>NC_142501.1:34844696-35161968 GCF_057876585.1 Rhinolophus sinicus
AAAGGACAGTTCTCACTGAATAGCAGTAGTTATTGTACCATTGCTATAAGATAGGGAAAAAATGAGAAAGGAAGTGATTGGGGAGAAGCAGCTGTCTACCCCACCATCATATTAGCTAAGATGGTTCAACTATGAGGGGAAAAAGAAAGTTAGACAATTAGGGAAGCTTTAGAAATTGTTGAAAAGGGGAGCATTACAGGATTTAGGAATGTAAGGTTGAGAACAGAGAAATGGAATACCTCTCCATATGGAATGTTGGAAAGTAGTAGCTTCACAGATATGTCCTTGCCATATAAGTCCCAATAGGTAGTAAAGAGGCTGTTTAAAGAACATCAATGGCAGAGAGGACAAATGATAGCTGGGATAAGTTAGGCAGATCTAATGGTCTCACCTGGGCTTACTAATGTTGCAGCAGTTATCTGTTGTCTTGATTGGAGGTGTGTGTGGTGGGGCATCTAAGGTGACCTCAGTTATGTGTTTGGAGTCTGGCTGTTGGCTATTGTCTGTGATTAATGACCTATGAAATCTCTCATCTTTCAGTTGTTGTTTCCAGGGCTCCTTAAACAGCAGAGGTATTTTCCAAAACTGAAGAAAAACTACAATCTTCTTAAGATTGGGCTCTGGAACTCATACAAAAGCACTTTTATCACATTTTATTGGTCAGAGTAAGTCAAAAGTTGAGCCTACTTTCAAGGAGTGGGGAAATAGATTCTACTACTTAATTGGAGGAGCTGCAAAATATTTGTGGTCATATTTAATTTACTACAGTTCATTCTCTGGCTAGAATTATTTACATGATTCCATATGCAAAATGTGCTTCTCTCTCCCACAAAATTTATCTCTTAGAGTGTTTAGACCTGTGCTATGCAATGCATTGGCTGCATGCCACGTATCTGCTCAACGACTGGAATGTGACTGGTTCTAACTGAGATGTGCTGCTATTTAAAATATACACAGAATTTCAAAGACTTAAGGAAGACTGAAAAATATGTCTTTAATATTTTTAATATTGATTATATGTTTTTCTTTTAGCTTTATGGAGACATACACAGTTTGACAATTATGTTCGTGAACTTTCCACCATGTGCTTACATTGGCAGCACTGTACAAACAGCTCGATAAGGTTTCATAACCTTGGCATATCAGTGTCTCACAGCTGTGTTCATGTCGACATGTAGCGGTGTCTTGCTGAGTGGCGTTCATTATTGTTGTTTCGTGTTTTTGTGTCATTGCGAGATCTTGTTGAACTTGGCAAGAGTGGAAGTGAAATCAGGGACATGTTAGTCCAAGTTTATGGGGATAATGCCATGAAGAAAACGGCAGTATACAAATCGATTAAACATCTTTTTCAGGGGAGAGAATGTGTCACAGATGAAGAGAGGTCAGGGTGGCCAGTAATGTGCAGAACTGTTGAAAATACTACACAAATTCATCGAATTGTGCATCAAAATCATTGGCTGACTGTGAGAAGCATAGCAGACCAAGTAAATATGGATAGAGAAACAGTTAGGAAAATCTGAACTGAAAATCTTGGCATGAGAAAGGTGTGTGCAAAAATGGTCCCGAAGGAGCTCACCGATGAACAAGAGCAAAGGAGAGTCGAAGTTTGCCAAGACATTTTAGAGAGGCAAGACGATGTTTTCGGGTGTGTTATCCCTGGTGATGAAACATGGGTGTAGCAATACAGCCCGGAAACAAAGCGTCAAAGTGTACAATGGAAGTCAGCCAATTCTCCACCATCAAAAAAGTTCCGTTAGTCCAAATCAAGAGTCAAAACGATGTTACTACATCATTTTGATATCAGAGGGATTATTCATTACGAATTTGTACCAACTGGACAAATAGTTAACCAAGTTTATTATTTGGAAGTGCTGAAAAAGTTGCATGAAAAAGTTAGATGAAAACGACCTGAACTTTTCGCCAATTTATGACTCTTGCATCACAACAATGCACCCGCTCACATGGCACTGTCTGTGAAGGGGTTTTTCACCAGTAAACAAATAACTGTATTGGAACACCCTCCCTACTCACCTGATCTGGTCCCCAATGACTTCTATCTTTCTACCTAAAGATAAAGGAAATATTGAAAAGAAGACATTTTGATGACATTCAGGACATCAAGGGTAATACGATGATAGCTCTGATGGCCATTCCAGAGAAAGAGTTCCAAAATTTCTTTGAAGGGTGGACTAGACACCGGTGTCCGTGCATAGCTTCCCAAGGGGAGTACTTCAAAGGTGATCCTAGTAATATTCAGCAATGAGGTATGTAGCACTTTTTCTAGGATGAGTTCGAGAAATTAATTGTCAGATATCGTATGACATTGTGTAAGTTTAAGGTCTGCAATGTGATGATTTCATATGTATATATATATTGCAAAAGGATTGCCATAATAAAGTTAGTTAACACATTTTTCACCTCACATAGTTAGTGTGTGTGTGTGTGTGTGTGTGTGGTGAGAACTTTTAAGATGTACTCCTTTAGCAACTTTCAAATACATGATGTATTATGTTAACTATAGTCACTGTGTTCAGAATTTACTCATCTTATAACTGGAAATTTGTACCTTTGATCACCTTTCACCCATCTCCTCTTCCTCATCTCCTGCCCCTGACAACCACCAATCTGCTCTGTTTCTAAGATTTTTTTAAAAAATATTTTTCAGATTCCACATATAAGTGAGATGATACAGCATTTGTCCTTCTGTGTCTGAATTATTTCGGTTAGTATAATTCTCTCAAGCCTTATTCATGTGTCAGAAGTGGCAGGATTTGCTTCATTTTTATGGCTGAATAATATTCCATTGTATTTTTTCCTTTATCCATTCATCTAATGAAGGACATTTAGGCTGTCTCCATATCTTAACTATTGTAAATAATGTTGCAATGAATATGGGGGTGCTGACATATTTTCAAGATAGTGATTTTTATTTCCTTCTATTATATACCCGGAAATAGAATTGCTGAATCATATGGTATTTCTATTTCTAATTTTTTTGAGAAATCTTCCTACCCTTTTCAATAATGGCTGTATCAATTTGCAATTTCACCAGTGGTACACAAGGGTTCCCTTTTCTTTGCACTCTCCTAAGCATTTGTTATTTCTTACTTTTTTGGTAGTAGCCATTCTGACAGGTGTAAGGTGATAGCTCTTTGAGGTTTTGATTTGCATTTCCCTATTGATTAGTGTTGTTGAGTGCCTTTTTGTGTACTTGGCCATTTGAGTATCTTCTTTGGAAAAAACATCTGTTCTTCTCCTTTGCCCATTTTTAAATTGGATTATTTGTCTTTTTTCTGTTGAGTAGTATGAGTTCCTTTTATGCTTTGGTTATAAACCACCCATCAGGTGTATAGTTTGCAAATATAGTCTCCTGTTTTTTATGTTGCTTTTTTATTCTGTTGACTATGTCTTTCACTATGTAGAGTTGCAAAGTTTTTTAGTTTGATGTAGTCCCACTTATTTATTTTTTGCATTTGTTGCTTGTGCTTTTGGTGTCGTAATAAAAATCCATTGCAAAACCAATGTCAAGGAAATTTTCCCCTATACTTTTTTCTAGGAATTTTATAATTTCAGGTATTACATTTTAATTTTTAATCCATTTTAAGTAAATTTTTGTAAGTGGTGTAAGATAGGGATTCAGTCTCTTTTTTTCTTTTTCTTTCTTTTTTCTTTTTTGCATACAAATATCCAGTTTTCCCAATGCCATTTATTGAAAGACTGTATTTTATCCATTGAGTATTCTTGGCTCTCTTATCAAATATTAGTTGACCCTATATTCATAAGTCTATATCTGACTCTTAATTTTGTTCCATTAGTCTATGTGTCTATTTTTATGCCAGTGCTATGTTGTTTTGATTGCTGTAGTTTGTAATATAGTTTGAAATCAGGATGAATGATGCCTCTAATTTTGGTCTTCTTTCCTAGGATTGTTTTGACTGTTCAGAGTCTGATATGGTTCCATATGAATTTTAAATTGTTTTCCTCTTTCTGTAAAAAATGCTTTTGGAATCTTGATAGGGATTGCATTTTTTTTTTTTTTTTTTTTTGCAGAGTAATAAACTAAGCTTTTTATTCAACATGCCCCATTAAATCCTGAAAAGACAACATACAGAAATAAAAACAAAATTTACAGAATTAGAAAACAAACTGTAGAATTAATTTATCTAAGAGCTATTAATTTGGAAGAGCAAATATTAACAAGCTTCTGGCAAACATTATCAAAATAGAAAGAAAATAAATAAATAAAAAGAGAAATGATATACAATTATAAATATAGATGTAATACTTTACAGATTACTACATTAACTATATGCTAATAATTAAGAATATTAATGAGATGGGCTTAGAAATGAAAAACATAAGTAAACAAGGGTTAGTTATTAAAAATTTGATCAAAACATTATTGTTTCAAAGATTTGGAGATTTGTCGTTTTTGGGTGTGAGTGAAAAAAATTCAAAAACAAAAAAGCAAATGATATCCAGAATGCTAAAAAATGGTTACATAGTAATTTTTTAAAAATTAAATTTATTGGGGTGACAATGGTTAGTAAAATTACGTAGGTTTCAAGTGTACATTTCTATAATGCATCATCTATGTATCACATTGTGTGTTTACCACCCAGATTCAGTTCTCCTTCTATCACCATATATTTGACCCTCTTTACCCACTATAGATCTCTTTTTATAACTTTATTTTATTAGTTTCAGGTGCACAAAACAATGTAATAGTTATATAGTTATCATTTATATCCTTCATACAGTAATAACCCCCTCCCCCCATCCATTACCCCTCTGACATCGCACACAGCCATTACATTTCCACTGTCTCTATAGGGATTTCTTTTAATCTATAGATTACTTTGGGTATTATGGACATGCTGACTATATTAATTTTTTACAACACATAAACACAAGATACCTTTTTCTTTATTTGCATCGTCTTTGATATCTTTCATCAATGTCTTTTAGTTTTCAATGTAGAGTTTTTCACTTCCTTGGTGAAATTTATTTCTAAGTATTTTATTGTTTTATTCCTATTACAAATGGAATTGTTCTCTTTATTTATTTAAATGAGATAACTCATATAGAACCACTACTGACTTTTGTATATTAATTTTCTATCCTATACTTTATTTAATTTGTTGATTAAATCTAAATTTTTTTGGGTAGAGTCTAGGATTTTCTATGTATAAAATCATGTCATCTGCAAAAAGAGACAGTTTTACTTCTTTTTTCCCCCCAATTCAGATGCCTTTTATTTCTCTGTCTTGACAGATTGCCAAGGTTATGATTTCTAGTACAATGTTGAATAAGAGTGTTGAGAATGAGCACCCTTCTCTTGTTCCAGATCTTAGAAGAAAAGCTTTCAACTTTTCATCATTGAATATGATGCTAACTGTGGGCTTGTCATATACAGCCTTTATATATTGAGGTGCATTCCTTCTATACATAATTGGTTAAGAATTTTTATCATGATCAGTTGTTGAATTTTGTCAAGTGTTTTTTCTGCATCTATTGAGTTGATCACATAATTTTTTCTTTCTATTAATGTGATGTAGCTCATTTATTAATTTGCAGATGTTGAACTATCCTTATATCCTATGGAGAAATCCCACTTGATCAGGGTGAATGATCCTTTTAACGTGCTGCCAAATTTGGTTTGCTAGTATTTTGCTGAAAAATTTTGCGTCTATATTTATCAGGAATATTGGCCTGTGGTTTTATTTTCTTGTAGTGTCCCTTTCTGGCTTTGTCATCAGGATAATGTTGGCCTTATAAATTTAGTTTGGGAGTACTCCCTCCTGTTTGATTTTTTTCAGAAGGATTGGTGTTCATTTTTTAAAAATGTTTGGTAAATCTTACTAGTGAAGCCTTCTACTCTTGGGCTTTTCTTTGTTGGGAGTTTATTTTGTTGTTTTTATTGATGAAATCTCCGTACTGTTCAGATTTTCTCTTTCCCCTGATTCAGTCTTGGCAGGTTTTATGTTTCTAAGAATTTTTCTATTTCTTCTAGGTTGTCCAGTTTGTTGGTGTATAGTTGTTTATAGTAGCCTTTTATGATACTTTGTATTTCTTCGGTATCAGTTGTAATGTCTCCTCTTTCACTTACAGGCAAGTGTCACATAAAGACATTTCAGTCAGTGATGGACTGTTTATATGACTATGGTTGTGGAGGCAGAGCCCCAAAGTGCAGTTTCCAGGCTCTCGGCCTCACATAGAAAGGTGCTGGCTCAGGTAGTAAATGGCCATCAACTGTGATTGGATGGCCATCAGCTGTGGCTAGTTGGCCGTCAGCTGTAACCAGTGAGCCATTGGCCACTAATATAACTGCTGTGGCTATGCTAGCAGAAAATGGGGGCTAGCAAGAAGATGGTGGCTGAGCTAGCAAACACGGATTGCAGTTAGGATGGCGGGTTGCAGACAGTGTGGATCCAGCCTCCAGTGAGACTATAGTGCCGCCAGCGAGAATATAGTAGTATGACTCCCCTACCTATGGCTCCGTGGGTGTTCCTTTTTGGCCTCACCATATCCTGCGTTCTTATGTGGGGAGCGGGACCAGAGACCCCGCATGACACCCTGCATGACAAATGACACAGCGAGCAGGGTCTCCCGCACAACAATGGTATACCCCATAGCCTACGTGTGTAGTAGGCTATAGTGTCTAGGTTTGTGTAAGTACACTCAATGATGTTCATACAATCACAAAATTGCCTAACAGACATTTCTCTGAGTATATCCCTGTCATTAAGCAGCACATGACTTTACGATTTTGTTGATTTGAGTCCTCTGTTATTTTCCTTGGTTAATCTAGCTAAAGGTTTGCCAATTTTATCTTTTCAAAGAAATAACTCAATTTTATTAATATTCTGTATTGTTTTCTCTATTTTATTTATTGCTACTCTAAATCTTTTTATTTCCTTCCTTCTGCTAACTTTGAGTTTAGTTTGTTTTTCTTTTCCTGGTTCCTAAAGGCATAGAGTTAGGTTGTTTTATTTGAGATCTGTCTTTCTTGATGGAGGCATTTGAAATTTCTTCTTAGAACTTCCTTTGCTGCATCCCATAAGTTTTGTATTCCGTATTTCCATTTTCATTGGTCTTAAGATTGGGGTTCACTTGTATGTAACTTCTCTCTTTTCTCTTGCTGCTTTCAAAATTCTTTCTTTGTTTTTGAAATTCGACAATTTAATTTTAATGTGTCTCAGTGTAGCTCTATTTGGATTCAACCTATCTGGGATCTTTGCCCCTCACACATCTAGATGTCCATTTCTTTCCCCATGTTTGGGAAGTTTTCAGCCATTATTGCTTTAAATATACTTTCTGTCCCTTTTACTTTTTCTTCTCTTTCTGGAATTACCATAATGTAGAATTGTTTCTTTTGATTGTGCCCATAAGTCCGATAGGACTTATGGGCACAATCAAAAGGGTCACTCTTTTTCATTCTTTTTTATTTTTTGCTCCTCTGACTGGATAATTTCAGATGTCCTGTCATTTAGGTCAATGGATTCTTTCTTCTGTATAGTAGAGTCCTTTGAAACTCTCTATTGAGTTATTCAGTTCAGTCACTGTATTTTTCAGCTCTATAATTGCTGGGCTTCTTTTTTTTCCTTTGGAAGTTTATATTTTTATTTTTTTGTTGTTGACCTTTTCATTTGTTCATGCATGTTTTCCTAATTTTGTTTAGTTGTCTGTGTGTTCTTATAGCTAACTGAACTTATATAAGAGATAATTCTGAATTCTTTGTCTAACAGTTCATAAATCTCCATTTCTTTAGGGTCAGTTATTACAACCTTATTAATTTCCTGTGGTGGTATCATGTTTACCTGATTTTCATAATTCTTGATTCCTTAAATTGGTATATGCACACTTGAGGAGTGATCTCCTCTTTAAAACTCTATAGGCATGCTTTGGCAGAGATAATTCTTCAGTTAGCTCAGTTTTGGTTTTTGGAGATGTCTGTTAGTAAAGGTGGGGCTTGTTATCAAGGGCTACTTTTGGGCCACTGCCCCTAGCTCTGGGGGTGGGGTGCAGGTAAATGCCTCTAGTTGAGACCAGTTGGATAGAACTGCTGGCTTCCTTCCCTGCACAAGTGAGAGTGCAAGATGGGCTTTATGGTTGCCTATTTTGCATCTGGATGGCCAAACTTACTAGAGAGCTGGGACTGGGGACTATACTTAGAAATAAGTGGGGCTGTGAATTAGCCTCTCTGTCCTGGTCAGTCAGCAAGATGGGCCCAGGACCTGTATGGCTCATTGTTGAGGCCCTGAATTAGGCAAGATCATGCACTGAATTCTCTGGCCAAACAGGGACATCAGTTTTGCTCTGCTGATTGGAAAAACCACAGGCTATGCTCTCTGTTTAAGTGCCACTGTAAGCAGGGCTATTGGATGGGCTATACACCTTCCTTTTGTTCTGGTTAGGTTCCCTGGTTGGGCAGGCTGGAAGCTGTATTCAGCAATGGTCAAGGCTACTAATTAGTTTATTTGCTCAGGCAGAGCAGGAAAACTATTTCCAAGGCCAGGAGGCGTCTTTGTTTGTGGTCTTGACTCAAGCCAAACCAGACCACTAGTTCCCTGGCTGAACAGGGCCACTGGCCTTGCTCTGCAGATAATCAATTTTGCCTGATGGACTCTCTGCTTTAGCATTGTTGGGCTATGCAGCTTCCAGGTATTCTGGCCAGGTTTCTGGTTAGACATACCTGGGAACTACTCTCCCCATAGTGAGTGGGACTATGATTTAGCTCTTCTGCCTGGTCAAAGCAAGGGAAACCTCAAGCTCAGCCAGGCTCTTTGTCAGTGGTGTCTGTTAATTTTCACTTACGGTATTGTCTCCTTTTGTGCACCTGATTTCATTTGACTTTGTGTTAATATTATATTAAAAATTATTTGAAAAATAATTTGATGACTTTCATATGATGTCCTTCATACAGAATTTTCCTTTGCTTTTCCAAAGCCACATAGGTGTGCTACCACTCCAGAAACACTCTAAATGAAGTTCAAAAGTTGAGCTTCTTTGGGCTACAGATGATTAACTGTATGTTTAAGAGAGGATTTTCTTACTTCTAGCTAAATTTATGGATATAACTTTCTGTAATGGGTAAATTATCGATGTTTATCAAGTTTCTGATTTTGACTTCTATTTCTCCAATCCCACCTGGTCTCCAAGAGAACTTTTCAGCCTTTTAACTGTTCCTACAGGAATGGCTAATATTCTTAGGATAAGTATGCTTTGGGTGCCTGAGCTTATATGTCTGATTTTTTTGTCTACTTTCAGATCTTTGTTCAGCAAATCGTGGATTATCTGGTAAAGTCTTTGCTGTCTGAGAAGAATTTTGTCTATAGTCCTATGTTCATCATTGATCCTTAGGTTAATATGTTGCATCATTTTGCAATAATTTTTTGTCATCTTCAAGTTAAGAGTTTTTTATAACTCTAAAAGGTATTGATAACATTCAGAATGTCAGGGAAATCTGTCTATAATGACATCATTATCCAAGATTATAAGATTATTTTAACTAGAGAGCTTCAGAAACATCTTAATTATGCACATTTGTTTTCCATATAGATTATAAGATTTCTTCCTAGAAAATTTTAAAATGTCAAAAAGAATCTAGAATTTATGCAAAAAAAACAACAAACAAACAAAACTGAGATACTGAAATATATAGGTTCTTTGTGAAAGTATGAATAAATATTTGTAGCAAAGTCATATTAAAATGAGAACCTAAATTCAGAATTTTGGGCATTTTTATTAGCTCTTCATGAATGTTTTTAGATCAATGTATGGTGTAGGTTTTGATATTTGAATTAATTTTCTTTGAATTAAATTTATTCCTTCTATTCAGAAAGAGCTTAGATATAAGATTTTATTCTATTAAAACAAAAACAAAACTTAAATTTACTGTATTTTGCCATGTATAATGGGCACTTTTTGGCCCAAATTTGTGAGGGAAAAATAAGGATGCACATTATACATGGGTGGTACATTAAAATGGAAGATTTTTTTCCCCTGAAAGTTTGGGTCAAAAACATGGTTGCACATTATACACGGGAGCACGTTCTACGTGGCAAAATACAATAAATTCTGTCATAGTAGCTACAGATCAAGTAAATGGAATTTTGAGAGGAATTTTCACTATCTACTTCTACTGGGCAAAATACTTCAATGCTAGCTGGACAAAGCAGAAAGCTAGGAAGCTATTTACCATAATAATGAGTGAGGATTAAGATAGGAGCTTGGACTTGCCACTACTTTTGAATGTCACATATGGTGAACTCTAAAGTCACTGTCTCTTTAGCAATGCTTTAGCACAAGATTGTCTTGCCTGGAAGTATAGTGTAAATATTACATGATTCCCAATATAGCATCAAGCTGCAGCCCTGGAAAAGCTTCTATTTATATATCTTAGAAACAGCTTTTATCAGGAAATGTTTTGCCCTCTTGACCAGTCTTCTTATAACCTTCATGAGAGCACTTTTCTCTGCAGGGGCAGTGGGGATGACCTAGGACTTACTTGTTAAAATAAAGTGCATGATAAAATGATTTGAAAATATAATTAGGGCATAAAAGGGGAAGGTGGGATCATTACCAACTGTTATAGAACTTCAAACTGAGAGACCTGAACTGAGACATCACATTCATTTAAAATAATCTTGCCCAACAATGGGATCTTGAGAGCATTTAGCTTGGTCTTTGTCAGGTCCTTTAAATTTTGCCTGACTGTTGGTTCTCTTAAGTAAAACTGAAGTGAGCTGCTGAGGTATGAGGAAAAGTTTGTTCCAAATAAGTCAAGCCTCAACCACAGTAAGAAAAAAGTACACTATTATGATACATGGTTGGCCCTACTGGATTTAAATAGAATAAAAGCTATCGGTAAAATCTGCTGGTTCCTGATAACTATAATTTTACAAGAAACATAAGCAGAACTTGTTTAAGATAAGCACTTACAACAGTGGATTTTTCTGTCTTTTTCCATGTACTGATCTGTGTTTTTCTTTCTTTTAGAACGAATGGTTTAAGAATCTTTATGATTTGGGGATGATTTGAATGGGTGTGAAGGAGTATTTAAAAGGTTACAATTTTTATTTCATCAAAAATATTTGAAATAAAGCATCATATACATATATATATACACATATATACATATATATATATGTATACATATATATATGTGTGTATATATATATACATATATATATACATATATATATATACACATATATATACATATATATATATATATATATATATATATATATATATATATGTATATATATATAACAGAATGGAAAGATCCCTGTAAGTTATTAAAAACTAAGCAAGTAAAAAGATGCTATGGGAATAGAGTTGAAGTCTGAGCCCAGGTTGGACCAAACGAGCATGTGCTAAGATGTCCAGGAAAGGATGTTTGCCTTATTCATGAAAAACAGTTGGGAAGACAGGGTAAGCAAGAGAAACCACGTGGAAAGAAGGGTTATGTGATATATGTACTAATGAAATTTTATGATTTAGAAAGAGCAAAACCATTCTTAATCACCTGAAATATAAGCTTGGTGCTCATGTCCAGATAAATTCTTTGAGGTCTAGAGCTTGGGTGAATGTGACACATTTAGTTTTTTGCTTCCCTGTTCATTTTCTGCTGTAGTCATCTGATTGTACCACACTCATAATATTTAATTCAGGCTGTTTCCTGTTCCAGGCATGCTTTAATGTATAAACTCTTTACATCTTCCTAATAGACCTATGAGGCAGAAACTATTTTAGAGGTAAGGAAACTAAAGCATACAAGAGGTGAAGTTCTTCGCCCAAGATCAAATAACTGTAAGAGGTAGCCTCGCTCCAAAGCCTGTTTCGTTATCACCTACATTGGACTCCTGGCTATATACCTTACTCAGTGGCAGGACTGCAAGACCATGAAGGGGCTCTTGCTACATCTTTTATAATTGCTTAGAATACCGAGGACACTTAAGATTCACCGAAACTTTTAGCCTTAGTGAACAAAACTCACTTGCCTTTATATTTTCTGACTTACAAAATAATTAAAGAGTCCCCTTGTATTCCATTTTAAGAAAAATACATTTTATAGACTATAAAACATGTCATATACTACTATGTTTCAGGTACCATTTGATACATTCTCTCATTTACTCCTTGAAGGATTTTAAGATTAGTGTTTTCATCTCCATGTTAATAAATTTTAATGCAGACCTGGGATGCAAACTTAGTTCTTTCTGATTTCAAAGTTAGTGTTTTCTTACAAGTTGTTACAAAGTTATATTGATTATAAATTATAAGATGTTTATAATATTGAATACATCTGAGAGAAGCTATCCAAATTAAGCTATATCGAAAGGTGGAATCTGATGCTGAACAGTTTGAGGAAATTTCCCTGCTGGCTGGCAGATGAACCCCTCATTTAGAGATGGAAGAGCTAGTACTGTGTGATTCCTGTAGGAATACTACTCTCATACCTTCCTCTATTCTAAGAAAAGAACAAGAGGGTAGAACAGACTGTGGTTAAACTCAATAGATAAATATCTTTTGCCCTCTGGTGTAAATGGAATTTCTGGTATGACTACTGTCTCAGTGAGGAGATACCAATGGAAGACACTAGTGGTCATCTTAATTATACTCAGAAATGTACAATACTATACACACACAGAGAGAGAAGCACTAATTTAGCAAGTAAAGAAAAACTCAGGTGGTTCTCAGAAGAGAATTGTTTGAAAACAAAGCAGTCAATGCATGTGGCTTCTTAGCATGAATTTCCCTAGAAAGTTATTGAACAAAAATGGGGAATGGCTCCTGTGATGAGAAAGAGTGGTATAAATTATATCAGGTTGATTTGGTGTCAGCAGCTAAACTCTTGTGCAAATGGAGCAAAAATGGAGGTAAAAATAGAGTTGCTAGAAAACTGAAGGCAAAACTGATTATTAGGCGAAACTGTTAGCTTTTTCATGTAATTTTTGTGGCCAAGATCATAGTTAGAGACTTTCTGGATGGACTACTGCCCAACTCTATTAACAAATTCCCAGCGTTGTACCAGATCACAGGCTGACATGAGGAAAAGGCGCAGTGCTCTCACCTTCTCAGCAGATAATGAGGTGTAAATGCAATAAGGGGACTTTAAAACTAACCATATTTTGTCGTTTCAAAATAAATGGTGTTATCAGAAGGAAAGGACCATAGCAGTTTACTAAGCAAGGCTATCCACTTTGTGTGAGATTCCCCAAGATTCCTACATCTGGCATATGGCAGGTATTTTAATGCGTGCAAAAATGTTGGTTGTTGAAATGTTTCATAATGGTATGACTAATTGTAAATAAGTAATGTTTCTCTAAACTTTGCATTAACCATAATTGATGGATTTCAAAACCAACACAATCTAGTTTTAACCTTTATGCCATCTTGATTATGCCATATTGATTATGACAGAGCCAGGGACCTAGAAGTAAAATCTATCTATCTATCTATCTATCTATCTATCTATCTATCTATCTATCTATCTATCTATCATCTATCTAGCTATAACTTCCATATATATATTATGTATATAATATTATATACATTATACATGGTCAATGGAAAATATTTTCAACTCAGGGGGATATAAATCAATAATAAGATGAACTTCTGGGAACTCTTTGTTGAAATAATTCTTTATATTCCAAGTTACCTTTCATTGAATAGGCATATTCATTAGGTATTATCTAGCAGTAACTGTGGTGAGATTAAATAAAAAATGATTAAGACGCTAGATCAAGTAACTTGGACAGAAGTTGTACAGCACTGAGTTGGGGCACTCAATCCAGGCTGGGCATCAGGGAGAGAAAAGACATCTGAACCTGTCTTGAAGAATGATAAGCTGACAGTGAAGGGGAAAAGGGTACTCAAGATGCATGGGAAAGATGAGAAAATGCACAAAGTTTGAGAGTCTGGTGTGTACAGGGAACCTTAAGCAGTATTGCAACTTAAAAAGTGCTAAGAAAAACCTCATATTCAGATCTCATTTGAGTATTTTTACCACACAAAAATAAAACAAAGCAAAACGAAAACAAAGGGACACAAGAGAACTTTGGAGATGATGGATATGTTTGTTACCTTGATGATGGTGATGATAATGGTTGTAAGCTTATGTCTAAACTCATCAAATTGTGTACATTAAATATGTGCAGTATTTTTGTATATCAATTATATCTCAATAAAGCTATAAAAAATACCCTGAAGCAAACATGACAACATTTTATTTAGCTATAGAATTTTATGAAAGCAAAAAACAATATAAAGGCATATGATGAGGGGTACTTTTAAGGACAGGGCTGTCTGAAAAGTAACTTTACCACAAATAGTTTTAAGAACCTGAAAATATTGGATAAAGTCACTAAGAGGAAATACCAACTGTGGTAACAGTGGGGTGAGTGTATTATGTTGAAAAAAATGTTAAAAGTAACTCATATCTTTATATGAATTATTATATATACTCTATTTAAATATTGATTTATCTCAATATTTAAGTAGCTACAATGTGACAGTTACAACTATGATTGAGTCTTCTATATGACAGTTTATTGTATGACAGATATGATTATGATTCTGCTTACTAAATGAAAGTGCCCACTATACATACAATTACGTATACGATTGCACCTACTACATAACAGTTATGTATATGATCACTACATAGATGAATATGATAGATTTCTTGCCATTAAAGAAATTAAAGTTATGTAAAATGTGTCAGTCTTGTAAGGTAGTAGGGGAACTAAGTTTGGCTAGAGTTGCGTCAGACACTATCCTTGAGTAATAAAATAGAGGAATGAGATTGTCCTGATTTAAGCCAGTAATCTGTGGTAGGATTAATGTTGGGTAGCCCAGTCTCAGTGTCCCCAAAGGAGAGATTCGTAGAATGTTTCACATTAGAAACATGATTTGACTTGAAGAAATTGAGGGAAGCAAAGCTCATTCAGGCAATGGGAGTAGAAATATAAAAAGTTTCTGAAATATAAAACCCCTTGATGCATTCAGGGAAGAGTGTGTGGTTTAAGATGACTAGAGAATAAAATATAAGATATGGTATGTCAGGAAAGACTAGAGGAAAGTAGGCAGGGATTCAATCACAGAGAAAAATATGACATACTAATGAATTTGAACTTTAGCTTGTTAGATGTCACTCAAAAACTTTATGGTGGTGATGGTGGTACGGGTGGTGGTGGGATATATGTGGGTGTGTGTGAAGTTAGTTTTGCTGTATAGAAAATTTGCCGTGACATGGAGGTTCGATGATGGAGGGTAGGTGAGAGAAAGACGAACACTTTAATTTGGGAGAAAGATAAGGAATTTATCTGAGACAATAGAAGTAAAAAGGGAAAGGGTCAGGTACTGGGGATGTTAAAGAGGTAAAATCTACTGATCTTAGGGACCAATTATAACTGGTCTCTGAGGAAGAGGGAGGAGTCTCAGATGGCTTCCGGATTTCTGACTTGATAAAGTAGGTTGCTATTCCCTTATGTATAAAATACAGGGAAAAAAAGCAGGTCATGGGTGGAGATGGGAGAACAAAGCATTGATATAATACTGCCTAGAGTGAAAAGTGCAAGCTTTTTAGTTATACAAGTCTGAGTCCACTTCTAGGTTGTTGGCTGTATGACCTTAGGCAAGTTGTTGAAGAAAGCAAGTCAAATTGTAAGAGGTATCAATTGAATTTCATTAGGAATAGATACACAGTAATCAAGTTACCTAATGAAACATTGAATAATTGGGGAAGAATTAAGGTTAACAAGATTCTTTTATTGAGCTTTTAACAGTAGTCAGAAAAGGTCCACAATCTAATTTACAAACTATCTCTGTAGACTAGTATTTAGAGAAATCCAATTCTGGAATGTCAATCTTAGGAAACCTTAATTAATTAGCTATTTGGCATATTATAAAATCACTAGGGCCTACATTAACATAGTAAATTGGTGTAATATAAACATGTCTATATAAATCTAGATAATCTCCGGAGTAGTATAGCAGTAAACAAATGAATTATGGGTTGAAAATATATTTAAGTTGTACAATGTAAAACTGTAAATATGAGCATTGCCCTCAAGTAAACACAAAGCAGGTGAACAAAAACAGACATCTGCAGAGAACAATAAAAGGAAACCAGAAAATTACATTCTTAAGATGATTTTCCCCCTTTCCAGTAAAATATAGAACAGGTAAAAAGAAATAAGGCTGTCGTTTAAAAATATTTATCTGAAAAGTCATTACAAAGTCAACATTTAAAATAGCAAAAAGCCTATTTGACCAGCTGAGACCAGGTAGTGGAGTTCTCATTAAGTGCATGGTAGCTAGATAAAGAGAGCTTTACGGGAGAGTAGATTTCATTTTAATTGGAACAGGCCCCTGAGGAAAAAGAAGTACGTCACTGAAGTTGTTCTCTAGATTATCTGTGACTTTGAGGCTACACTAGTCAGTGAAGCAATAGTTTTCTTATTTCATTAATTCTTCTTAAAAATAAACGTACTCTGTATTCTCTGGAAACAAAAACTGTAAAAATTGTGTTTTCAAGGGGAAGCTAATGTGTATGCTATGAATTTATTTGTCTGGAAGTCTGGAAAATGTTACTGAATGTGGTGAACATTTATCAATTTTGACAACCACCACCAGAAAGAGCACGAGATCAGCAGTGAATGAAACAAAATCTTTTAGGGAGAAATTAAATGTTGGCACCTATTTATGACTGTGAACTTGCTGCAAACAGAACAATAAGTCTAGTATACAGTAGGTCTTCACATACTCATTGAATGAATGCAATATTTTGGAAAATAAGTAAAGTGTAGCATTAAATTAAGCTAAATATGTGGCATTTAACTATTATTTGTTCACAGGCGTGTCTATTCTTTGGCTGTCATTCCATTTATTCAGTCATGATTTTTATCCAGCCATTAGTCATTGGTTGATCTCATGTTTCAGAACTTACAGCATTGGAAAGACACCTTGCCTTTAAAATCATTCATTTATCACAGAGATCTATGATTAGCTTATCAAATACCAAAAATGACTTGTAATTTTCCTTTTGCTTCAATGTATAAAACTCGTTTCCTTGCTCCAGATGGTAAAGGCTATAAATTTGGTATGGTGTGTATGTGGGTGGGGTGGGGTGGAGGTGTATGGAGTGTGTGTGTGTGTGTGTGTGTGTGTGTGTGTGTGTGTGTATGTGTGTGTGTGTGTTTTCTAGGTTGAATAAATTCATGTAACTATATTTAGAGATTATTTTAGGCTCTTAAAGAAGGAACATTCTAAGCAATCATTTTCTGGAAGAAAAATGACACTTTATCTGTCCCATACTTAGTTGATAAATTATTTTCTTATGTAGTGTTTTTTTTTCTTTTTTTCTTTTTTTTTAACCACACTGATTCTACCTCTAGAGTTAGGGATTTTAAATTGAGAACATGGAATGTTCTCAATATTAAAAATGAAATTTAATGCTACTATAAATAATGAAGCATTATTTACAGTGGCCAAGACATGGAAACAACAAAAGTCTCCTTCGATAGATGATTGGGTAAAGATGTGCTATATATATACAATGGAATACTACTCTGCCATAAGAAAAAGTGAAATACTGTCATTTGTGATAACATGGATGGATTTTGAGATTATTACGCTAAGTGAAATACTCGTAAGTCAGACACAAAAAATTGAGAACCATATGACTTCAGTCATATGTGGGACATAAAACTGAAAGCAACAAAGGAACAAGGCAAACAAAGAGACAACAACTCTTAGACACAGACAACAGTTTAGCGATTACCAGAGGGTAAGGGGGAAAGCAGGATGGAAGATGAGGGTAAAGGGAGTCAAATATATGGTGATGGAAGGAGAACTGTCTCTGGGTGGTGAGCACAAGATGTTATATATAGATTACGTATTATAGAAAAGCACACTTGAAATCTATGTAATTTTACTCACCATTGTCACCCCAATTAATTTAATTAAAAAATGAAATTTAATAAGATAATATGTAAGTTTCTAGTTTGTAAACTATATAGCAGTTATTTTCATTGTTTCTGGTAGAACAGTTTCATTCCTCATGAATGGTGCATTCCCACTTCATTCATTCGTGTTTATATTCCTTTTAGTCTATATCATTCTTTCCTGTCAAAGCAAAATAAAAGCAAACAGTGACTAATTTCATTTTAGCATGATTCCTAAATCAGAAAGCATGAGAACCATTTGCGAGTAAAAGAAGAAGAAAAAAAAATCAGCTTTATTTGACAGTTGCTTGATGAAATAAGACAATTAATTTTAAAGTGAATTCATGAGGCTGTGAAAGCAATAGTCATATTTTTTTGTTCCCACCTTCTCGAAATCTTATTTCTCAGAACCAGGAATTGAAGATAAACTTATCAAAGCAAGTAGTTCTTTCTCCCTAGCCTATTGATCTGATGAAAAGATGTGGAAAGTAATTAAATTGAAGAGAGTATCCCAAATATTTGGATTTTGTAACCATTAAGAAGCTTTTCAAACCTCATATTCCACTGTGAAATGCCTTGAAATAAATCTGAGAAAGGAGATGTCTTTATGCTTTATATATGATGTAGAAAGTTAGTGGCAAGTACTTGTTTGACAAGGGAGCATGTTTGACCACTGTTATGTATACAGCTATCTTTGAACAACCATAGTTATGCTGGAATTCCAATATATCTGTTTTAGAATCAAATTAAACATGAATGTGACTATAGATACATCAATTTGCAATGATTATGGATTTAGACCATAACTCCTCTTCCTAAAACACAGCCTGGGGAGGAAAAATAACATAGCTGAACTAAAGAGCTTGGGAAATTAGCTGTGGTTATTGGCACTAAAGAGTGAAAGAGGCAAGCTAAAGAAGAAATCTTCCCTTACCCCCACCCACCTGTGATATTGTGATATAATAAGATACATATTTGTTCTTCCTTCCTTGTTCCTCATTCAGAGCTTCTAAAACTCTTGGAACTTCCTGAGTGATAGAGATGAAGGAGCATATTTGCTATTCGTAAAAAACCCCCTTGCAACCATACCTGAATTTATGCTAATGAGATGACTCTTGGTGGGCCACGAGTCACCCACCTTTAGGTATGGGGACTGGTTGTCAGAGGAACCGAGAGATTAAAGGGTTGGAATTTTCAGCCTCCCCCCCCCCCCCGGCCCCACCTTCGGGAAGGGAGAGGAGCTAAAGATTGAGTTAATTACCAATGGCTAATGATTTAATCAAGCATGGCTACATAATAGCACCTCCATAGAAACCCTGAACAACAGGGCTTGAAGAGCCTCCGGTTTGCTAAACACGTTGTGTGCTGGGAGGCTAGAATGTTCAGAGAAGGCCTGGAAGTTCTGTGTCCTTCACCCCATGCATTGTCTATACATCTCTTTCATTTGTTTGTTCCTGAGTTTTATTCTTTATAATTAACAGTTAATAATAAGGTAAGTGTATTCATGAGTTCTGTGAACTGTTCTAGTAAATTATGAAATGTACATAGGGGGTCTTGGGAAGCCCTAATTTATAGCTGGTCAGTCAAAAGTATGGGGAGCCTAAACTTGTGACTGGTGTCTGAAGTGGGGAGCAGTCTTTTGAAACTGAGCCCTTAACCTATGGGGTCCACACTAACTCCAGGTTATTAGTGTCAGAGTTAAGTTATAGGACACCAAGTTGGTGTTCAGACTTGGACAACTGGTTGGTGTGGGGGGAAAAAAAACCCCACACATTTGGTATCAGAAGTATTGTGAGTAGTACCCCCCACCAATGTAAACATCCAAATGATAAACAGTTACTGCTAAGACACCCTAAACATTTTGAAAATCTGGCTTTTCTTTTATTTCCTATCCCTAAAGTCACTTCCCTGGTTCAGTTCCTTAGCTACTCTCTGCTGAGCTGTACACAGTCAATATAAATTCTCACTTCTCATACATCATCTCATCTAGAGAGAATATTTCCTTCCTCCAAATTAACCTTATTCTGTGTCTGATTATTCCGCTTGGTCTTATAAACCCCAGCTCAGGAGATTCCTCTGAGACTTAGTGTCAGCTCCTTTGGCAAAGGAGCTGCCTATGTCTCTGGAAAGGTGAGGGCCCCTCTTCTGTTTCCAATGTCATGAGTATAGCACTCTCTCTGCACTCATTACATTGCTTCTCACTCTTCTTGAGAAGCAGGGGCCTATCTTAGTCTCTACATTCTCGGAACATAGCAGAATACCTGCTCTGAATTTCCACTCTCTAGCATCAGTACAGTCAGCTGTGCTTCTACACATGCTTTTTACCTTTGTCCAAGATATCAGCTACTCAAGGAAATGTCTTCCATTCAGGTTCTGTTATCATTCGGGTCTACCTTACTGTTTCATCTCTCTGCTTTATTTACCTTCCTATAATGTTCAAGGAAAGTTCAGGAGGAAGTTCAAATTCTGGTTTACCCTTTAATATCTTTGGATTGAGGCTTTGCCTATTTTGCTCACCACCCTCAACCCTCCACATACATCTTTGCAATAGATTTATAGAAATGCTTCTACTTCTTCATAATCAACATGTGTCTCAAGCTTTTATGTCTGTACATACACTTCTCTTTTGCCTTAAACACCTTTCTCATCTAAATCCTACTCTCTCTTAAAGTATCAACTCCCTTGAGAAAGGCTTCCCTGAGCCATCTCTGTCAACATCACCTCCCCATCTCTGAGTCACTGTTCTCATTGCCCCATGCTTCTTCCATGATGTACCTATTACAGTTCTCTCTCATTGTCAATATAGGCTTCTATTTCTTCTGTGTAACTGGAAACTCCTTGAAGGAATGACCTGTATCTTCTTGGACCTGCATTTTCAGCATTAAGTGAAGTGCAGTCTTTGACATATACTATGAGATCAAATGCAAAGGAAAGAAAGGGAATGAAGAAAGGGCACTAGGCATGCAAAAATTTCCAGATATTTAAAATAATTCCAAATAGTAACTTTTTTTGTAGACAAGGGTCTCAGTAGCAGACAGATTCTCATGCTCTCTGTTTCTACAATACTTGACAAAAGAAAAATTACTTTTGCAATTATAATTCATTTGATGCTCACAAATGAATAGGTTTTCTTGCTATTTCAATTTTTAAAGCTGTGGGGAAAGAAACTCAAGAAGTTCATGAAGCTGGGAAGTAAGAAATACAGGATGTAAATCAGTCTGATGAACATAAATCCTGATTTTCTGATATCATACCAGGACTGTCTACAACATAAATTGTGGGGCCCAGCGCAAAATGGAAACATGGAGCACCCTGTTCAAAATTACTAAACATTTCAAGACAATGACAGCAGAGCATTAAACCAAGCTCAGGACCCTTCTAAGTATGGAGCTGAATGCAGCAGCCATATGACGATGAAGCCAGCCCTGACCATGCTTTCACATAATTGTAAGATGCTCTCTTTGTTGAGTGGTAAGAATGGGGTTCACAGCCCATTAACCAAAAGCAAACTGTGTTTTGTTGGACTAAGAGAGAAAGAGTTCATGTTGAGCATTAAGTACAGGGGTAAGTGTTTTGGATATCATTTTGTTAGTCTTACAATAACCTTGCACATATACCATTCTTTCCAAGATGGCTTTCTCCCAATATTGTCCCCAGCTAAACCCTGTTCCTCTCTTAAAGCATCAGCTCCTCTGTGAAGATTTCTTTAAGCCCATTCCTTTGTCTGGTCTGAATCATTGCCCTCCTATATGATCTCAATATACTCTCTGTTACTTCTACTATGTCACCTGTGTTGATTTTGCTTTCTGACCTTATGTAAGAACAAATTGAAACTGGGAGAGTCACACAGCTAGGAAATAAATGCTGCTGGGATAACTCAAGTTTCCAGCTCCTTTTAGTGCTAAGCCAGCATTCTTTTATGCTATTGTAACCTGTTTGATGTCACTTCACCACTTAAAGTGTTCAGCACTGGCCACTCTTGCCATCCCGCCTTCCTTTGTCTGCTAGGGAGAAGAACACTGAGTGTCGATGGGGTCATATCTGGTTTTCTAAGTGGAAGGTAACACACTGGCACACATCTGAGTCTTACCCGGACTTTGTGATCTGGTGACGATGTGACCCAGTGTAATCTAGGGTAAGTAGGTACCTTATTGCTCTAGAGCTTAAAAAAAAAAAAAGAAAAGAAAAAAAGCCAAGAAGAATAATTTCTATAAGAATAATGCTTAATAAGCTATCACTTTAATCTGAAAGGGAATGCTATGGTTTCCAGGAAGCTTGAAGATAGTATTAGCATTCCTTACAATATTTGGTTTGCTAAAATACTAAATACTCTTAGTGTCATATTGGAACTGCTCCACTGACAAAATAGATATTTTTCTGCAACATAATATATTTTTTAAAAGCTTAACTTCAAATTTAAAATTTAAAATACATTTTAATATGCAATGTATGTCCCTCTACCTTTAAACATGAAGATTAATACATAGAACAGCAAGGTAGAGATTAATGTTTGCATATCACAAAAGACACATGGAAGCCAAAATTAGCTTTTTGAAGTGTGTTAAGTGCTGAGATATGATCAAGATGATCGTTTTTCATGGTTTAATTGGTTTACTTAATTGAAAATGAGGTAATGGATTTTTAGAAGGTGTTTAAAAAGTATGGTTAGGGCTTGAAATTTTCTAAATTGATTTCATAAATCTTTGGCAATCTTCAAACAGAACAAGGAAGTATTGGTATAAACGAGTCTTCTATCAATTAAATAAGGTCATATGAGGTTAAATCAATGAGGCTGCTGTTTGCAAGTGAATTCTCCATAAATACTAGTAAAGCTCATAGAAATACAGAACCTAATGCCAAATTAAATTAAAAAATTTAAAAAAGCAACTTATTTTTAGAAACTCTTCCAATACATTGGGAGGAAACCATACCTCCATGGGCACATGCGAGGGAACCTCACTGATTGTTAAGTAGCCTCTCTACAGATTTTCCAGCTCTTCCTTCCATTGTGGCTAGAGGGGCAATAGATGCATCAAACTACAAAGCAAAGTGTGCAGCTGAGACTGACAGATCTAATAAAGGACTAATTCACTGGTCGGCCTGGCAAGGGCTTGAGAGCCATAATACCGTTTCCTAACCATTGTTTGACTGGGTATCCTTTCAGAAGCGTAGCAATAGTACCTCTTGTCCTTCTAACTCAATTACCAGCTTTTCTTTCTTTACTGTTGTGATGGAGGTAACAGTTTTAAAAATTTAAATAGTCATTCTTTTTTAGCCTTCCAAGTGTATGACATTTATTCTAGTTGGCCCAAGAATTCATCAAACCTGGAGAAGATTAAGACATGTTATTGCAAATAGGATGATGTAATAACTTCTGACATGGAAAATAAGATTTTTCAAATTCCTTAAGTTTCTTTTCAGTGTATCAAGAACACTGGTGGATGAAGAGAAGGAAGAAGGTACCATTTGAGCCAGAAATGTATGTTTTTATTTTTTCTTCTTTGAGCCGCTGCTCAAAGACATAAAAAAGAGTAAGTAAATGAGGTAGAATTAGACTTTCTACCCACTTCTCATTTGAAACTCTGAGCCTTGCAAGCTACTCCTCGTATGAACTTATAAAGTAAATACTGTATTGTTATTATTATTCTCATTTTAAAAATTGAGGCAAGTGGAGATGAGCAATTTGCACAGATGGCACAGAACTTGGATATGAACCCAGGAGAGTCTGACTGACCACTCTTAGCCGTACTAACATACTGCTACTCTGTATTGCATTGTGCACATAGCAGTGCTAAATTAAAAAAAAGAAAGAAAGAAAAGTTAATTATAATGGTGAAAAACTGAAATAAAGTCAATACAATTTTAATATATTGCATTTATAGAAAAAAATGAGTTTCTAATCATATTATTTGATGTGATATTAAAGTATGACACTTGCTATGCTGTTGTAGCAGTCTATTAAAATCTAAATTTTGAGTAGAAATAGAGATTTAATATGTAACTTGAACTTCTGTGTTGTCTTGCTAAAAAAAAATTGAGGTCTATGTCTGCTCAGTTGCATTGAAACTAAAATCGTGTTTTTCTATGTGAATCTCTTGAATAGTTTTGTTATTATTGATAATCATGAATGGTTATATAATTTCTGCTCTTGATTTATCAAGTACCATAGACTTCTGCAACAGCTTACTAATTTCCTCTGAGTTTCAGAAAGTAAATTAATTGCAACAACAAAAAAATGCTCTTTGAATCTCTTTTAATGGGATACTTTGTTTATATTCCAGCCATTCCCTTAGAGATGGTGTAAATATTTCATAATTGTTTTGGGAACCAAACTTTTTATATATAGGTATATTTTGAGTCTTTGTGGTATTTAATCCCACTATCCAACAAAAACATAAATTGTCTTTCATCCAGATTTTATTTTCACTTTTAGGTACTTGGCTCTTTATTTACATGTTTTAAAGGATTATTTCATAGTAGTTTATTTGAATTAAATGAGACATTTCTAACATCAACTTTCAAAACTTGATGGTTCAGTTTTCCTTTATTTATTTTTTTGTAGACTTGATGTCTCTATGCAAGGCCTGCTTTTGCTTGTAAATCTATAGTATTACCAATTAAATGATGTAGCAGTTCAAGTAATGTTAACACTGTGAATAAAAATGCTCTCAGGCAGTTAAGCAGCAGTTGTAAATCATTGGAATTTGGAAAAATAGTCAGTGTCATGTAATAGTTGTGTGACATGTGATAGATCTGATTTTTACTCTATGAAATCTTGGTTAGAAAATAAAGGAGCCCTCTATACAATTTCACACATAAGAGAGCATCAAGCAGAAGAAAAAAAAAATAAACAGAAGAAGACTGGAGAATATGTGAATCCTGATTTCCCCAAAACGTGAAAGGAAGCAACATTTATTCTGAGAAAAGTGATAAAATGGAAAGAGTTACATTAATTTAGGTACACAAATTGTGAAACACAAGTCACACTTTTCTTCTTATTTTGAATTTATGAAGTGAACATTTTTTCAACATCCTATTTGATAAAAACAAGTAAAGGTTTTGGGCAACTTAATGTGACGCAGTTAATCAAACACTCTAGTATTTCCCTACCTGATTGGCACTGGCTTCCTATACCAAAGTGTTTGTTATCTCACCTTTGGAGTTTTGCCTTTCTCTGTACAGATATTTTTATTATCACCTGTCATTTGCTATTTTGGCATTGTTGATTTGGTTTCTTTCTAGGTATCTTGATTATGTAAAAATAATGTCACAAAAATGTTTGTGTTTTCATTTTTCAGAAAAATCTCTAACAGTTGGACTGGTGAATCATGCTGTTGCCAATAATATCCATGTGACATACCTGAAAATTTCATCATCACCAAGAAATGATCAGAATTGTAAGAATTATGCAGGATCAAGGACAGATTGTTAAATTTATGAAAATATATCATGGACTATGCATCAATTAGGATTAGGTTTGTCTACAACTAACAAAAAATCTCCAAAAACAATATCTTAAACAACACAGTAGTTTTCTCTCTCAGGCAAACAAGAATCTGAGTGTTACCTGTTCAGGGTTGACTTGATGGCTACATATTGTCAGGGATCCAAATGCCTTCTATCTTGCTACTGGGCCATAGTCACCATGTGGCTTCAATCCCCTGATCCAACATGGCTGACTAAGCTTCAGTATCTTATCTACATTCTAGCCAGTGAAAAAGAGCCCACCCAATAAGAGCAAGGTTCAATTATGAAAGAAGAGCGGAGAAGTGTATATTTGGGTAAATTTTGCAATCTCTGCCCCCAAAATATCAACCTAAATTATCTCAAAGTATCAAACTTAAAGGTACCATACAAAGTTTTTAAAAATATTAATATTTATATTTTCAAAAGCAAAACTAGAGCATTCTGCTACTTATGTCAATTGTTTTACCAAGCTATTTAGATATAAGAAGAAACATTTGTAACACAAGGTGTTTCTCATTGGAAAATCCTGGAAAAATTTAGAATAAAAGAAAGAAATGAAATATACTCTAAATTATTGTAATTTAAAAGTATGTTTTGTGGGAAAACTGTATTTAACTCAGAAGAGTTTGAAGAAAAGAGTGCAATTAAAATTTATAGTTAAAAGATTGTATTTCTTTAAAAAATTGTTTAATGTTAAAAAATCATGACAGCTCTACGAGGGCAGGAATTTTTGTTTCGTTGTTCATTGTTAAATTCTTAGCACCTAAAATAGTGCCTAAAAAGAATAGAGGCTAAATAAATGTTTGTTGAATTATCAGTAGATGGATTGATTAGATTAGAATGAAAGACAAAGAAGAAATATTTCAACATATGAATTATAAGTAGGTCACTGTAAAAGGGAATGCATTCAATACTAAATGAAAAATTGTAAGAATATCATCAAACATAGTAAATAAGATCAGTCTTTTATCAGCTTATTCAATGATACATTATGAGAAAACAGTGTAGGGCAAGAACAATTTAAGTGTATATAGACCCACTGAAAATGTGGAAATATATCCTAATTTAAAATAAGCTCCAAATAGAGAAAGTATAAAAAAAATGACTGGAATCAACTTACATAAGGGTATAAAATTTTTTTCTGCAGCAAGCTACAATAAAATGTTTGGCCTGATCTGCAACAGAGTCTTGACATTGTAGGAATTTTAATGAAGTACCTGTGGAATTCTAAGAAAAGCACAGAAGTTTATGCACTTATTATTATGTATGTTGGTTGAATTTATAAAGGATAAATGTTTTGTGAATAAGTAGAAAAGTTTTGAAAAGCTCTCAATTCTGTGATGTCTTTATACGACACCACTCATAAATATGCAAAAAGGTGAACAATTCTTCAAAATATATAAGCAGAATAAAGGCATTAAAAGTGAGCTATGAAAGTTGAAAAACATGAGTTGACATGTAATTCGCCTTATATTATTGACCTAATTGAGACACATCTGGAGATTATTGAGTCTTCAAATATGCAATACGACTGGTGAATCAAGTGTTTGGCTAACAGATTTCAAATTTGAAATTATAATTTATATAAAATGATTTTTAAATAGCACTCTGTGCTGTTATTAGAATTCTTTCTTGTGAGCAATAAAGTACATTATATTATAGATGCTTTCTTTGCCTTCAAAAGAGAACCATTATTTTATTTTTTGTCAGAGAGTTGATAAACACCTTAAATGTATTTGGGAAGAAAAGAGAAAATATATCATAACTTATTTTCTAAAGCTTTCAAAGTATACATGTCTTCTGTTCAAAAGAGGCAAAATGTTATGCATAATAAATTTTCTTATGTCCTGGAATGGACTGTTACATAAATCAACACTAAGAGGTACACTGAGAGCAAGGTTTTGTCTGTTTTTTCACTCTAGTCCCTACATCTGGAACAGAATCTGGCACATAATAGATGCTCAGTAAATACTCATATTCCATGTGTGATTGATTGATTGACTAAATGAATAAATGACTGACCAGATAATTACATGCACATGTAATCTTAGAACTCCAATTTTACTGAAATTCTACAAATCCCAGTCTCAAATCTATGAATATATCAACATAATCAGTTTTGGCATTTGGTGTATTTAATGTGGTATTCATAATAGTACTCAGAACTGGCACTTGATGTTTTGAGTTAGCTAATCATTACAGCAAGAGCAAATGCTTCTTTTATTACACTTTTCCTTCAGATTAGTACTTAAAAAATACTATGAATAAATATAAATTTAGTGGCTGGCACTGATGGATATCAGGAAATAATTGGTAACCAAATTGGTGGAATCAGAAAGGCTCAGTGTTACTGGGAAGAGGTTTGCCACATCAGCAGAGGAAGGGGAATGCTTCACTAATTACAGCCCTAAGAATTTATTGCTGCAAATTCATATATTCTCATTATTCACGTTTTAGCCTCTGACTCCTAACATACTCTGCTTTGCTTATCATTAGATGTGATGCCAGCACCGTTGCTGTGGATAGCATTAGGGAAATGAACATCATTTTATTAAAAGCTTCCAGTATTATTAAAATTAATGATCCACTTGAAAGATTACTCTGAATTTTCCATAAAGCTTTTGTTTTCTTCTGTTTAAAGTTGTATGTGGAGTAACCACCACTACCTGTTCCCAGGAATCACAACTGTTTCACAGACAAACCTGAATTCTAAGCATTACCATTTAGCCAATTAGGCATTTTGGGAATGGGAATATAATCCTTGTTTTTAATTGATTGGATACTTAAAGTTACGTAATAGGACTGAATGGACTGTGTCTAAAAAAGTAGCTTACTAATTGATTTTAAAGGAACTCTAATAGAATTGCGCAACTCTACTAAAATTATTCTCCTTAAAATTACCAGTGGATGCTTTGCAAATTTTCCTTAGTTCTAATAGCTTATAATGCCTCTATAAAACATTGCATTTTCACTTTTGTCTTGAGTTTTATGTTCTTCCTTTGTGCCCTTCACACTGGCTGTTTCTACTTTTACCCTTCACTTTTAGATCTTCTGTGTTTTAAGTAGTCAGTATTTGTTGGTATTTGGTTTCTGGATTTCTGTACATCATTTTTAGGTTTAGAGTGTTTGTTTCTTTACTTGACTTCATCTCCCATCTATGCATGCAACTCTACTCTCTGTCATTCATGAGCCCCTTCTGCTCCTAGTATGTCTCACCCTAGAATGGAGAGGATAACGTGTCATGCCCCATCCTGCCATATGTCTAAAATGCACATCTTCTCATGTCACACCCCACTTATAATCCTTTAATACCATCTCAGGATAATGTTGAAATTCCTTAATATTTCCTATGCTATTTCCACGAGAGGGTCCAGGTTCATCTCTCCAAGACCACATTTCTTCCTTTATCTCTGGAAATCTTGAAATATTTTCAGTTCCCCAAACATATTCTGTTCTCTCTCCTTTTCATATGCTTCTTCCTGTGCTGATAACACTCTCCCCCCTTATGAATAATGCCATTTGCCCTCAGGACTTAGTTTAGGTACACTGTCCCTCTGGAGACCTTCCCTGTCACCTTACAGTGAGCAGTTGGTCCAGCTCCCTGATCCCGGGCTCCTTGACTTTACTACTCTCAGAGAACAAATTATCCCCTGTATCTTAATTATCTATTTTCTTTATTTCCAACCAACTTTAAATTTTTTGAGAACAAAACCTGTGACTTGCTTACTATTTTAAGCATAGAAAAATACTGAGCAAAAATTAAGCAGGCAATTCTTTTTCATAAATAAAAATGTAGGTGTTTTTTCTTATTCAACATTTCATTCTAAAGATTCAAAGTCATTAATATTTTCTTTCTGATTCCTGTAGATTTCTACGACTTTTCCAAATACTTGAATTTAAGTTTATGTGATAAAAGATAAATACTTCACTTTAAGCTATTTTAGTATTGATTTAAAAATATATAGGTACTTTTGAGCATTGCCTTGACCATCTCCTGCAAATTTTAGGTATAGCTCCCTCATCATCATTACTTCCTAAATATTTATAATTATAGATTTTTGGTCCAATAATTAAGAGACTGTTTTTGAATTGTTAAGTAATTAGAATCCCTTTTTAATATATCTTCTGTAAATATCTAGTTTTACTCTTTTACAGAGAAAATGCAGGTAACATATTTTTGACACTTTGAAGTTTATGTAGTGTTTTGGGCTCTCTCTCTCTCTCTCTCTCTCTCTCTATATATATATATATATATATATATATATATGCATACATATATATATATGAATAATAAATATATTAGAATCATAAAATTCAGAATTTAATATGCATCAAATTTTGTAAGCTTTTAAACAGAAAGTTAACTAGTCCACATGGCCCTTAAAATATCATGTGCACTAGTTAACTTTCTATTTAAAGGCTTACAAAATTTGATGTATGTTAAATTCTGAATTTTATGATTCTAATTTTTATATTATTATATATATTTTATATAATTGGTGAAGGGCTGAGAAATGTGTATTGAATGTGCCTATGTCAAATTATCACTAAATACCAAGAATTCTTCTTTATGTATTTTGATACATTTTGAGTTTTGTCTTTTATTATTTTAACGATTCTCTTTCACTTATGTTAAAAAAATATATAATTTCTAGTCTACTTTGTTCAAATTAATATGGCTGTTCATCTAACTTTTCTTGATGCTACCTAATACACTATTACCCATTGTTTTACCTTTCCATGCTGGTTTGTTTTAGTTCTATCTCATTAAGTAGAGATGATTTGACTTGGAGTCCTGTGAAATGTCCCTTTTACATCCCGTCAAGCCAAATGAGAGGGGATTCAGGGAAGCCTCTTAAAGAGGTTGCCTTGTGTGCTGGGTGCTGGGATACAGAGATAGCTGCTAGAAACGCCAAAGACTGTCCCTGGAGCCACCTTGCAGGCATGATGGGCTTTTGAGAGAGTGGACTGGGTCTCAGAAAATCAGGGTGTAGTTGTGAATATCCAGGCAGAAGAGACTTCACTTGTGTTAAAAGAGCAACAGTGGGCTATCCTGCTGCCTGTGACACAGTTCCATACCACATACAAACACACTCCATGAGGAAGAATCAGCCTTCTATCCTTGCCAAACTCAGAGGAAACCAATGTTAAATTATTTTGGTACCTGTAAGTGAGAACTATCTTGGACCGTACTGCTCTGTAATGCACCTCCCCCAAATCTAGATCTAGAGCCAGCCTGTTGAGTAAGAGTAGGAACAGTGAAAAATAAAGGAGGCAACTGGAACCCTCCTTATATGCAGGTCCAACTTGTTCCTTAGCCTAAACCAAGAAGGGGGGCGTTTTAAAAGAAGTTTGGAGTCTTGAGTACTACTTGGGAATGATCACTTAAATACCAAATTAAACATTTTGTTACTCAAAGTGACCATAGGACGTATTATTTTCTGAGAGTGATCAGAAAAGGCATGAAATATGCTTAGATTTCATTGAAGGGGCACAGAGAATTAGTCTCAGAGAAGAACTTTGAATGGCAATGAGGGACAAGTATAAAGTTTTCTGTTACATTCTCAGAGGAATACTTACGACTCTCAGTGACATAGTTTTCCCTCAGTGTGTTTTTCTAGATCACTGGTTCTCAGATGTTTTTTACTTATCGGAACGCCTGGGGAACTCAGAAAGAACATGGGAGAGCAGGCTCATTGAAGAGGATAAAAACATTCTTCATAATATTATCTGTGAATGAGGTATATTTTGCGTGTGGTATTATACATTTTAAAAATTTTCCTTTTAAAATATATGTTTTTAAAAGGAGTGAAAAGAATTTTGAAACCAGACATTAAATATTCTAATGTGGAAGAAATAAAAGTGTCTTCTTAGTATTGGTACCTTTGGGATTTTATTTCTGGAGTCAGTGTATTTTAAATTAAAGAATTATAAGTCTCAAATTCTAGGTTAGCATTAAGTAAGGATACTGGTTGCTGCCTGTTTCTCCAACTATGAACTGGGATTGATGCAGCTTATACCTCAAAGCAAATATTTGGCAATAAAAACGACAGATTTAATATTTTCTATTTAAGTGATATGCACTTATTTAACATTTGTATATGTTTGAGTTGTTAATCTATTTTAGGCAATTAAGCTACAGCACATTAGAGACATTTGCTTTTCTTCAGGGGCACATTCAAAGTAGTTTGTGATAAGTTGGTTTGCCTGGACGAGATTCTCATGGTGAGAGGAAAATTACTGTAACTTGATGACTGTACTTTTACAGATCCAGTGTCACCTGAGGGGTGCTAACTAGTTTAAGGATGGACAATAGAGTATGGTTACATGTCCTTAGTGTAAATAGTCCTCTAGCCTGCCCTGAATACTAGGGCAGCTTAAAAAAAACACACACACACACAAATCTTTTTTTATTTAAATGGCACTAGCTCTGAGATAAAACCTAAATTTTGAGGAGTCAGGTACTAAATGGAATTCTGATATGAAATATCATACCTTAAATCTACCCTTTGGATTTTCTTAGTTCCTTAGTATAAAGTTGAAGTAGATATCGTTAGCGACCAGCTGAATCCCCACATCAGCCTCTTGACCACTACAGTAAAGACTTTCCGTGGGATAGCCAAAAGGAAACGCCTGGAGCTTCCATCCCCACAAAAATAGCAGCATTATTGCAATTCCCATTGACAAAGTGAGTTCTACTTTACCTATTTCACTCAATCCAAGTTCAGAGTCTCAGGTAGAAGCATCTATCTGGAGAAGCCTCGGTTCTGTGACAACACCCTAACTGCTGGGAATGGGAGGCAGATAGAAGAGTGGGTGTTTGGTCTTGTCATGTTCTGTAATGGGAGATAGTTTAAAAAAATGCATATGATGGGGAATTGTCTCGATAAACAAAAGTAGTTCAGATTCTAGTCAGCCAACGAAATGTAAGAGTCATTTACCCAAGATCACTGAGCTAAGTGAAAGAGCTTAATTTACTGTCCAACTTTAAATCTTTCTATTCGACAACACTTGCCACCCTTATTAACTAAAAGGCCAATGGCAGATATTGTGTATGATTAGGTAAACAATGCTATATTTTGGATTTGCATTATTTCTCATAAAACAAACAAATCCTGAACTATTATAATGCTTATTTGCACTTAAAAACTTAGTAGTTTGGATCACTTTATTGCCTTATTTAACAGATGACCAACCGGAGATGTGAGAAATTAAATGACTTCCCATGGTCAAATAGTCAGTAGTAGATTTACCATTATTTGTTTTTCCTAACTCTGTTCCAACCCACTAGTACTCATTACCTGCCCTCTGAAATGAAAAAGATATGGCTACAAACTAAACACATCAAAGGTGAATGATAGGTTTGCCTCCCTGAAACTTTCTGTGTGATAAAGGGGTTAGTGACAGGAAAACTGAAATTTAGGAGATATAGAAAATAATGGATTTATTCAGACTGGTCTATGAGAGGCTTAGAGCTGAGTTAAATTACCATAGCTTTAAATAATGCAAAGTCCAGCTTAAATGGAAAGGTACTCTAAAAACTTCTTGGCATATTTCCACTTTAATAATCCAACACCATCTGTGAAAACAAATGAGTATTATAGGCCTCCACTAAATGGATTATATGTTTCTTAGCAGACACCTGTTCAGAGCACTTAGGTATTAGGTCACTCAGGGACCTAAAGTACATCCATATCTATTGATTGATCCTAGCTACTATACTTAAATGTCAAGAAATATAGTGGCAGTATGAGAGGAAATGTATAATGAAAAAATATGTTTAAGCTATTTGAATTTGAGACTATCAAACGCAAAGTCTTAATTCATTTGTACAGAACATCTGACTTATAAAATGTTTTCACAATGCAACTGCACTGTGAAGTGCTGGCTACTACTAGGGCAGTGCAATTGTGTAGTCATATATTAGGGCTAATAAGTCATAGAGTCAGGAGGGTGTCTTCATGCACTGAATTGACAACTCAGGGCCTCTTTACAATGTTGGATGTGCTAGGCAGCCAGGCAGAATGTGGTGGCCCTGGATTAATCACTGGAATTTAGGGGTTATAATTCTTAGTCCAGAGTTGTCTGTCCTTTATTATATGCTTTTCAGGAACTAGAAAAGAATCCAGAATAAAGGTAATTAGTCTTGTGGAAGTACACTGAGCTTTGAAAAATACATTTTGTGATTCAAGAAGAAACAGCAAAAATGAAATCGATGGGGACACTAATTGCAAGCAAAGGCAGCCCACACTCCAATAATATGTTCAAATGTAAAGAAATAATCCAGATTCTGATATACAGGAGAATGCATATTTTCCAAAGTTGGATTTTTGTGCAGGTATGCCCTGGCACACTTAATAGATGGTCAAGAATCTAGGAACAATTCAGCCTTCTTTAAAAGGCAGTATGTTCTGTAATGAAATTCAGTCTGAAGTAAGAAATAACAGAACTCATTATGTTTTTGAGTATTTAGGAGGCTAGGCCATGCATATTCCGGTGGATATGACTGGAGAAATGAATGAAGAGAAATAAAAGCAGGTGTGGAGAGATGTAGCTATTCTTCTGTTCTTCAGGGCAAGAGGTAAGGAAAGAAGTAAGTGGGAGCAGCCAGAAGGAACAAAAAGGTAGATGGCAGTTTTGCTGTAGAAGTTCCCTTTCCATGTGCCTTACTAGAATCCATATTGCTGAATATACATACAATCTTGTGAGAGATGTCTGGAAAAAATGACTTTAAGCAAACCTGATGATGCTAGATATGTAAGTGTGTCCTCATTTGGGTAATATATTTGTAACCTGGGGCACTCATGAGGAACATATTTTGGGGTAGGTACTTCAGCCCACCTAAGCTTAATTTTAAAAAGTAAGAGAAAGTAGAAATGACACTTGGTCCTGGAAAACAATTGTCTTTTTCATTAATCAAATCTCATTCATGGTTCAGCAAAGAGAAAAAAAGCAACAGAGGTAAATCTTTTAAAGCAGAAAACTGTTTGGAAATGGCTATTTTAAGACTTTTCACTCCAGTACAGTGTACCCCAATCTTTAGTATTTATAAGAATTGCCAGAAGTAGTGTAAAAAATATAGATTCTTATGTTCCATCAGCAGAAATTTTGGTTGAGTGGGTCTAGAGGAGCCCAGGTATTTTAATTCTTAACAATTCTTTCAAGAGATTCTGTAGCACATGGTCTTGAGAACACATGATTATCCCAGATCCAAAAAGCACAATATTTCTGTTTTGTTCAGCAAGAACTAGGCACTTGAGTGTGTGTGATACAAATCTAGAGTCTAAAATTTAAGATGGAGGTGGAGAGCTGGAAAGGGACCTGAAAGGAGCTGAATAAAAATGGCTGTTCATATTGTAAGAGCTGACAGAAAGAGGACTTTTCTTTGAAAGGAAAAAATGAGTTCCAAGAACCTAAGCTTATGTTCCTTTGTCCAAGTGGATTGTGTTTCATATATTGTTTATCTTTTGAAATGTCTCCCTTTATCATATCATAAGCACTAATGGTTGGTAGCTGGGGATTTTTAGTGAATTGCTTTGTCAGTTATAAGTGTTGGAATGTAGAGAAATAGATACAATTTTGGGTAATGTAAACATTCATCCAAAGAGATAGTATTTTAATGTGTCATTTTAGTAGACTATATAAAGATTGAGATATTTCTGTATCTCAACTTATAAGGCATACTTATTTCTGCTACAGATTCTTTGAGGAAAATATGTTTAATATCTTTAAAACTATTTTCTTATCATTCATAAAACAAAAGTACTGATTCTTAGAGAGCTGAAAACAATAATTAAATATAAACTTACCTCATAGCTTTCTTCTGTACACTAGCCATAAAAGAGTTCTTAAATTAGTATAGGCTGTGGACTTAAATTTATTGACTTAATCAGAACACTACTAAGTAGGGAGAGAAAAATCAACCAAATTAAAAAATACATAGAAAACTCTATTATAATGTGATCTTTTCATAGTGTAAAAGAAAACAGGTCAAGAATTTTTAACAATATATATATACCATTAAAATTGCTTTCAAAGGAAATTCAAAGGAATAGAATGCTGTGATAGTGAAATAAAAAATGTTAGAAAAGTAGAACAAGGTCTGATGTAATGTGCTACAGGGGAAGATACAATGTGTCTTAAAAGAAAAGCAAAATAAATATAAAAAGTCAGGCCAATAAAAGACAAAAGGATTGTTGATAATGACGTTCTACCGTATTTCCCCGAAAATAAGACCTAACCGGAAAATAAGTCCTAGCATGATTTTTCAGGATGACATCCCCTGAGCATAAGCCCTAATGTGTTTTTTGGAATAAAAATTAATATAAGACCCGGTCTTATTTTGGGGGAAACACGTTAAGTACATAAAGAGGTCAAGAATGCTCTCTGAAGATGGAAACTCATGGAGCCAGTGAACAAAGCTGATTCCAAGGAGAGGCCTGAAAAAGGGAAACATTGGTTATGAAATTACAGAGTGGAGAGGGATTTGGAAGATTAGTCAGATTCAGCCTGACACCTCTGCTTTAAGCTGATATAACATGATACTGCCATGGGCATCACATAGAAGGGCCTCCTGATCCCTCTTTATGATTCACAAAATATATTTGTGATCATCTCCCTTAACCCTTTTATTCTTTTTCTTTGTTCTTAATACCTACACTTTGTCCTACTCTATGTCCTGGTCTTAAACTTCATTTTGTACTAGCCTATTTTCATCTGTGCCTCACATTCTGGACTTGACAATTACATTGTGGCTTTGGCTATGACCATGCTCTGCTCTCCAGTCCTCCTTGGTATTCCCATATCCTGACATACCCTCAGCTCTTCACACCTCCGCCACCCTCATGCTTGTGCCATGACCAACACTTACATAAGTTCAACTTGCTCATTTGAAAGCTAAATACATGAAGCCCTACAGAAGTTAATGTAGCTTACCAAAGTCATCCAGCTAGTCAGTAGACATTGTCCTGGTCTATTTACATTCATGTCAGTTCTGTTTCGACCAACACCTCTCTGGTTAGGCCTAATATTGTCTTAAATATTTGGCAGATACATAAGTTTATACTCCGGTTCTTCTACAATTTTTTGTTGTTGTTGTTTTTCTTCAGCTCAGTCAGCCGCTATTTCAGGTTGTCAAGAAGAAAGGTCAAGTAAGTTCTTGATTGCACTCATCATGATTATCATATGATCCCTTAGACACCCACTCTAGCTAATTGGGACCCTCAAGTTTGTTTACAACAGTGCTACTCAAAATATGGCCCATAGACCAGCAGCATCAGCATTACCTGGAGCTTGTGAGAAATGCGAAATCCCAGGCCCGCCCCATGCACTTGCATGAAAATCTATATGCATTCTTTATACTGAGAGGAAGGGAAGACTGAAGACACAGGAGCAAAACTCATCACTTTGAATTTTGTTAGGAATTATGGTAGAGCACTCATTTCCTCCCTACTCTTTTTTCTTTTTGAAAAACTTACTTTATGATTATTTTTAATGACTTCATTTTTAAGGACAGTTTTAGATTCACAGCAAAATTGAGAGGAAAGTAAAAAGATTTCCCATATTACCCCCTGTGCCCTCACATGCATAGCCTCCCTCATTATTAACATCCCCCATCAGAGAGGTGCAGTTGTTATTATACAATTGGTGAACTTACGTTGACAAATCATTATAACCTAAAGTCCATAATTTACATTTATGTTCAGTTTTGTTGTTACCCATTCTATGGGTTTGGACAAATGTATAATGATATGTATCTACCGGGGGTGTCAAAAAATGTATACATATTACTTGTATTCATCTTTTGTTATCAGTATATTTTGAGCATTACAATTTTAATACAGTTTTTTTTTCCTTTCTTAAAATGTGTACACGTTTTTTGGGCATCCTCTGAATTACTACAGGATCGGACAGAGTAATTTCACTTACCTAAAAATCCTCTGTGCTCTGCCTATTCAGCTCCCCCATTTCTCTACTTCTGGCAACCACTGATCTTTTCACTATCTCCATAGTTTTGCTTTTTCCAGAATAACATACAGCTGACCCTTGACCAACATGGGTTTAAAACGCATGGGTCCACTTATATGCAGATTTTTAAAAATAAATAGTCGGCCCTTTGTATCTGAGGGTTTTGCATCCATGGTTTCAACCAACGGCAGATCAAAAACAGTATTTTTGCATTCCCAACCACAGATTCCCAACCATGAACTGAAAACAGTTTTCAATCTGTGGTTGGTTGGATCTGCAGATGCGAAGAGTCAACTTTAGAGTCAAAAGTTATACACAGATTTTTTGACTACAGAGGTCAGCACCCATAATGCTCTCATTGTTCAGGGGCCAACTGTAGTTGGATTCATACAGGATATAGCCCTTTCATATTGGCTTCTTTCACTTAGTAACATACATTTAAGTTTCCTCCATGTCTTTTCATAGCTTTAACACTCATTTCTTTTTAATGTTGAATAATATTCCATTGTCTCTGGATTTATCATAGTTTATTTATCTCTTTGCCTACTGAAGGATATCTTGGTTGCTTCCAAGTTTTGGTAATTATGAACAAAGCTTCAATAATCATCCATGTTCAGGTTTTTGTGTGAACATAACTTTTGAACTCCTTTGAGTACAAACCAAGCAGTGTGATGGCTGGATTGTATGGTAAGAATATGTTTCATTTTGTAAGAAACAGCCAAACTGTCTTCCAAAGCGGCTGTATTGCTTTGCATTCTCACTGGCAATAAATGAGCGTTCCTTTTGCTTCACATTCTCACCAGCATTTGGTGTTGTCAGTGTTCCAGATTTTGGCCCTTCTGATAGGTGTGTTGTGGTATCTTATTGTTGTTTTACTTTTATTTTTCCCAATGACATAGGATGTGGAATGTCTTTTTATATGCTTGTTAGCCATCCATCTATTGTCTTTGCTGAGAAGTCTGCTAAAGTCTTTGGCCCATTTTTATACTTGATCTTAGCCAAAGGCTGAGAAGCAATAATTTGGCCCATTTTTAAATTGGATTACTTGCTTTATTACTAAGTGTTCAGTTCTTTGTATATTTGGATAGTAGTCCTCTATCAAATGCGTCTTTTGCAAACGTTTTCTTCCCAGTCTGTGGGTTGTCTTCTCATTCTCTTGACATTGTCTTTCACAGAATAGAAGTTTTTAAATATTTTAATGGAAACCATTTATAAATTATTTCTTTCACAGATTGTGTCTTTGGTATGGTATCTAAAAAGTTATTATTGCCGTACTCAAGGTCATCTAGTTTTTCTCCTATGTTACCTTCCAACAGTTTTATAGTTTTACATTTACTAGCACAATTTTGTAAAGAATTTCTTTTTTCATTTGTGACACCCAAATTTTAACATGTTGGTCTTCTTGCATATGATGCAAACACTGCTTGAGTGAAATTTATACTCATTTCTCCTCTTTCGTTAGGTATTTCTTGCTATGATTCATGCCACTGGAGGATTTAAAGGCATTCTAATTCATTAAAGAGAACAAGTATAAAATGTGTTGAATATGTTTTAAAAGCCAGCATAATACTGGAATGCATAAACATACTTAGTATAAACAGCCTACAAAGCATAATATTCCTGTTTTGTTCAGCAGTAGCTAAGTTCTTAAAAGTGTGTGCTCCATAGCTCTGGAATCTAAAATTTAAGAAGGAGGTGAGAAATTGAAGGGAATTGCAAGCCACTACATAAGAATGGCTGCCCATATTGTGAGGGCTGACAGAAATTGTTCGTTTCAGTTTTCTTCTACACTGTATCCCACATTTCAAAAGGACAATTTGGATTCATTATCAGTCATTTTCTTCTAAAGCAGAATTATCTTCTAAAATGGCTATATCTGTTCGGCATTTGAGAAAGCATGAAGAGCTGAGAAAGCATGAAGATTCCTGATTCAAGTCTGGCCATGCTAACTGGATATGCACATCGCAGATGAGAAATTATGACATTCAGTCTCTGCTTAAGATTGAGGGAAATAAGGTGTCTGCAGTAATTAAAGCAAAGGGGAAGACATGTATGGGGCACCTTTAATATATACATCCAAAGTTTTGAAATTCTGGGCAGACTATAAAAAATGTAACTCTATAGGTAATCCCAAAGAAAGCATAAACAGAATATTTTTTATTACCATTTTTACATATTTTTCCAAAACTATAAATACTAAGAACATTTTCCTGGCTTCAAAGTTTATAAAATTAAATGTCCTAGATGCTTCAGGTATAAATTATCCTGTAATAGAATCCTAGAAGCCCAGATTAAATGCTCAAGACTCTATTCTGTGTTCCAGTAGTATAAAGTATTAAGCTTCCAATAAACTTCAAAGTTTTATAGGTTGTGTACTGGAGGTATAAGAGTCATTGCCTTTTGTGCATAGGTTTAGCTTTCATTAGTTTTAGTTCATCTCTAGAATTTTGGAAAGAATGACTGTTTTCAGAGAAATGCTCTTTGATGTATAAGGTTACTCAATTGAGGGGAAACAACTATAGGTAGGATAAGTAAGGGGAAAGAACTGCCTGGAAACCAGAAAAATGAGAGTAGCCGGAGGAGAAACTTTCCTGTATGCTTTGGCAATTATTGATCCAGTTGTTCCACTTTTGCAGTTTACAGCTATAGAGACTACAGGAGTATATATATATCAAAGTGACACTTAAGCCACATATGCCTAAGTTTTCAGCAAGGCCATGCACTCCAAATCAAGCTTTGAATGTACAAATTATCCAAAAATTTAAAAATGAAGTTTTGTCCTTAAAAAGTGCTTGGCCAGCTACCGATGACTTGGACCCCAGATACCATGGGCATTGACTGAAGGATGACTACAGAACCTGTTTTTTGGTCAAGCTGGTCATATCTGTTTCAGATAGAAATGGAGAAACATTTCCAAGCCCCCAATTTGGTTTTCCACTGCACATTCATTATTTTCTGAATCAGATTATTTTATGATGCTAAATTTCTGTCCTGAAAATGATATATTACTGTGGCTGCCCAGGTGGTAGACTTTAGGATATATTTTACCCCAGCCAACTCCTCGACATTTCTTTTTTTTTATTTTCTGTGCCTCAGTATCTTCAATACCGGTCCACTGATAGTGTCCAAACTGCAGTCTCAGTTGTGAAACTGAGAGAACTAGTAATAGGAATGCTAGGAAACATTGTCAAGATCTGGAGAAGTACCAAGGATCATAAATGGAATGACAAGATTTTAAGGACGGCGGACAATAGCAAACTGACAGCCTTTGGAAGATATTTCCATGTGCACATGTGATAGGGTGATACAGAGTCCAGAGAGGGATGCTTAGACACCAAGAAGTCAATGGGCACAATGATGATACTGATACTACAGCACATTTACTTTTTTATGCTGTTAATTCACTGGATACTCTCAGACTTCATCGACCTTGGCCGCTCAGTAACATTTCATACAATTCACTAACTTTACAGAACCACAAGCCTTCTGGATGGTACTTTGTATATCTTATTTTAGTTACTATTCCCAAGAAGACTATGTCAGCTCCTGCTTTAATCTCCACTTTCCACGTTGCAGATGATAGAGGTAAAGCAACTCTCCGTACGTTACACACCCAGGTCTGTCTGACTCTAGAATCCTAGATTTTAACCAGTACACTTGGCTGCCTCTTTTAAACTGGATTGAGAAGAAAGTGAAGAGATGAAAGAGGTGATACATAAGGATAATGAGACTGAATGTCTCTATGAAATCTGAGACGAGGTTTCCAGGAGTCGCTGAGGAAGCAATCCAGAAGCACAGACGCTTGAAGTCAGATGTGAAGTGTTAATGATGATGACTGAAAACAACAGAGGGCTATTGAGATGAGAGTAGAACATTGAAGAATTGAAAGAGCTTCTTATTGGATGCTTCTTTCAGACGAATGTTGACGTCTCCTAGAATGTTCTCAAAAATGGGTTTATGAGTAAGACGAGCCATCAGAATCTGAAGAAAATGTTAGAATGTTAATCCAATACTACTTACATAATATTTGTTATAAAAAGATCATTTTAGTAATATTAAATACATGAATTGATCTTGGTTTCTTCACTTGGATGTGCATGAGACAATCATATACGATGTATTTTTCCCAATATAGCTTGAAAGAAATGCTGAAATTTTACACATAAAGGGAATTAACAGTGTATAACAGTTTACATGTTCCCAGTAAAGTGGATTTATGGATTATAGTATCTAGTCTTAATTACACTAACCTCCCTCAAATTGGCAAGTGGCTCTAAAACATTCCTGCGAAGAAACAATGAATTGAAATAAATTAATAATGCAAGAACAAACAAAGAAGATAATGGCAGGGCTGCTGCTGTTTCCACTCCTAGCAGTAGAAGTGCTTGGTCAGCCACATTATAAAGTAAAATAAGAGTCATTAATCACACTAACATATTCATACCACATTGCTCTCACTGCGAGCAGTAAAGTTTTTGTACATTAAAAATAGAATAATAATTATTTTATGTCATCTTATTTCCCTGTTATGTTTAGAATTAACCTGTGGCCTTGGAGGGAGGCCTGCCGGATGTGGGATGGGATGGAACATCTCACACTGGGATGGTCCTGTGGGCAGTGGCTGCCTTGGAGGCAAATTTCAGGCATCAGCATTTTTGGTCCAGCAAGTGGTGTGGGTGCTAGAAGTGGCTGGTGAGAAGCAAGCAGGCAGAACCCAGCATTTCTCACATGGGATGGGCTGAGGTGATAGGCAGTGGTCCTGGGCACTGTGGATGCTGTGAGTCTGAGCTCCACAGAGGGTCAGTAGCAGATAGTATCAGGCGGACTGTGGACTTCTACTTGTTGAGTGGAGCAAATTTCTTACTCCATTTTTCCCTTCCATGGTCTTGGGAAGGTAGAAGGAATGTGTACTAGGTTGAATGGTGTCCCCCTTTTCCCCTGAAGAGATGTTCAATCCTAACCCCCAGTACCTGTGAATGTGTATTTATTTGGAACTAGGGTCTTTGCAGAGGTAATCAAGTTAAGATGCTGCCATACTGAATTAGGGTGGGCCTTAATCAAATGACTGGTGTTCTTCTAAGAACAGGAAAATTGGAGATTTTGTTTTTCTCAGCCTTGTTGCAATATAATTGACATATAACATTGTGTACATTTAAGATATACAAAGTGTTGATTTGATACACTTCAAAATGATTTCCACCATAGCCATTAGCTAACACCTCCATTATGTCACATAATTACCTGTGTGCATTTGCGTGTATTGAGAACATTTAAGATCTACTCTCTTGACAACTTTCAAGTATATAATACAGTATTAACTATAATCACCATGCTATACATTAGATCCTTAAAACTTATTCCTCTTATAACTAGACCTTTTAAGGAACATCTCCCCCATTTCCACAGCCCTCAGCCCCTGATGACTACCACTCTACTCTGTTTCTATGAGTTAGGCTCTTTTAGATTTCACATATAAATGATATCATCTGTCCTAGGACTCATTCAGTTAGCATAAAAACCTCAAGGTCCATCCATATTGCCTCAAATGGCAGAATTTCAAGAAGAGGGAAATCTGGACACAGAGATAGACATGTGAGGGAGAATGTCACAGAAGATGGAGGCACAGGTTGGGGTGATGCATCTATGAGCCAAGGCACATCAAAGGTTGCCCCTAAACCCCAGAAGCCAGGAGAGGTGTATGGAACAGCTTCTCTCTCAGAACCTCCAGAAGTAACCAACCTGCTGACACACCCAGATTTTGGATTCTGGCCTTCACAACTATTAGAGAATAAATCTCTTGTTGTTTAAAGCCACTTTGTGGTAATTTGTTATGGCAGCCTTAGGAAATTAATACAGAACAGTGGAGATTAGCTCTCTATTTTAGGAAAAAGTTAATTGAATTGCCCACTATGCATCATTATTAAAGGGCAGAATCAGGGCTGATTATATGCACTTTGGCATGTCACTGGGCTTTAATTTCATCTAGAAAAATAATGGATTAGAACCTAGAAGCAATTTAAAGTTTCCTTAACTTAAACTTCATAAAGCCAACCAAGTGTTTGCTTAACTGTACTTCTCTCCCCTTCCTTCTCTCCCTAATAATAAGACAGTTAGTTATTGTAAACTACTCTATTTGAGCAGGAGTTAAATCAACATAATTAAATCAGAACATTCTAGAGCAGTGGTTCTCAAACCTTACCCCACATCAGAATCACCTAAAGGGCTCGATAAACACAGTACCGGGTCCTACATCAGTAGGTCTCCAGGGTTTCTACATCAGTAGGTCTGGGAATTTGCATTTGTAGCAAGTTCCTAGGTGATGCTGCTGCTGCTGGTCTGCATATCACACTTGGAGAAATACTGCTCTAGTACGCATTTTCTAAACATCTTCCAGATTTTGACCTGGGACACTGTGATTTTCTTTTATGATACTGTAATTGTAACTGGTACCAAGACAGGCTTTATACACTTGCAGCTGCAGCTATGTTGGTAAATTGGGTGGGAGAAGATGAGGGCATTATCTTTTGATTGCTTCTATTATCATAGTAAAATAGGGAGTCATCAGCTGAAAGTGAGGAGGGCACGGAGAAGTATTAGGTCTTTAAAGATAGAGCAATAGCTGGGAAACTATCACCATGGAGAAGGAGAAAATCAACTCATGGTAAATTTCCTGTTTCTGGTATGAGGTGAGATGGGTTGGCAATCTGGCTGGTTTTACGGAACCCCATGAATCACTCATGTGCACTCATGAAGCGTGCAGAGATTTAACCTAACTAGAGTTGGGGTTTTGTCAGGTAAATTCAATGGAGGATGGATGTCAAAGTGTTACACAGAAGGAAATGACAATAGTGATGGACCATGGGGAGTGAGGCCTGAGTAGGTAGTGAATGGTGACCAAGTTAATGGATTGCATTCAAAGTTTGGTGAACAACTGTTGGAACTGGGGTATTGAAGATTTAAGAGGTGGTGATTAGATGCTTGGACTGAGAATTTTGTAGGTGATAGAGTCAAATCGCTAAATAAATCATTTTGTTGTGTATATAGTGGCAAACCTAAGACTGACTATATGGGTAGCATTAAATTTAATTTTGTCACTTATCAAGAAGTCCCCAGGTTAGACAATACAAGGCTGATGTAGTTACTCATTGTTGCCATCAAGGACTCAGAGAATGCCTCCTCTTTTCTCTCTTTTCTTTGTCCTCTCTTTGTTCTCTTTCTCATATTGTGATGGATGTGGTTTATAGTTTGTTTACATATTTATTTTATTAATTTTAGGATTTGGGGTCTATGTTCATGACAATGATTGAACTACATTTTTCCCCTTTCTTTTAATATCCTAAAATTTTATTTAATATTTAATAATATGCTACCTGATAAAAGAAGTTGAGGGTTTTTGTTTGCTTTTTGTTTGTTTGTTTTTTTGCTATTCTCTGGACGGATTTGTGTAAGATTGATACAATTTTTTCTAAAGTGGCTGGAAGAACTCCCTGGTGAAGTCATTTGCAGCTGGAGTTATCTTTGTGTAAAGTTTTTAAATTAAGTATTCAATATTTTAAATAGATAAAGGCATTCAGGTTTTGTATTTGTTTTTGGGGTAATTTTGGTAAATTGTGTTTTTCTAAAAATTTATTTATTAATCAAATTTGTTATCATGAAATTACTCATAGTAACTTAGTGTAAGTTACAGTTCCTGCACCAGAAGCATCAGAATCACCTGGAAAGTTGTTAGAAATGCAAATTCTCACCCTTCCCAGTCTTACTGAGTCAGAGGTTCTGGAGTAGGTAGGGGCTCTGTGTCTTAAGAAGCACTCCAGGTGATTCAGAGGTTCACGCTAATGTTTGAAAGCCACTGCTGTAAGGTAAGCTTTAGCAGCTTCCCACATCTCTGGGGTGTAGTCTTTCCATTATCAGTTTATTCTGATTTTATACTTTTCATTTTAGTTTTTCGCTGTGATTCCTTGTTTGACATACGGGATGTTGCTGTGAGTTTTACTTAATTTTTAAACTACTTGTTCTAACTTTCTTTTTGGTTTCAAACTTAATTTAACTGTAGTCAGAAAAATATATTTTGCATGATGTAAGCCTTTTGTAATCTGTCTTAACAATGGCCCAGTATGCATTCGTTTTTGGTAAAGATTTCCCATAAACTAGAAAAGAACGTACATACTCTGCAGTTGTTGTGTATAGTGTTCTACGTGTGTTAATTAGGTCAGGTTTGTTAATCATGTTCAAATCTTATATATGGTTACTGTTTGTTTTATCTCTTTTGACATAATCATGTTAAAATATCTGGTTATGATTATAGATTTGTCTTTCTGATTTTAATTTGGTTAAATTTTACTGTTCTTGAGGCTATGTTACTCAATGCATAAAAAGTTTAGTTGTTTTATCTTCTTAGTTGATTTACAATTTTATCATTGAAATGGCCTTCATGTCTAATGATTCATTTGCTTTAGCTCTGCTTCACTTAGTAATGTAGTCATGACTTTTTTTTAAGTTAGCGTTTGCATAGCTTATTTTTAAAATTTTTTTTCTTTAAATTTTAGGTGTCATTACAATTAAAGTGTGTCTCTTGAAAGCAGCATATAATTAGGTTCTGGGTTTTATCAGGTTTGAAAATTTTGTCTTTTAATTGAAGCATTTATTTTCATGTTCACGAATCTATCATTTTATATCTGTTTCCTATTAATTTCGCCTGCCCTCCTTTCCATTCTTTCCTGCTTCTTGTCTATTTTAGGTTACTTGTGGTTTGTTTTTTTCTAATTTGATTTCTTCTTTTCTATTAGCTTATTAGTTTTGTATATTTAAAACTCTGCTTATAGTGGTTAACCTACTACCTCACGAATTCTTGACTTCATAGAAACTTCCTTATATTGATACTTAAGCAACTTCAGAAAGTACAAGGACTATACCAGTATAACTCCACTTCTCTTTACAAATCTTTCACTGTTATTATCACTTATTTAATTCTGCAAACAGTTTAATTATTCAGGCAATACTGTTGTTGTTTTACACAATATTTATTTAGATATTAACCCTTTCTATTACTATTTATTTATTTATATCTCTGCCTTCCAGAAGAACTTACTTTAGTATTTTCCTTAGAGCTGGTTTACTATGGATATATTGTATCATTTTTTCCTTAGCTGAACAATTTAAAAATATAAAAGATCAATTTTTAAAGATTGTTTTCTGGGTATAGATTTTTGAGGTTGGCAATTACTATCCTTTAATAATTTGAAATGCATTGTACAAAATGTTCTCTTTGGCTTGTATTGTTTCTTTAGAGAAGTCAGTTATTACTCTTATTATTGCTTTTTTGACGGTAGCATGTCTGATTTCTCTGATTTTAAGATTTTCTCTTTGCACTTGATTTTAAGTGTGTTTACTATGATATGTCTCATTGTGGTTTTCTTTGTATTTATCACACTTGAAATAGGCATATTTCTTGCATTGGTGGCCTCTATGTTTCCAGGCACCTTGACTCCTTAAACCTTTTCTTCCATGCTTCCCCCCCATATAGTCCTGCTTTTCTAGCTGTTCTCAGCTGATGACTGGACTGCTATAAACTAAGTCATAGTCAGAAGTGGAAGGCTTAGGCATTTTCTGTTTTGTTCCACCACTCTTATATATTGGCTCTGAACCTTATTTCGTTATACTTTTCACTTCATGGCTTCCAGTTTCCTGCTGTACCTCCAGGTCACGTGTCTGTGTTCTAGGCAATGGGAGCAAGTGGACTTTCATTTATATTTCACGAGATCACTGTGAGAACCTGGGGAAAAGATGTTAGCTTTCGCATTTTACCACAGGATAGGGATAGTTGGAGATAATCTTGGTTCGCCAACCACAAGTACTATCTGCCACAGCAATTACCCACGATGACAATATCTAGGTTTTAACAATGAAAGTGGATGACTGAAGTGGGATAGCAGACAAAATCACTGAAAGCAAGAAAGTCAAGAAACTGAAAAGCCAGGGCCTAATGTGGACATTCTAAATGGATTTCGAAAGCAGCAAAAATGAGATGTAGTAGGGAAATGAAACAGTGATTTGGTACTGATACCTTCGATACTTATGATGGTAGCTGCCCTGAAAAAGGAATAAGCGTTGGCATTATCTGATAAGTGTGTTTACAAACAGCTGTGTGTGGGGTGTGTGTGTGTGTGTGTGTGTGTGTGTGTGTGTGTGTGTGTGAGAGAGAGAGAGAGAGAGAGAGAGAGAGAGAGAGAGAGAGAGAGAGAGAGAATATGGTCTAGGGCAAGGAAGATACCTACCTACCAGATATATTTCTACTTGAGGAGACTATTTCTCTCGCAGCTCTCTGAAATGAAGGCCTCCTCTAACCCCCACCAATGACGTTGAAATAAAATAGATTCACTTTGTCTTTTATTGCTACTTTTCTTGTGTCTTCATTTTACCCTAAAAGTCACTAACTTTAAATCTATCCAACTAAACCACATCCTATCTCACCTGTTGGAAACAACTGCAGATCTCCTAAATCACCCTTCCACAATTCCTGAAGGGACACATTTCAGACGCAAGGGCACTGTCTCCAACACTGCTCCTCTCATCCTTCATAGTGGTTTCAATATCTCCATAGATAATTCTTCAACTATGTTGTCCTCTCAGTTCCTACATCTCCCTTTCCCTAGTGATGTTGTTCTACATTCTACTTTAGTCATCTTCTGTACTTTTTGGATCACAACTTAAATCTTGTCATGACCAATAACCTAAACCTCTTGACAATCTCAATTTCAAACATCTTTCTAGTTTACTTCTGTGATTATTCCAATTCTAAAAACGCTCCAGCTGAATCTACTACCTTTTTACTGTCCCTTATTTCCCTCAAGTTCTCATTTTTCTCCTTATCCAGCATAAATTCAATTGTCATTCACTATAATAACACATGCCCTTATTTTTCTGTTCTTTTGTTGTGCCTACCAGGCATAATCCTCAACTCTGCTTTGTCAGCACATGTCCAGGTGAATTATGGCTAGAAAAAATACAAAACCATGCTGACTTCTCTCACTCTAAATTCATGACCACAGAACCTCAAGTGTATTCTTAGAGCTGCGCACAATCGTAAAACATTTCTCTGGTGTAGGTAAGATAACCGGAATTGAGCTTACAATCAAAGTTAACAATTACTGCCGTCCTCATATTTTAGCAAGGATTTGAAATTAAAGTTTGTCATTTATTTTTAATATATTGGTGATAGTTATGTTAGCTGGTATTAGCAAGATGATTTGCTGTGTTAAAGCAAAGACCTACTTTTACACCTGGAATGTAAGTTCTCCTTTATGTTATTAGTTAGAAAATGGAAGTTGTATAAGCAACTGGGTTTTTAAAATGACAGCATCAGCCTATTCTCTTACCCTATGTTTTACTTAACTTTATAGTCTATATGATGAAGGAGTCACTTCAAGTGAAAAAGAAAATAATATAAACTGGATTTTATGTTTTTTCTTAACATATTTGAGTCCCAACCAAAGGAGGAAAAGTGACGCAAGAGATTTGTACTTGATGATTTGTTTACAAACAGGGAGAAAGAGGTGCCCAGGGTGAGACTGGCATATCAGACAATTTCTGAAAGCAATACCTCTCTCTGTGACTGTGTATGTGGACAACGATGTATTTTTAAATCCGTGCTATGAATAGTAACATTCCTCAAAGCAATATCGTCAGACTCATTCCCAACATAATTTTTCTGCTTTTGCTAATATATTATTTGCTTAAAATTATGCCTACTCTCTTCTGGCTACAGTCTACTTCCCAGCTTCCCCTTGATTTTTTCAGTAACTTAGGAAAGGATTAACTTGACTTAAATCCTTACTCTTCATGACTGTAATTATAAAACTCATCTATTCCCGCTTTCTTGTAGATGAAATCATACACTTTGCTGATGCTTTGGCCTAACTTTATAAACTCTGCTGTCTGTAGAGTAGGAACCGTTCTGACAAATTGTCTCTCTGAGAATAGAAGTCTATTTTGTTGAGTCAATAATCTTGATAAATCATATGGTATTTGAGTTGAGCAATTTTTATGGGTTAACATTTTTACTTGGAACCACTTTGTAGCTCGTCGTAGTAATGCTCATGATTCAAGTGAGAGTTGATCTCATTCTTAGTACTATATGTAGACACAAACGCACTTAAGGAATTTGAAAATGATTGCCAATACTGCTTGTTTGACACAATATTTAATATCCTATATACAATTCAAAATAAAAATAAATAAAAATTGGTTGGAAATATTTAAAGTATTTGCACAGAACCTGAGGGATTCTATGTGAGAAACATTATGAATGTATCTTAACTAGAGGCGGGAGCTGATTTTTATGACCCAAGTACTTTTTAAGCTTACTGGTAACATCTTCTATTATTAAAAATTGCTTATTTGACAACGAGATGACAAATCTCCAAATGTGGACTTGGGTGCCAAAGGATGTTAGCAGCATAAAACAGAGACATGAACTGACAAAAAATAGTATTGCCAAAGAAAGAAGGAAAATGCAATGTAAAATAGACAAATACAAATTTATCTTGTTAAGAGGTAGGGTGGTGATCAGTTGTTTTTTTACTGTTTCATTTTTGTTGCTGTTTTTAGAATAGTCATGATCGTGGTACCTTAATATCTACCTGTAGTGCAGTTATATGTTTCAGAGATCTGTATCAAAAGAGAATTAAACCTCTTTTGGTTTAAGGTGATAACTTCTAAAAGGGAGACAAACATTTCAAAGGATCAAGTAATGTATCAAAATACTAAGAGTGGGTCCCGTGATTTTTCTTTTTCTTTAACTTTAGAATTCCACCCACATTTTTCTGGAGAGTTAGGCAATATCTGTATTTTTCAGCTTTGTCATTTATTCAGGGCTTATTAGAGACCACCCAACTCTGAGCGTTGAGAGGGACCTGAAAGAGGATATAATTTAACTGATTTAATAGCTGAGGAAAAAAGGACTAGAGAGATGAATTACTTACCATGCTCACACAGCAGTTACTTGCAGTAGGTTTTTACCCCAGGTTTCCTAATATCTAGCCTAATACTTTCACCACATTTCTCAGTTAGGCATCACGTGTTATTAGGTTTTGTTTTGTATTACCTAGATTATATTCAGCATAATTCTAGAATTTAGCGTACACTAAATAAATGCTTATTAGGTGTAAAAATGAAAAATAGCCATGAGGTAGCATAAATCAATATTCCATTTTGTTGTCATTGCTTTCATTAAACAAATCCTGTGACTATTCCTGGAATCTATTGCATACCACAAATCAGTGTGTATAGCAAATATATAAATATATATATATATATATATATTTTTTTTTTTACCTCTCCCAGCCAAATTGAAATTGAACTTCATGTGCTTGTTCAACAATTCTGGTATGGGGTTTTAAAAAATTGTGAGTTATATATTGGGGTTACAGACTTCATCCCAAGACTGAGAAAGGAAATAATAGTGATCTGTAAAGTTCAAGGGTATGTAATTCCAGGAGCTCAGAAATAAATCATAGCTCCAGTTCTCAGGAGCTCTGCAACCAAAGATGCTGAAGAGATGTCAGATTAACTCTGAATCCACAGAGGAACAGGTAATAGTGACCTGTTGATTGCTCATTCAAGAAATTCTTTCCTATCTGATATAAGTTAGAGACAAACGTCAGCTGCATGATCTACACGTGAGATTGAATTGAGTGTGGAATGTTAGGTTACAGTGGAGGAAAGGTTTAAAAAAAAAAAAAAGAGAATAAAAGCAATACCTAGGAAAGTTGTTGGTGTCATGACGATCATGAGTTCTGAAATAAGAAGGCCTAAACATGGCCCTTTTAGATAATTCACCCTGCTGAACCTCATTGGCTCCTGTGTAACCTGAAGATACCTGCCCCGGAGGGTTATTGTAAGGAGCAAACAAAATATTGGTGAAGCACCAGTCTGTATAGGCATTCCATGTGTCTGTGCTGATGGTGTCAGAAATGTTTTTTTTTGTTTTCGACGTGCATGCAAATGTGCATTACTACACTGTACAGTTTGAACCTGAGTTGCTGACAAATGGCATTCTAGAGATACTGCAAAAAGACCAGCAAAGTTTAACCTTTCAGATGCTAAAACTTTTGTAATGGTTCTACTTACCTTCAGTGGAAACTGTGGAACAAAAATATCATCAAGGGATTAGAAATAATTAAACTACTTTGAAATGATGAAGTAAAGAAAGTAGTTTGAAAAAGTCATGCTCAGAGGCAGGTCACCACGTGAAAAGGAAAAATGCAGAGTTGCCATATACCACGCTGGGCGGGTAGTGTAGTGTATCCAAAGTGACAGAGCTCACCAAACATGCAGAAAAGTCACTTCCCTTCTCCCTTCCCCTTGCCCTTCTCTCTCCCTCTCATCCTCTCTTTTTTCCTTCTCTCTTTTTCTCCTCTCCCCCTCCTCTCTCATGGCTCTCTCCTCTGTCTTTCTCCTTCACTCTCTCCCCTCTCTCCCCTTTCTGCATCTCTTCTCCACACTTCTTCTCTCACCCTATCTCTTCTTTCTCCCCTCTCCCAACCACTCACTCACTCACTCACTCACTCACTCACTCACTCACTCACTCACAGATTTGATAAAATTTATGACTTATTTGACAAAGGATACAGTCATTCAGCTAAAATCAACAGCCTCAGAGAAAAGGCACAAAGGTAGCATTCCTTGATGGACGTTCTTGAGGCCGGCCAGAAGCTCTGATGTGAGAATCCAGGAACATTCCATGGTGAAGGTACAGTCTCACTAGATCTGAAAAGCTCAATTTATGGCTTGCCACAGTTCTTTTTCTCTTATCCTTAAAATGTTCTTCAAGATAGTATGTTGACTTACTTTTTTATTAAAAGGGATATGTGCCAGCCATGGGAGCCTCCTGGTTCTTAAGGTAACCCAGCATCAGGAGCATGTTCTTTACCTGTAAAGAACAAAGATAGTGTTCTGACATCCATGATTGATTTCTCCCCTTATGTTCACATACATCCTACATAATCCATTCCCCACAGTGAGAATCTGACTCTGATATTTTGGAGTATTATTTTATGGAATGGATTAGGTTGATAATGAATTAGTTCTCAGGACCAGAATCTAAAATCCATTCCTGACTTTCACCATCAACAACCTTTTTCACATGTGTTTTTTAAAGGTTTATCTGTCTTTGAAAAGAAAGCCACCCTTGTGCTTATTACTTCATGGAAGAACAAAACTGAATAAACAATTAACATAATCTATATTGGTCAACATACAGTGTATTAAAAAACAAATATATTTTTATTAGTACTATACTCTCCTTTTGTAGTATACTCTCAATTTAACAAATTTTATAAAAATTAACAAATTTTGTACTGTATTCTCCTTTTTAATATCATCAACTTGTTCGCCTTCGCAATGCCTATATAATCACTACTTGGATTCTAGCAGCCATCTCTTTATGCTGACTTCCTTTTTTAGGGTTGGTCCTCTTATTTTTTCCCACAAGTCTCCTAAATCTTCCTTCCTCCCTCCTTTCTTCCTTCCCAATCTTACTCCCTCATTCTCTTTCTTCCTTGTTTTACATGATTCAAATGTCAAAAATATAAACAAGTTATTCAGTGAAAAGTTGTCTTCCCAACTATTTGCTCAGTATCTTGCCTGCCCCATACCTCAGGTAATCGCAATCACTTGCTTCTTGTTTATCCTTGAAAAAATTTTTTATGTAAATAGAAGCCAATAAAATTGCATATTTTTGTCTTTCTTTTAAAAAAATCATATCATATCACACACATATTTTTTATTCAACAATAGATTGTTTTCAATCTTTTGCTATTAAAAAAAAGTTGCAATGAATAACCACATATGAAAGATCTGACAATTAAGTTGGCGAAGTTATTTCAATGATGTCGCTAAACTTTTTTGATATCAGAGGGATTATTCATTATGAATTTCTACCAACTGGACAAACAGTTAACCAAGTTTACTATTTGGAAGTGCTGAAAAGGCTGCATAAAAAATTTAGATGACCTGAACTTTTCGCCAACAGTTCATGGCTCTTGCATCACAACAATGCACCAGCTCACACGGCACTGTCTGTGAGGGAGTTTTTAGCCAGTAAACAAATAACTGCATTGGGACACCCTCCCTATTCACCTGATCTGGCCACCAATGACTTCCTTCTTTACCCGAAGATAAAGGAAATACTGAAAGAAAGGCATTTTGATGACATTCAGAACATCAAGGGTAATACAGTAACAGCTCTGATGGCCATTCCAGAAAAAGAGTTCCAAAATTGCTTTGAAGGGTGGACTAGGTGCTGGTGTCAGTGCATAGCTTCCCAAGGGGAGTACTTCATTAAAGTACCTTTATTCAGCCATGAAGCACTTTTTCTAGGATGAGTTCATGAACTTAATTGTCAGACCTTGTACATGCATCATTCTTCACACATGTAATTATATTTTGCCATAAATTTCTAGAAGTAATTTTGATGTTACCAAAACGCTCTCCAAACATCTGTACCCATTTATACTCTCATCAGTAGTTGATGAAAGTCTCAATTTCCCCAAATTCTTACCAATCCATGTGTCATAAACTTTTGGATTTTTGCTAGTTTGAAAGGGATAAGAGTGCAATATTTTCCCAGTGTTGTTTAAATTTGTATTTCTCCATTATGAATAAGGTTGAGTATCTTTCTTTTAAGGTTCAAAATATGCATTTAATTACCCATTTAAAATGATAATAAATATATTACATGTTAACATACATGAAATTTTTTTAAATTTATTGGGGTGACAATTGTTAGTAAAATTACATAGATTTCAGGTGTACAATTCTGTATTACATCATCTATAAATCCCATGGTGTGTTCACCACCCAGAGTCAGTTCTCCTTCCATCACCATATATTTGATCCCCCTTACCCTCATCTCCCACCCCCCACCCCCTTACCCTCTGGTAACCACCAAACTATTGTCTGTGTCTATGAGTTTTTGTTTCTCATTTGTTAGTCTTGTTCTTTTGTTGTTTTTGGTTTATATACCACATATCAGTGAAATTATATGATTCTCTGCTTTTTCTGTGTGACTTATTTCACTCAGCATTACACTCGCAAGATCCATCCATGTTGTCACAAATGTTCCTATTTCATCTTTTCTTACTGCTGAATAGTATTCCATTGTGTATATCTACCACAACTTCTTTATCTATTCATCTATTGAAGGACATTTTGGTTGTTTCCATGTCTTGGCCACCATAAACAAAGCTGCAATGAACATTGGAGCACACGTGTCTTTATGTATAAATGTTTTCAGAATTTTTGGGTAGATACCCAGGAGAGGGATTGCTGGGTCATATGGTAATTCTATTCATAATTTTTTGAGGAACCTCCTTACTGCCTTCCATAACGGCTGCACCAGTCTGCATTCCCACCAACATGAGGGTATGAGGGTTCCTTTTTCACCACAGCCTCTCCAACACTTGTTACTATTTGTCTTGTTGATGATAGCCATTCTGACTGGGGTGAAGTGATATCTCATTGTGGTTTTTATTTGCATTTCTCTGATGATTAGTAATGTTGAGCATTTTTTCATATGTCTATCTGCCATTTGTATGTCCTCTTTGGAGAAATGTCTCTTCAGGTCCTCTGCCCGTTTTTCAGTTGGGTTGTTTGTTTTTTTGTTGTTGAGTTTCATGAGTTCCTTGTGTATTTTGGATATTAGCCCCTTATCGGAGGCACTATTTGCAAAAATCTTCTCCCATTCAGTTGGTGGACTCTTTATTTTGTCGATGGTTTCTTTTGCTGTGCAGAAGCTTTTAAGTTTCATATAGTCCCATTCGTTTATTTTAGCTTTTACTTCCATTGCCTTTGGAGTCAAATTCATAAAATGCTCTTTGAACCCAAGGTCCATAAGTTTAGTACCTATGTTTTCTTCTATGCAGTTTATTGTGTCAGGTCTTATGCTGAAGTCTTTGATCCATTTTGAATTAATTTTTGTACATGGTGACAGATAGCAGTCCAGTTTCATTCTTTTGCACATGGCTATCCAATTCTCCCAGCACCATTTATTGAAGAGGCTGTCTTTGCTCCATTGTATGTTTTTAGTTTCTTTGTCAAAAATTATCTGTCCATATTTATGTGGTTTATTTCTTGGTTCTCAATTCTATTCCATTGGTCTATGTGTCTGTTTTGCTGCCAATACCATGCTGTTTTGATTATTTTAGCCCTGTAGTACAAGCTAAAGTCAGGGAGTGTGATACCAGCAGTATTCTTTTTTCTTAAGATTGCTTTGGCTATTCAGGGTCGTTTGTGGTTCGAAACAAATCTGATGATTTTTTGTTCTATTTCTTTAAAAAATGCCATTGGGATTGTAATGGGGATTGCATTAAATCTGTATATTGCTTTGGATAATATGGCCATTTTAACTATATTGATTCTCCCAATCAATGAGCACGGAATGTCTTTCCATTTCTTTGTGTCTTCAATTTCTTTCAAAAATGTCTTATAGTTTTCAACATATAGGCCCTTCACATCCTTGGTTAAGTTTATTCCTAGGTATTTTATTCTTTTTACTGCAATTGCAAAAGGAATTGTTTTTTGTATTTTTCTGAGATTTCATTGTTAGTGTATAGGAATGCAATGGACTTTTGTACGTTGATTTTGTAACCAGCAATTTATTGTATTCGTTGATTGTTTATAATAGCTTTTTGGTGGAGTCTTTAGGGTTTTCTATATATAGCATCATGTCATCTGCAAAGAGTGACAATTTAACTTCTTCATTCCCAATTTGGATGCCTTTTATTTCTTTCTCTTGCCTGATTGCTCTGGCAAGGACTTCCAACACTATGTTGAAAAGCAGAGGTGATAGGGGACAATCCTGTAGTGTTCTTGAACGTAGAGCAAAGGGCTTCAGTTTTTCACCATTAATTATGAGATTAGCTGAGGGCTTGTCATATATGGCCTTTACTATGTTAAGGTATTTTCCTTCTATACCTATTTTATTAAGTGTTTTAATCATAAATGGATGTTGTATCTTGTCAAGTGCTTTTTCTTCATTAATTGATATAATCATATGATTTTTGTCCTTTATTTTGTTTATGTGATGTATCGCATTGATGGATTTGCGGATGTTCAACCATCCTTGTGCCCCAGGGATGAACCCTACTTGGTCATGATGAATAATCTTTTTAATGCATTGTTGTATTCGATTTGCTAGAATTTTGTTAGGATTTTTGCATCTGTATTCATCAGAGATATTGGTCTGTAGTTTTCTTTTTTTGTGTTGTCCTTACCAGGTTTTGGTATCAGGGTAATGTTGGCCTCATAATATGAGTTAGGGAGTACTGTCTCTTCTTCAATTTTTTGGAAGTGTTTTAGACTGGTATTAGATCCTCTTTGAAGGTTTGGTAGAATTCACTAGTGAAGCCATCTGGTCCCAGACTTTTGCTTTTGGGAAGGATTTGGATGACTGATTCAATTTCGTTATTGGTGATCAGTCTGTTTAGATTTTCCAGTTCTTCATGTGTCAGCCTTGGAAGGCTATATGTTTCTAAGAACTGGTCCATTTCTTCTAGGTTATTGAATTTGGTGGCATATAGTCCTTCATAGTATTCTTGGATGATCCTTTGTATTTCTGTGATGTCCGTGATAGCTTCCCTTTTTTCATTTCTGATTTTGTTAATTAGTGTCTTCTCTCTTTTTATCTTAGTGAATCTATCCAAGGGTTTGTCAATTTTGTTAATCTTTTCAAAGAACCAGCTCTTTGTCACATTAATTTTTTCTATTGTCTTTTGATTCTCTATTTCATTTAGTTCTGCTCTGATTTTTGTTATTTCCTTTCTTCTGCTGACCTTGGGTTTCACTTGTTCTTCTTTTTCTAGTTCTTTAAGTTGTAACATGAGTTTATTTATTTGGGATTTTTCTTGTTTCTTGAGATAGGCCTGTAATAATATAAATTTCCCTCTTAAAACTACTTTCGCTGCATATCCACTGCACAATGAAAACACATCCTCCCAAAAATTTTGGGAGGATGTGTTTTCATTGTCATTTGTTTCTATGTATCTTTTGATCTCTCCTCTAACTTCTTCTTTGACCCAGTCGTTCTTTAAAAGTATGTTGTTTAATCTCCATGTATTCGTGTTTTTTCCTGCTTTCTTTTTGCAGTTGATACCCAATTCAAAGCCTTGTGATCCGAGAATATGCTTGGTATGATTTCAATCTTCTTAAATTTGCTGAGGCTAGTTTTATGTCAATATATGGTCTATCCTTGAGAATGTTCCATGTACATTAAAAAGAATGTATAGTCTGATGTTTTAGGATGAAGTGCTCTATATATGTCAATTATGTCCATTTCATCTAATGTGTCATTAGGGCTGCTATTTCGTTATTTATTTTCTGTTTGGATGATCTATCCATAGCTGTCAATGATGTATTTAAGTCCCCTAGTATAATTGTGTTTTGGTCAATTTCTCCCATTAGTTCTGTTAGTGGTTGCTTGGTATGTTTTGGTGCTCCCTGATTGGCGGCATAAATATTGATGACTATTATGTCTTCTTGTTGTATAGTCCCCTTTACCATTATGAAATGTCCATCTTTGTCTCTTGTTATCTTTTTCACCCTGAAGTCTGTTTCATCTGATATCATTATGGCTACACCTGATTTTCTCTGGGTACCATTTGCTTGGAGTGTCAATTTCCACCTTTCACTTTGAGTCTATGCTTGTCCTTGTAGCTATGTCTCTTGGAGACAGCATATGGTTGGGTTTAGTGTTTTGATCCAGTGTGCTACTCTGTGCCTTTTTATCGGTGAGTTCAGTCTATTTACATTTAGGGTGATTATTGATATGTGAGGATTTCCTATCATTCTATCTGTAGTTTTCTGGTAAGGCTGTGTCTCCATTGTTTCTTTGCCTTTTTGTTGTTCTCTATTATTTCTGTGTGGTGGTATTCTATGATGTTTCCCTCTGTTTCTTCTTTTATTACAGTATATATTTCAGTTCTGGATATTTTTTGAGTGGTTACCCTTAAGTTTATGTAAAAGAAAGTTTGATATTTAGAGTATTCCATTTTCTGCAGCACGCTTACTTTCTCCATTCCCATATTCTGGTTCAGGCCTTTACTCTCCCCCTTTTTATGTTTTGGTTGCCACAAATTGTCCGTATTGATGGTGGTCGAATAGCCTCCTTTAGTATTTCTTATAGTGCAGGTCGTGTATTAGAAAATTCCCTCAGCTTCTGTATGTCTGGAAAGGTCTTTATTCGTCCCTTATATCTAAAGGATATCTTTGTTGGATATATTATTCTTGGCTCATATTTTCTCTCTTTCAATAGTTTGAGTATTTGGTTCCACTACCTCCTGGCTTGTAGAGTTTCTGCTGAAAATCTGATGATAATCTAATGGGTTTTCCTTTGTAGGTTACCATCTTCTTTTCCCTGGCTGCCTTGAGGATTCTTTCTTTGTCGTTGATTTTAGACAGCTTCAATACAATGTGCCTTGGAGAAGGCTAGTTGTGATTGAGGTAATTAGGTGTTCTATTTGCTTCTTGGATTCGAGGATCCAGTTCTGTCCACAAGTTTGGGAAGTTCTCATCAACAATTTGTTTGAATATATTCTCTGTTCCCTTCTCTCTTTCTTCTCCTTCCGTTATGCCCATTATTCTTATATTGCTCTTTCTGATGGAGTCAGAAAGTTCTTGTAGAGTTCTTTCATTTCTTTTAAGTCTCAAGTCTCTTTCTTATGACATCCGTGTAATTTCCAGGTTTCTATCTTCGATGTCACTGATTCTTTCCTCCATCTGGTCAACTCTACTACCTAAGCTGGTTATTTCATTCTTAATTTCTTCTATTGAGTTCTTAATCTCCAGAAATTCTATTTGGTTCTTTTTTTAAATTTCAATCTCTTTCGTAAAATGCTCATGTTGTTCTTTGATTGTGTTTCTGAGTTCATTAAACTGCCTTTCTGTGTTTTCTTGAATCTCGTTGAGTTTTTTCAGAACTGCAATCTTGAATTCTCTGTCATTTAAGTCACATATTTCCATATCTTTAAGTTCCTTTTCTGGAGACTTTTCACTTTCTTTCTGAGCTGTCTTGTTGCCTTGGTTATTCATGGCAATTACTGATTTATTATTTCTCTTCCTAGACATCTACAGGAGTGGCTTCTGCAACAGGTTGATAGGAAGAGGTGTTTCTTTTGTTTTCCAGTACTTGTTGGTAGAATGTTTTATTTTCTCTCAGACTGAAACCTTTATTTTCTCTCTCACACTATAGTGCTATGTTTTCTCTGCACTATTCCAGCTTCTCACACAATTGGGGGTTTCCCTGGGAGATGGGCTTCTCCTCTGTTAATAGTTCACCTGGGTCACAGGGCACAGTGTTTATGTGGGTATGAGGAGAGCTTTTGAAGTTCCAAAGCTCTTGCTGCACCAGATTTAGAGCCCGTGTGTTTCAGCAGTTCTGTTTACTCCTGCAGAGATCCGCCCAGATAGGTGGGGCCAGGGGCAGGGTGAATTGTGAGAGGTGGCCCTGAGCAATGACGGTGACAACCACCACAGCTGGTCCTGCTTCCAAAGCTCCCTCCACTTTGCTGGAACTAGTTGGGCCGTGAATCTGTGTCTGAGGTCCACAGTTCTCAAAATGGCAAATATTCTGGTCTTTTGATCTGACACTGCTACTGTTCCGCTTCTAGCACCAGGCAGGTGGGGGCGGCTAGTCTTAGTGCCTAAGGCTTCCATTCTCTGCTGGCAGTGAGGGCTTAAACCACCATTTTCAGCCTTTTTCCCTCCGTCTTTTCTCCGAGGTCTCTGCCGGGAGCGTTGGGTTCAGCCGTGTTATATGCTGCCCCCTCAGCCCTGTGCGCCATAAGCGGAGCCCTAGCAGTCCGAGTTCTTCCCTCTCCCGCAGCTGCGGTAGTTCCGGGAAGCAGCGAGCTCGGAGTACTCAGCTAGGTCTGCATCCTGCACCCTCGTGGCTCCGTCTCCATACTTCTCCCTTCTCTCCTCCCCCGCTCACGTGATTCGCCCACCTTTAGGTGAATTCAGTAGTGGGCCTCTTCGTCTTGCCTGTCTTCTGCGCATGGAGTCCTTTGTGGACTTATTGTTGTTCGAATAGTTTTAAATTCCAGGGGAGCTTTACAGAGGCTCACCTAATGCCGCCATTTTGATGACCTCTTGAGTATCTTTTAAAATATTTAAGAACCATTTGTACATATTTGTTTTCCTGTGAAATGTATTTTCATACTTTTTGCCTATTTTTTTTCTATTTGATTACTGATGATTTTCTTACAGATTGGTAGCTCTGTATGTAGTAAGGAGATTAACTTTTTGCAATGTAAATTGGGAATATAAACTTTTTAGTTTGCCATTTGATTTTTTGACTGTGCTTATGATATTGGTTTTAAGTTTTGCCATGCAAAATATGTAATTTTTATATAGTCAAATGTAACCATTTTCTATTATAGTTCCTAAATATATTATTGTTAGAAGGAATTTTTTTCCCCAGTGGGAACTTATAAAATAATTCTTCCATGTTTTCTTTCAGAGTTTCATATTTCACATTCAAATATTTAATCCATTTAGAATATTTTTTCTGGTGTATAGTATACATTATGAGATATTTGTCCAACTTTATTTCCCATTTGGCTACCTGGGTATACCAATTCCTTGGTATTATGAAAAAGTCCATCTTTCGTAGACCTCCATTCCTGGGAAGATGCAATAGATATACTTTTGCCTATTTTTCCCCCTGACAACAACTAAAATTCCTGGGTGTGATATGTAAAACAAACATGAGAAGACTCTAAAAAGTGCAGGAAAAAAACAGCTAAGGGCCTTGGGCCCCAAAGAACAACTCAATAATGAGTTCTTTGAGTTTTTTCTTTTTGGCTCATATAACCCAGACTTGGAAATTAAAAAGCAGGAAGCTAAGAAATTCCAACAGGCACAGACAAAGCCCCAACAATGCCCATGCTCTCTAGTGAAATAACTAGGAAAGAAGCAGTGTAGCAAGACCAAAAATGTTTAGACAGTAAACCTTCTACTCTAGTCAAACACCTCAGACAAAAAACTGTGATTCTACCTCCACCTACACCAGCATATTATGTTATGAGACTCTAGGCCTTATTGAACCTCTGTCCAGCTTTCAATAGAAAATCACTTGTTATTCCAAGAACCAGGACAATGTCAATTTGAATGAAAAAGGCAATCAGTAGATGCCAACACTGAGATGATAGAGATGTTAGAATTATCTGATAACCATTTTAAGGCATCCATTATAACAATGCTTGAACAAGTAATTATGAACATGGTTTAAACAAATTAAAAAATAGGAAGTCTCAGCAAAGAAATAGAATGTTTTAGCAGTGAGATAGAAATTATAAAGAAGAGCCAAATGGAAATTTTTGAACTGAATATTATAATAACTGAAATTAAAAACTTAGTGGATGGGCTCAAGTGCATAAAGGAGAGGCTAGGAAAGAATTTGTGAAGTTCAATAATAAACAATAGAGATTACTCAGTCCTAGCAACAGAAAGAAAATAGACTGAAGAAAAAAAAAATAACAGTCTCTACTGAAACTATAGTGAAAGATGTCACATTTATGTTATTGGAGTCCTGGAATGAGATGGGAAAGAAGGCAGGGCTGAAAAGTACTTTAAGAGATAACAGCTGAAAACTTCCCAAATATGGTAAAAGACATAAATCTCCAGAATCAGGAATCTGTGTGAAATCCAAATAGGATAAGCTCAAAAGAAGTCCACACAAAGACACATAATCAAACTTGTGAAAACTAAAGACAAAGAAATTAGCAAAACAAAACTCTACCTGTAGGGGAAAAATAATTTCAATGAGGGTGAATTTCTTACAGAACCCATGAAAGCCAGAGGAGGTGGCACAATGTACTCTATATTCAGTACTCTGTATCTAGCAAATATATAATGCAGGGTTTTAGATATATTTAGAAACGTTTAATCATAGTAATGTTAATATACTTAATCCTGTATTTTAAAGGATTATTTCTAAGATACTCTTAATTGTCAGATTACATAATACAAGAGTTTCAATTATCAAACTATATAACACACTTTGTTTAATGTTGCAGTTCTCAACCCTTCTTCCTCCTGCCTCAGGACTTGCTTACAATCTTAAAAAAATTATTGAGAACCCCAACAGGCTCATGTTTATGTGAGCTATACCTACCTACCAATATTTCCTGTACTAGAAATTAGAGCTGAAATATTTTTTAAATATTTATTTATTTTATTTAAAAATAACAGTAATAAACCCATTACATGTTAACAAAAATATCATACACTTATAAATATATATTTTCATAACAAAAATTACTCATGAAAAGATCAGCATTGTTATACATTTAGCAAATCATTTCAATGTTTGACTTAATAGAGCACAGCTGAAGTCTTACACATGCTTCTGCATTCAATCAATTATGGTATATTGTTTTGATTGAAGTGTACATAGAAAATCTGGTTTCATACAGATATATGCTTGGAAAGTATTGAGAATTTTAATAGATTTTTCAGAAAATTGTCAATATCCTTTTAGACACCTCTCTAAAACTCAACAAGTAGTAGTTTTTTTTAGATATAAAATTCAGTGTACAATCTTAAATCATATCAATGGAGTTTTAGTATTCTGTTGCATTAAAATCTATTTTGTACATCAGAGAGGTCTTTTGTTAATGCATGCTCTTGTAAAATCATGCATTGGTTATTTGGAAAATATTGGTTTACTGACTTATGTAGATCCCAAACATTGACACTTTTATCAAATAATATTATATATGACACATTTACTAGCCTCATCACTGTTGTCCTCAGAAAAATCTTTAAATATTAGAAAGCACAAGCTCAAAGCAGCAAATAAAACTTTCTCAAGATTCTAACTTGCTTTTCAGTGGTTTTTCTTGAACTGAAAGCTAACTGTTCTTTTTAGAAACCATGTCTGCTAAATCCTAAAATCAGATTAACCATAGGTTATCAGTTATTTTTCAAGTAAAAATGGTGTTTCATGAAAAAAGCAGCTGATTCCACTCACAGTGGAAACAACTGAACAAGTGCTTTTTCTTGAGACAATCATTACTCTTTGGTGTGCTGCAGAAGTCGTCGGTGTCCGTGCTGTTTTGTTACACAGAATTTCAAAAACACATGCCTTTCAGGGTTGAGGTATAATAAAATTAAGAATTTTTACCACTTCAACAAGGACATAATTAAATAAAGCTGGGAGTTTTTGTTCGTTTGTTTTTTTTGAAAGTGTATGGCTGTAAAGAATGCAATGACTACTACCGTGTTTCCCGGAAAATAAGACCTAGCGGGACAATCAGCCCTAATGCATCTTCTGGAGCAAAAATTAATAAAAGACCCAGTATTATATTATATTATATTATATTATATTATATTATATTATATTATATTATATTATATTATATTATATTATTTAGACCACGTAGTATAGTATAGTATAGTATAGTATAGTATAGTATAGTATAGTATATAAGACCGGGTCTTAGTAAAATAAGACCAGGTCTGACATTAATTTTTGCTCCAAAAGACGACATTATTTTGGATTGTCCGGCTAGGTCTTATTTTCTGGGAAGCACAGTATTACAGTTAGGTATCACTGTTTTGATTTCCTCTAAAATGCAAACAATTTTACCCATTACTATTTGGCAGCACCAGTACAAGCGTATGCTGGTCAAAAGGGCAAATCACCTCTTAGCATTATGGAAGTATTTTTTGCTCTCATGAACCTCTTCAAAATGTTCTGGGACCCTCAGATATCCATAGACAACACTTTGAGAACCACTAGTCTAATGTTTCTTTAGACAATTTCTATTAGTTCTCTACTTCAAGCAAGGATAAAATTCACATTAACCCACTTCTCTTTCTTTCTCTCTCCCAACTGACTTGAGTCAACAGTGCTATCTGTCTTTATTGTTACTTTTATACTGTTAAATATGCTTAAATAACTATTAATTGATCTGTCATCATTAAATGATATTCTTTAACTTCAGAAATTACAGATAAGGTAATCGTCAAACGTACTTTGCCTATAACTTTTCCCCTCTTTCATGATAAATTTTCATTAGTCCATCATTTCTGCATTTTCAGAGTATGAACACTATTAGATTTTGTTCTGTCTTTTCAACCCCTATATCTGACCTAGCCTTAGTGCTCATTGCTAGTTTCTTTGCCATAGTTTCTGTATTTGTCCCTTGACTGGCTGAAGTACTTCTCAAGAAGTACTCACTCATAGAAACAATATTTCCTAAGTTTTTGTATGCATTTTTTTGTTTGTTTGTTTGGAAAGTATTTTGGTCATGTATTAAAACTTTTGTGTAAACTATCTCTTGAGTATCTACTCATTATACTTGCTGTTCTATAACCTTCTATTGGTAAAGATTGCCGTACAGAAACATAAGGCCAGTCTGCTTTCCACTTTATAAGTGATTTGGGATTTTTGTCTTGCTTCCTTAAGGATTCTTTTTTCATTTTTGAAGTGTGGTATCTTTAGAAGGAAATCTCTGGTTGATTTTTTCCCTGGTACTCAGGGTGTTCTTTCAGTACATAAAGTGACATCTTTTTTATTTAGTGAAAATTTCTTGATTATATATTTAAATTTGTTTCTGGTCCATGGTTTATAAGTCTTTCTCAGTAAAATTTCAGAAATACCAAATGATGATTCTGCTTTAGGGCTGGATACAGTACTTTTTCCCATCACGACCTTTTACCTCCAGGCCCTTGGCATGCTTCTTTGTCTCTGTAATCCCGATCTATAGTACACCTCCACTCCCAGCTACCTGCTCTTCCTCAACCTTATTGCAGTTAGTCTCAAACTAATTCCTTCTCTGGTTCACCATCTTTCCCAGGGCTTTTGGAAACCTCCATTTTGCTGGCAATCAATTTCCTCTTCCATCTCAGTCTTTTCCCTTTCTCTCTTTTTTCTTTTTTTTTTTTTTTTTAAATTTAATAGCTTCCCACATTTTTCTTTAAACTAATACTTGGACTTCACCTGATTATACCACCTTTTAGGGACTGCTTGCTAGTCTCCATGACCATTGTCTAATCTATAAAATCCATAACATTTGATGACAACTGCCCTTTACCATCCTCATCTTAATCACAGTAATTTATGTGCTGCCTCCCTTCTGACTTCTCAGGAACTTTCAGCTAAATCACTGTAATTCTCTATACTCCATGCTTCTGAGTAGTGTTCAGTGTATCTGCAAATGATCCATTCAAAGGCAAACCCTCTCATTCTTGCGACCTTCTCCTGTCTTTTAGTGGTCATTGAGTCCTCTTCATATTAGCAACCCACATATTAGCTATACCTTAAACTCATTATCATCAAAACGTAATTTTAAACAAGTTTTAACATCTGAAATTCTGCCCCGTATGTTTCCACCCTGGCCATTTAGCTTCCACTTCCACTTCCACTGAGCTTCTCTTCATTTCATGTCAGCCTCCAAGGCCTTGACTTCTCCGTCAGTTCCAAGTATGTCAGTACCAGTTATATTCATTTTTATTCCCACCCAGCTTTGACTACTTCAATTTCTATGTCAACTCTATTTTCACTTGCATTGTTGCTATTTTGATCACATCTCTTGCCTTTTAAATCATTGACATAGGAAAACCAAATCACCTCCTTTTTCCTTCCAAGATGGTGATGTTTGGTAGCAAATATCACCTAAGCAGGACACTTGATTCCATCCCAAATCCCCTAGGGCAGCTCAACAATCCTTTTCTTCTTTCCAATCCAATTTCTTTTTGCCATCCCTGTCCCTTTTACCATGCATATATTACACATTCTAATCTTTTCTGCTTTATTCAAGTCTCTAAATATAACACAATTATTCACAGCTGATATCTTCCTAATTTCCTAGAGATAACTACTATAATGCCTTATATGGCTCTGTGTTTACTCACATCTTTGCTGTCTTCTATCTTGTTCCCACATAAATTACTTCTACTTCCTCTGATTTCCATCCCTTCAAATGTTGTCAGTAATTTTAACTCATAAAGATTATTATTGTTAACTATTAGTTATCTAACCTCACTTTGAATCTCTAATTTTATTCTCTTAATTCTTCTCCTTGACCTATAACTGTGCAATATCATTTTGTTTTAAAAGAATACATCTTTCCATATTTCTTTCCTCTCACGTTTTCTTTTTTCTCTTATTCTTGAAAATGTGATCTACATTTCCTGCTGCCACTGAGAGAGCATTCTGGTAAGTGTGCAGATTGGATGAATTATTGAAGGTAGTTGGTTTGATTTTCTGTCATGCATTATTAAGTCTCCAGTAATCTAGCTTTCAATCACTTATAATGTTAGTGCAACTAAACTCTTGATAGTTTTCATTAATCTTCTAATTTCCAAACATAATTATTTGAAGATAGTCTTGTTTTGCTATTATATGCTTGTTTTTCCTATCCTTACAAGTTCAGGTCTGAATATAGAGTTTAATCACACATAGCAAAGATAGAAAAAGACTGTGTGCCTAATTAAATAGAGATTAAATATTGCTGCACTTGACTTTTCTGTGATAGTCACTTTAAAATACCTTCTTTCTTGAAACAGTAGAGCATGGGCCTAAGGATAGGTATTAGTCAGGGTTTCCCAGAGAAATAGAACCAATATGAGATCACACACACACACACACACACACACACACACACCCATTATGAGTAATTGTCTCACATGATAATGGAGCCTGAAAAGTTCCACAATCTGCCTTCTGTAACCTGGAGACTCAAGCTAATGGTATAAGTTCAATTCAAGTGCAGAAGACTCATATCCCAGCTCAACAACAGTCAGTTGTTGATTCTTTTCTCCCCCACTTTTTATTCTATTGAGGCCTCAAACAGATTGGATGAGGTTCACTCACATTGGGGAGGGAAATCTGCTTTACTCAGTCTACCAATTCAGTTGTTAATCTCATCCAGAAACACCTTCATAGACACACCCAGAATAATGTTTAACCAAATTATCTAGCTATCCCATGCCCTAGTCAAGTTGACACTTAAAATTAACCATCACAGGGTAAAACAGACCTGGGCTCAAGTCTGTATCTCTATCACTCACAACTCTTGACTTCAACAAGCTACTCTTAGCCTTCAGTTTTCTCATCTGCAAAATGTTCATGACATCCTTTCCCAGAGTGGCTGTGGATATGAAATAAGTGTGTAAAAATGCTTTGTTCACAGAATGGGCACTGAGTAGAAGTTGTTTCTTTTTTTATCTTCTGCTCTTACCTCTCCCTTTAAAAAAGATTTTGCTTCCCATGATTTGTCTTATCATATTTTATTCACTCTACTTTTTAAGTAAACAATGAGTGACCAGTGAAGGGGGGATTCTACCATTTTCCCTGAGATAATGTTTCACCGATTAAGAGATCTCATTGCTATGGAATGTTTCCGGATCTTTGGCCGAAAGTAAATAGCCTCACCAGTACCATATATAGAAAATTATGATGAGCATGGTTTGTGACTTGATACTTTTCCATCAACCATGGAAAAAGAAAAGTTAGGTTTCATTTTAAATCACTGTCTTGAATCATAATAGCTCCATTTTTTTCTTTTTTTTTGGTTATTTCATTTTTGTTTATTCCCATCATGAGAATTAGCTTGTATATTCCAAGGTAAATTTTAAATTCACATGCAAATTAATAATCATATTCTAAGTAATGCTTTAAAATGTCTCTTTGTCCTGTTCATTACAGTGCCCTCTAGAGATTATCTCATATATTATTTACCCAAGGTTCTTGATCTTCAGTAAAGGTCAACATCATGAGCATTATTCTAAGGACTAACAGAAATAATTTCATTATATTATGGTGTAAAGTTAGTACGTTACACTTTGTCTATTATTTCCTGGTCAGTATTCACAATTTATCCTCATTAATCTAATTTACACTTTAAACAATTCTGACTTTATGGAGGTCAGAGAAGCTTAATGGACAGCTTTCTGCTCTGTCAGTTTTTACGTGGTTTCAGCATATTTCCCTTTCTTTATGTCCTAAGATAAAATCTGTCATGAACTTTTGAGCAATCAGGCAAAGTGAAATGAGGTAATTATTTTGTGACTTTGATCAATGGAAATAAACACCCTGGATAATTCAAGCCTCATTTCCCAGTTTTTCTTTAATAATATTTACTGAAAAGTCACAGTGGATTTTTAGGTAATTGTCTCAGTCTTCCTCCCTGTGCCTGAATAAACACAGCTAATGGGTCTGTTTTACATAACGAAATGTTATGGAAAATTCAAAACATAAGCCAGGCAGGGACTTTCAAAGGTCATCTGGAGCATCTCCCTTCTAGGCAGCCTTCTTGTAAAACTTTCTTTAAAAGAGAATGTCTAGGTTAAGATTTGCAGATGACACAAGGCTGAGTGATCTAGTAAATAGGATTGAAAACAATAGCTTAAAAATGGGAATGCCTTATCTGTATTACAAAGATGCAATTAATGGGAATAAATACATTTTGTACTTTACCTTAAATATCAATTGCAGATGTAGAGGCTGTGAAACAAGAGTGGGGAGAAATCACAAGGTATAGTGAAGAAAGATGGCGTCTGGCTCAAATCTTGTAGTATAGCCATGTTCAGAGTATTACCTGATGTACTGGGTCTTACTTGACCTGAGGCAGCTGCTTGTACTCCCAATCTAGCGGGAAAATAAACGATCATCTATTGCTTTAGAGATAGGCAGTCTACCGGAGAGAATAAAGGTGCCATACACTTGGCTCATATGTTCAAATGACACTATCCAATGGAGTATGACCTGAAGAGCAGCCCTTTTCTTTTGCTTCCTCTCTCCTCATATAAAAGACTCTCTCTGCTCCAGAGAAGCAGAAGAGTTAGAGAAAATAAATGTTAAGTGCATGCGTAGATATATGAGTGAGAAGATCCCCATGAAATCCAGAGGATGGTTAAAAAATTGGTGATTTATCATCCCTTTGGAAACTGAACATACTTCAGATTTATTTTTAATTCTGTTATTATTATTGTTATCTTAACTGTAAGCAAAGCGTTACCCTCCTGCCTCCCCCACCTAACATTTGAGAAGTTGGGAGATTCTCTAAATTCACCTTTGATTACTATTCCTTTGAATTATGTGTTCCATACAACCCACTTCCACTCTAGTGGGGCCAGACCACTGATGATTTTACTCCTAATCTTGTCCTAAATTAATGAATAGCAGAACTCCTAGCTGCAGCCATTTCTATGCTGGTACCTGCATGAGGGCATCTATAGAACAGGAGTGATCACGGTTAAGCTTCCCTTCTCTTAATGGCCCTTCCATCTATTTTTCTTTACAAACACCATTAGATGAAGTTGTGTGGTTATATCAGATTTGGCTGAATAGTTGAGTGAAATAAAAGAGGACATTTCAGATCTGTTTTTTGTGTCTCTACAGATTTTCTTTGACCCCTTGTCCCTTGAGTCCTAGACACTTGCTCAGTACAGAGCTCCAGCTACTTACCTATTTACCTTATTTACTAATGCTGACACCTGTCTCAGACTCTCCAGGTGGGGTGTAACATTTGGTACAGCCGCCATCATGTCCACGAAGGTGGGAACCATAGTGGATTTGGCACCCATTTCTAAACCTTACTGGACCCACAGAAACTCTGCCTTTCCACATCGCTTTCTAAATCAGATAAAGCACATCAATGTTGGGAGTGGGCTCTGGCTTCTCAGAGTGTCCAGGAATACAAGTGGGAAATGCACAGGAGTTAATGCTCCATGGAATGAAGTAACTATGTAACAGCATGGGGCAGAAATCTTGAAAGAATTATATTGCAACTTTCCTTTCTTCAAATCTGTGACCCTCTTTCCACACCCATCATGCTCAGCATATGATTATTACCTCCTACTTCATGGAGGAAATTTTTAAATTTATTTTAAAATTTTCAGATATCTAAGTACTCACTATTGGAACACACACACACACACACACACACACACACACACACATATATATATATATATTTATTATTATTAGTTTCAGGTATACAAAACTTCTATTTTAGTATGTAATAAATAGGAGCTACACCATAAGAGAACTCCTTCCATTTTCTATGATAAAATCTACAAACCTGGTTATATCTGCTCCCATCCTGCCTTATTGTCCCTTATATCTGATTGACCATAACTGAGACCCATGGCCACCTCAGCTGGAAGGCAGGCTGGAAACTGGGCCTTGGAAAGGCAAATGGGGTTGTCATGATTTGCTTTAACCAAGCAGTATTCATCATCTGGGACTTAGTATATTACCTCTCTATAGAAAAATCAGGGATTTGTTATCAAACAAGCTTATAGAACTGGGTCTGTATGTAATAACCAAGAGAGCATCTGTGGCTGAGGACTTGCATCTCTGTTCCATTTTAGCAGCATGATCTGATCATGGCTTAGTCATTGTTCTACCAATCCTGGTACAGAAACTTGCAAATTTTTCATCAGTATTAGACAGTATTTTAAATGTTCCAAAGCTTCAATAATTGAAAATCCTATAGTTTTAGTCAAAACTCCAGTAGATTTTGACTCTCAATTGAGAAAGATAAATGTTTTGACAAATCTACCATCAACTTCCCTCCCTTAGAAGAAAAAAATAATTTCTCAGGAATTTGGGAGGCTGTTGCAGTTAGACTGTAAAGCAATTTCTAGATGATGATGTAATGAGGAAATTTTTAATGTCATCCTTAATTTAGTAAATCCTTATAATGCTATATGTCTAGGTTTCCCTCTGTAATAACCAGTTCAGAACTAGGCATTGTGAAATTTTAGCTCAGATTGTGGCAAAACCTTCACAATGATTTTCTGTGTATTCCAGAAACCATAATGGCTTGGGTCTATTTGAACACAGTTATTTACATGATTTTTCTCCAGCTTGATAATCAGGGTGAAAATTTACTCCTGGGTCCAATCTAGTATGAATATTTTAATCTGAGATATTGCTGAGTACTTAACAATGGATCTGAAATCTTGTATGATAATTCCTCAGGGGTATAACCTGTATAAAATTAGAAACCCTCAAAGTCCAGTCTTCAAATGGAGTCACATTAAAAGGAAAATCAAATTAATTTCAAAAGCCTTAAAGAATAAAGTCAGTGTTCTAAGGTAGATATTTTAAGGGAGCAGGTAGTATATTACACAAAGTAACTCTCTTTAGACACCAACACATCCCATATTTAATTTTACACTCAAATGAACCAGTAAAAAAAAAAAAAAAAATCCCTTCTTTTTCCCTGCCAACAGGCAGATGCCACATTCATTTCTACATTTTCTACAATAAGCATAGATACAGTATCACACTCAGGCATGCACTGTTCTGAAGTCTTATCATCGTTCCAATAGCACTTCTGACCTTACAAAATGTACTTCTTCTCTTATTTTGAGTGTAATTACGTTAATAGGCAACTCTCCTGAATTTTGACCAATAAAACTCTCTACCTTGTTGCAGAAGCCAAGACACTGATGCCTGGTTCACAGGTAAGATTGTACTCATAGAGACTAGAGAGCTTCTACATGAATGTCCTAAGATGCAACTGGTGGCATCATAGCTTGGGAGATGAACCAGATGTTGAGATAGAGTTTGGAGTTCAAGACCATATTAGAGAACAATATCTGTGAAGGGAAAAAGGAGGAAATAGGATTGGGCAGATACGTTGAACTCTGATGCAGGCCCAACAAAACCTCTGCCTAGTGAGGAACTCTGGAATGAGTGTTGCCCATTGGGGTATGCCCAGAAATGGCCAGGTCTCACTCAACCTCACTCAGTCACAAAAGGTGGGAAATCCTGGGAAGGACATGACCTAAGCAAGGCAGCCCTTTGGCCAAGGCCGACTCCAAAGCTGGTGAAGATGGAGACTGCTACCTACACTCTGTTCAGCAGAGCAATTTAAGAACCTTAATGAAAGGAAATCTGAGTAGCACATCTGGTCTACCACAGCCCACACTTTGTGCCACTTAAAGACAATTCTCCATATAAGTTCAGGGAGTATCTCCTTCAGAATTCCACTGGATAACTCTTCTATGAGGAAATATAGAGGAATGAGGTTAGTGGGGCAAAGTATTATCTCTGCTGCTATATTTGACCTCAGGGCTGCAATTAGTACTTATTGTCTTATTCCTCCATTACTCATTCTACATTTTCCTCACCCTCAGTTTTCCTTGCTGGCTTACCCAGACCTTACTAATCTCAGAGGCCTGAGCCTCTTGTCACTATGCCCTTCTCAGGTCAGGTTCAATGCATTTGTCCATTTACATTCAAAACAGGGCGAAGAAATATGAAGAGGCACCACATGGATCATCCTGATTCCACACATATTCTGCTCTGCTTTCACTGTATAGCAGCAGCTCTTTCTCCTCCTAGTGATCAGGATCAATTACCCCTGCCAATCAGGACCCTCCTTTCCTTGTTCTGATTTTCTTGTCTTCTCCCTTCTATATCCCTTAACAACTGGCCAGGACATTTATCACTGCCCGTGTGTGTGTGTGTGTGTGTGTGTGTGTGTGTGTGTGTGTGTGTGATTTATTCTAACCAGATATTCTGCCCCTTCCACTGGTACCTTTCCAATTCATCACCAGTGACCGTTCTAAAAATAGGATGGCCACCTTTTGCCAGGGGCTGTGTTCCATCTGCCATCAGGGCCCTTCAATGTCAGCCAGGTGATGAGTGATCAGCTCCTAAATTCCATCTTATTACTTGCTTGCTGGACCTCTACTAGCACCAATGATCATAGGTTGTGGTCTCTGGAAGCAGACACTGAGATGGAGTTTGAAAGGCAAGTTGTTTATTAGGAATCAACTCTTGTGCAGGGAAACAGGAAGAGGCCAAATTTGGCAGAGGAAGAAGTTAAGTTTCAAGATAGAGCTGACATAATCTTATTAACTCTGAAGGTAACAGTTGAGTGAGTATAGCCCATCAGAGTGTCCCATGTTTGGGTCAAAATAGCTTAGCTTAGTAATCTTACCACACTTAACTACCAGCCTGCCCCCTAAAGGACATGACTTTAGACAAGGAGTATCTTCCTCTATGGCCAACCAGGAAGGAGCTGACAGCCAAAGATGGTAGCTCACCACACTACCTTCAGCTGGTCGTAAGTTCTTTGAAGGGGGTCTGGTGGTACCTGTCTGCTTTTATTACAGTTGTGCTGGACAGAAAAAGTTTTCTGTTGGCAAGGAAGAGAGGGAATATTTGGTGAATATGGTGAAGATAGGAAATTATTTTTCATGAATTCAAAGTTCAACACGATAAAATCAAGTATCTGGGAGAAATAATGGAATAGAAATTAGAGTGAGGGGAGGCAGTCCAGAACATTATGGGTATTAGAACACAGGAGCAGATAGATAAATGGGAGGTTTATAGTTTATAAGATGCTGAGGAAAATAAGAATGAAGAGCATTGTCTCTCCTCACAGTCTCTAAGCCATCTGGCCACCCTGATTTTAGTTGTACCCTTAGAGAGAGGTGTGACAGTTTGTAAAATTGCGCCATTTCCTCCTGATCAGAAAAAAGTAAATGGTAGCAACGAGCAGTTGTGAAGCCAGTGATTCTTGGTCCTGCCTGGTATTTTAAACACAGGACTGGGTGCTAATGTTTCTGTGTCCATATTTTAATCCTCTTAGCTGACTTAGAAAGACTTAAGTCTGAGACTTAACAGAGCCTGTCAGAGCTGATGGGATAATGTAGAAAAGTTTTGCCATTCTCACATACAAGATATGCCAGTTCTCTAGAGTCTTAATTTTAACACAGGGCTTAACATCTCTTACGTAGGTCAGCAACTAATTCATCAGAATTAAGAGGAATGAACAGGTGCACTTTTCTTTGTAGTAAAAAAGTTAATAATAAAACTCTTAGCACGCACTGTAAGCAGAAACTGAGACCACTTGAATATTCGCCTTTAGGCTTATAGCCTGAAAAAGGGTTTTCCTTGCTTTTTTCATTCTTAGGATATCAAATATTATATATACATTATGTATATACTTCTAAAAGAAAGAGTAAACTATTTTATTAATTTTCATTTTTAGTTAACAATATGTAATTTATGTCTTTTATGTCAATAAATTTGTGTCTAAATTATCACTTAATGACCACTTGTATTCTACTAATTGTTATTATAATTCATTTAACACATTGTCTGCATTTGGGCATTTGTATTTTTTGATTCTGTATTTTTAAAAAAAGTTTTTGGTGAATCTCCTAGTCCCTCTATACCTACGGACTAAGACAATTATTTATTTCCATTAAATATCTAGAAGTTGAGTAGCTGAGTCAAAGAGCCTAATTGTATTCTAAGTTTTAAGTCACCAAATTGCTTTTCAGGAAAGCAATGTGAATTTACATCTAAAATAAAGATATGTAAGAATATCTATGTCCTCACTAATATTGTATTTACTTATTTATTTTTCTATGTAAATCTCACAGTTGAAAATATATCTCCTTTTAAAGTGTTTTATTTTATTATTAATGAAGTTGACTATTTTGCTATGAATTTATTGCAAATTTGTTTTCATCTTTTTGTGAAGTTGCTTCCTTATGTTCTTAACCCATTTCTTGTTATAAATGTCCTTTAAAAAAATTTGTATGTCAAGGACATTTTCTCTTTGTTTTAGTTTATGTATGTATTACCTTTCTAAAACCATTTTAGATGTAGAAGTTTGTATTTTAAGTCAACCTTTTAAAATTTGAATTTTTCAAATTGAAACCAAGTTTCCTTTTATTTCTAGCTGTGTCCTCATGCTAAAAAGACATGCCACATTCTAACGTAAGTACCCAGCTATATTTCCTTCTGGTACTTTTATGTTCATTTTTCATAATTTAAAATTTTAATACATCTAAAATTTATTTTAGTGAGATATCTGAACATACCTTCTTTTTTCAATTAAGGAGGCACTTGACCTAGTAGCAGTTTTTGAAGAATTTGTTCTTTCTCCTTGATATGTACTCGGTATGATTCTGGTTTTTGAATATTCTTATATTTATCTGTATAGTCCACCCTTAGAATCATACTGCTTTAATTATTATAGCTATATTATAACTTAATACCTTAGAGAAAGAATGGCTGTTAATACATTTTTTATTTCATAATAAGTTTCTCATTAATTTTACAAAAAAATTGCCGTTTTTAAAAATTATAACTAAAACTAGCTTAAGCAAAAAGCTTAAGCTCTTGGAATCCAAGAAAGTTTTGGCAACTTTGCTTTGAAGAAAACATCAAGGCAGCTAGGTCTTAATAACAAGGGAAACTGGAGAGAAATGTTGGTAAGGCTTTCCTTCCAATTTATGGCTCTGCCTCCCTCGGCACATCGCCTTCTTCTGTCATTATTCTTATTCTCATGGTGGGAAACATTGCTCTTAGCAGCTTCAGACTTTTATTTTAAGGCCTCTCAATTTTTATCTCTGGGTTATTGGAATTTTCTGACAAGGGACATATTAGCTTAGTTTTGTTAGGCATCCATTTTACATGGTCCATGCAGGAAAGTATCTGTGAATACCGTAATACTCTTGGCAGGAAATTTTGTAATGATTACTGGAATGCATTAGCAGGTTTGCAAATTATAAACAAATCGTTTGAAGATATGGTTAAATTGTGTTTGGTGAAATATTTTAACAAAGAAAATACGAAATGTTAATGGTTTGTTTTTTTCTTGTTTTAGTGGTGCAATGAACATTGATATTGGGTTTGCTGTTCGAAAAGTGGATCTGCATTAATGGTTTAAATGTCTGAAGTATATGCTTAGTATTCATTATAAGAGAATATTTTTGAATTGTGTGGGTTTGATTTGAAACCCATTGTCTTTTTATGACAATGGACAGCCATGACCTGGCCATATCAATTAGGCATTTGGATTCCAGTTGTAGTGGAGAAAAAACACCCTACATATAAAAGTGGAAGATGGAAGAAGGAAATAGGTGTTCCTTTTAATATTATTATTATTATTTAATGTAATAAGCAAAAAAAAATCAGATTTGTTTATATTAACCCAAACAGTGAGCTTTCATTATGACTCCCATTTTTACTACCTAGCTCATGATTCCTTTACCCTCAGCGAGTCCTTTCATGTAGCGGTCGTAGCATTTATTCACGATCTAGTTTATCTTTTTCTTTTTTCTTAATTTGTTGCTCTCACTTCCTAACCTGCAGTTTCTTTAGATCACAGACTTTCTTATTTACCTTTAAATACTTAGAAGCAAAACACTGTTTAAACATGTGTTGGTACTCCATAAATATTTTTTATAAATAACTGAAAAAGCAAAGATAGCATAGAAATACTAGAATTTAGAGTGGAAGAGTAGTTTCCTCATTTTTAGATGGTCAAACATTTTACATATCTATATTTTATATTAATTTTCCTCAGACCTTTACCTCCTCCTTTACCTTAGTTCTACCAATTACTCAAATGCTAGACACCTTGTAGGTAGTAAAACTGATATCCTCTTTTTTTAATTGAACTGAGCCGTATTTTTTTCTCCCTGAGGTAGTTTTATTGCATATTAATGAGTAGATGTTATATACACTATATTATTTCATAGTGGAAGAAGAGTTCACAATGACACAATATGTAATATTACCAACTTGACTAAAAATCAAATGACTACATGAGTTTAGGCATCTAAGAGCTTTCGGAGCTCTTAAATGTTCTATGAAAACAACTGCCCTCAAGATTGTCTATGAATTTCGAATTTAGATCCAGCTCCTAGAGTGAAAATAGATAATAAAAGGTACTATTATTTATTCATTTTAACAGTTTTATTGAAGTACAATTGATATATAAACTGCATATTTGTACAATGTGGTGAGTTTTGCCATTGTGTGCACTCACCTGTGAAGCCATCTATCATCCTCAGTTTCCTTTTACCCTTTGTAATCCCTCCCTCTGCACTTCCTATGCCCTCTCCTCAGGCAACCACTTATTTACTTTTTGTCTGTTGATTAGTTTTCATTTCATATGGTGTTATATAAATAGAATCTTACAGTATATGACATCAGACAGTTAAGTTCGTGAACTCATCCTAGAAAGAGTGCTACATACCTCATTGCTGAATATCACTATAGTCACCTTTGAAGTACTCCCTTTGGGAAGGTATGCACCCACTCCAGCATCTAGTCCACCCTTCAAAGCAATTTTGGAACTCATTTTCTGGAATGGCCATCAGAGCTGTCGTATTACCCTTGATGTCCTGAATGTCATCAAAATATCTTCCTTTCAATATTTCCTTTATCTTCGGGTAAAGACAGAAGTCATTGGGGGCCAGATCAAGTGAGTAGGGAGAGTGTTCCAATGCAGTCATTTGTTTATTGGCTAAAAACTTCCTCAGAGACAGTGCTGTGTGAGCTGGTGCATTGTCGTGATGAAAGAGCCATGAATTGTTGTCGAAAAGATCAGGTCGTCTAACTTTTTCATGCAGCCTTTTCAGCATTTGCAAATAGTAAACCTGGTTAACTTTGTTCAGTTGGTACAAATTCATAATGAACAATCCTTCTCATATCTAAAAACGTTACCAACATTGTTACAACAAGTTTGTGAACTTAATTGTCAGACTTCGTATAACCTTTTTATGGTCCGGCTTCTTTTACTCAGAATAATTATTTTGAGATTCACCTATGTTTCTCATGTATCTTTAGTTCATTTCTTTTTATTGCTGAGCTTTATTCCACTTTGTAGACATACCACCGTTCGTTGATCCATTCACCTCTCTATGGACATTTGGACCATTTCCAAATTTTGGCTATTGCAAATAAAGTTTCTATGAACATTCACATGAAAGTCTTTGTATGGAAGATTGCCTTTTTTTCTCTTGAGTAAGTTCCTAGGATTGGGATGATTGGATCATGTGGTGTATGTTTATGAACTTTTAAAGAAACTGCTAAACTATTTTCCAAAGTGGATGTGCCATATTACATTCCCACCACCAGTATGCGAGCTCTGGTTCCTTCACATTCTCACCAACCCTTGGTCTGGTTGATTTATTGATTATTTCCCTCATGACTAATGATGTTGAGCATCTTTTCATGTGCTTTTACAAAATCTGTATTAGTTTCTGATGGCTGCTATAATAACTTGTCACAAATTTAGTGGCCTGGAACAATAGAAAGTTATTCTCTCACAGTTCTGGAATATAGATGTCTCAAGTCAGTTTTACTGAGTCAAAATCAAGGGGTGAGCAGAAACCATAGGGGAGAGTCCCATTCCTTGCCTTTTCCAGCATCTAGAACTGCATTCCTTGAATTGCTTAGCTGATGGCTCCTTACGCCATCTTAGAGCCAGTGGCATAATATCTTCTCTTTCTGTGTCAGTTACATGGCTTTCTCTTCTCTGGATAAAGCTTCGTCTGCCTTCTTCTTATAAGGAATATGGAATTGCATTACCCAGATAACCCAGGATAATCTCCCCATCTCAAAACCCTTAATTTACTAACATCTACAGAGTCTTTCTTTCTTCCTTCCTTTCTTTCTGTCTCTCTCTCTGTCTCTTTTTATTGCTCTCTCTCTCTCTCTTCTTCTCTTTTTGTTTCATTTCGTTTCTTTCCATATAATGTAACAGTCACATGTTCCAGAGATTAGGACATGGATGTATTTTGGAAAGCCATTATTCAACCCACCACTTCATTCATCATTTCTTCTTTGGTGAAATGTATGTTCAAACCTTTGGCCTATTTTTTTTTTTAATTGGATTGTTCTCTTTTAATTCAGTTTTGAGAGTACTTTGTATAAGTCCTTCTTGAGGTATATGCTTTGTAAATATTTTCTCTCAGTGTAGTTTTTCCTTTTACATCTTAAAATTGTCTTTCAAAAGAAGAAGTTACTAATTTTAAGTCTGATTTATAAATTTTTCTTATATGAACTAGGCTTTTGGTGTCCTAAGAAATCTTTGACAACCCAAGATCACAAATACTTTTCTCCTATGTGTTCTTCTAGAAGTTTTTATAAAAGTTTTAGGTTTCACATTTAAGTCTGTGATCCATTTTACATTAATTTTTATGTGGTACTACATATGGATCTAAGTTCATTTTCTAGCATACAGACTTCCAAATGTTTAACCATTTGTTTAAAAATCTGTCCTTTCTGCACTGAATTGCCTTTGCGATTTGTCAAAAACCATTTATTTATATAAGTGTAGGTGTATTTCTGGACAGTCTGTTCTAGTGATATATTTGTCTATCTTGATGCCAATGCTACACTTAGATTACCATAGCTTAGATTCCTATAGCTTTATGGCAATCAGATTATCACACAAAAAGCCTGTAAAAATTACCAGGTTATTTATCAAAGGGCAAAGCCCAAGATTATGGCCCTGTGGACTAGTAGGTGGTTTTTAAGAGATTGATGTAAATTGTGTAATTATCCTTTTAATTGTATTGCAATGTGGATTTCTTCCAAAGAAGCAGATATGGAAATGGACACTAGCTAGTGGTGCATTAGTTTAAACTAGATAAATACAACAAATTTCAACTGATTTCAACAAATATTTGTAAAAGTACAGTTTTAGCAATTAAACAGAGTTGAACATTATAAAATGCCTGAAGTTTCAAATATTACACCATTATGCTTTTTAAAAGGATTAAATTATTCTCACCAGAAATGCTTTCTGTAGTATAAATTTTAAGGTAAATGCTATTTTAGGTTGCAGCATCTTCTGATGATTTTTAAGATAATATTGATTTCTTCTTTAATGCAGAAAATGACTGTTAATATGAGCTGACTAAGCTTTTTGTTGTCAAAGGTTATTACTATTTTTACACCACCCTGGTATGCCAGTAAATGTTTCTCACTTCATTATCAAGCCCAGGTCTCTATAATATCACTTAATACAAGATGAAAATATTTGTCCACTTTTGGTTTGGATGTTTGTGAGCATGAATGATTGTGGGGAATCAAATGTAGTTGTTAAAAAAGGTTTTCACTGATGAATAACAAAATCCCTCAGAGCTATGGGTACATGTATTTTTAATAGGTGCATTTATTTGATTACCATCAGCCATTTGTAGTATGTTCCAGTCGCTCCCCATTAACTTACTTAAAAAAATAGTTATTAAGCCAAGAATTCTCTGACTTTCGTAGCAAGACTGACTTCTATTTAAATACAAATTCAAATTTATAAATTATTTTAAAAATATAAAATTATGTTTTCAGCATTCAGCTTATTTTGGAATTAAGGATTGGCTAACTTGGATGGTTTGTTATATTACTTTTTACTAAGGTAGAAATAGTGTTTCAAACATATGGTAGAAAACCTACCCCTAAAGTACCTAAATTACCTATTATTAATGGAACTTATTTTTAATAATTAGACACTGCATTTATTTACGTGGATACTCCAGAGTCCCTCAAAAAACTAAATTCCCACATTTTTACTTTCCGAAAAACAGTGATGGGCTTGTTCTAAACAGCTTTACTTGAGTTTCTTTCTAAGTTGCTTTCAGGGCAAAGGACTTGAATCACTGTGTTGTTCAGGGTGATAGTATATGATGATTTAACCCTCAGAATTCCAGTGCTGTGTACTTTGGCTCCACTCCAACTCACCATGAGAGACACATAGGGCATGCTTTGTCTTTGCTGAAATCATGAAAACACTGCAATTTCAGATTATGTGCTACCTGCTCCAAAATAATAAACTGCCCTATCTATTGCCTTTACTCATGAGCCTATAAAGTGTTCCCCATGGTTCCTTTAAACTAAATTGGGAATGTGTCCTGTCAGTGGATATTGGTATTAATGTGTGGATTTGTGTGCTGTTGTTACATTCATTTTAGAAGTGGATTTTCACAGGAAACTAGCAATGGTTGAATGTGAAATTTAGCTCTAATTTCATGTTGATAATTCTTCCTGTCTCTACTTTTTCTTTGAGCACGTAAAATTAAACACACAATTACTTATTTGTACTCAAAGTTAATACATACAGTTTCAAACCAAGAGCTTCCAGTGTAAAGCAGTCTCTTTTGTTAGCATTTGAAGCCAAACTACAAGAAAAGTAAATTTTAAGATTAACTATGTTTGGAAGCACTTTTAAAAGAATCTTACAGCTACATTTACAACTATCAGGTTTAAACCAAAGGATTTGTTTTGCTGGAGGAGATCTGAGAGAGAACACATAAAGCCTCAGTGGTAAATCAGTTTAATATAAATAAGGTTTCAAACTGTTTAAATTCAGTTTAATTGAGTTTTTTAGTCTACAGAATACCAAATAGTCTAACGTTATTCCATATTTCACCACTGTTTCGGTAGTGAGAAAACCAGGGAATGAGAAATACTGCTTTTGAAATTTAGAAAATTGAATATGTATTAACAATTTGAACGAAAGAGATAAGTATTTTCTTTTTAAGTTTTAAGAGTTTATTTGAGCAAAAGTCAATTGAGTTTGGCAGCACCAAAGTGGAAGTGATTAGAAACATTTATCCTGAGATAAATGTTTCTAATTTTCTGTTTTGAATCATTTATGCATACTCAACAACATTTATATAGTTATAACACTCGATACATTTTAGTTGTTATTTTAAACAATGCTAAGATCATTTTGTCATACATAGATATTTGTGTGTGTGTGTGTGTGTATGTGTAGATGTACAGTATATAACATAGGTATCACATATTTTTTGATTGCTCATTTTGAAAATTAACTTCAGAAAATTAACTTGAGTTTTTAAATATGTGTTTTGATGAATACTATAAGTCCATAAATAATAATGTTTGCATTTATAAATGTTTAGACACATATAATCTATATGCTTTGTGTCAGAGGGTTTTCTTTTAAATATATATAGAAATATATAATATATAAAACTGACTTAAATTTGCTTCTAAGGTGCATCATATTTAAAAAGACTAATATAACGTAAACTATCATTTCAATATATTGAATGCATATTCAGTTCACTTTTCAAATGAGACAATGAGTTTATATGGTTTCCTCATGATCTCTCATCCAAAAAGAAAGAATGAGAGAGAGAGAGAGAGAGAGAGAGAGAGAGAGAGAGAGAGAACGAAAGAAAGGAAAAAAGACTGTAAGAGAGAATAATGCAGGATAAAAGAGTGAATAAAATTTTTGTTCAATAGTACTGTTCTCAGTACCCAAATATCTGGGTGACATTTTGAAATTCTAGGGTTCAGTATATGAGTAGGGGGCTCTACTTCCTTGTGAAACCATCCAAAGGAATTCAACTCATCCTTCATCTCTCTGGTCCTGGGGACTCTGAGCTTAGCATCAGTTGTAAAATTCTTCATGCTAGGAGGAATACAATCGGTACACACAATCATTCCCTTAACTAACATAGTTAGACAGTCTTTCATAACACCGGAAGGTGGCATCACAGATGCTAAAAGAGAAAAGATTTTCTAGAAAAAAAAAGAGAAGAATTCAGTAATGTCAAATACAATAAAGAGATTGAAAAAAGGAAGTAAAAAAGCCTCACAACCTGTTGACTTAAGGTCTAAGCAAGAATTTCATGAATCTTCCACAATAATGGTTTTTAAATAAGAACTATTAAAGTTTTTTGTTTTTTTTTAATTAGTTTGCTGTGGCAATTTGAGTAGACTAGAGTAACAAATGTTATACTGATAGCAAGGCATTACAAAAGTTACTTGGTGGGCAGAAACTGGAAGTATTTGTTAAAACTACTTGTTTAAGAAGTTTTGAAGAATAGAAAGGGAGGAAAATAGCTAAGAAAGACAGGAGGTTCATTTAATGAGCACCTACTAGATGCAGAAACAAAATAGAAATTGCAGACATAGAAAATATTAGGTTGGTGCAAAAATAATTGCTATTTTTGCAATTATTTTTAACCTTTTAAATCGCAATACTTTTGCACCAACCTAATAATTTGTATCTACTTTAAGACAAAAAACAAATTTTGATATGTTTATACTTGTTTTTCATTAAGAAGCAAGACAACTATTGGGGGAAGAAATATATATTTAATAAAAATAATTCATTTATTCAAATTTCTTTTTTGTTAATACACAAAATCAGAACTTAAACTTCTTAGATTTTATCCCCTGGCAATTATCTTTTTTTTTTTTTTTTTTAAGCCAGCTAAAGGAAAGACTATTCTTGGGAGAATTAAAATCTTGCAAGAGAAAACTGAAGACCAAATAATCCATGATTAATATACTTCAGTATATTACAACAAAGGGTATTGTTTGCAAAAGCAGTTTTGATATAGGCGAGAGTCTTTTCTTCATTCTTTCAGAGATTTTTCTCTCTAGGGATTTGTATCTCAGAGGCATGAAACAAAAGTGAAAATAGACTTAATTCTTTCTGTATTTTTGTCATTCCTTTTTTTCCTTCTTTTCAGCCCAACCACCAAATATTTATGTTCTGAGCACTGGGCCAGGTGCCAGGAAATAGGAGATGAATAAGACACAGTCCCTGCTATCAAGGGGTTTACCATCTAGTGGGCAGGATCCGATAAATAAATACAAGAGTTGTATCAAAGCATTGTAGGCTATTTAATAGAAGTATATACTTCCAGTGAAATGGAAAGAAGCAATTATTTATATGTAAGGGGATCTGACAGGTCTTTACAGACAAAATGATGGTTGTGATGATTATGAGCTTGTATTTACCAAGTGGACAAAGTGAGAGAGTATTCCAGATAAAGGCAGCGGGACAAGAAAAATGAGAAGACTTGAAATGATAGGTGCATGCAGGATGGTTTAAATAGTTTTGATACGGCTGGAATATAAGATGTGAATGTGGGGACACTAAAGAGAAAGTCACCAAAGAGGTTGATGAAGGCAGTTTTGAATAACGTTGTCATTTTAAAAGTCTGGAGTTTGTGGTCAAGAGAATAGAAACCTATCAAATAATTTCTTGTTTATTTTCGTAATATCATTCTTGTAGCCATGTGGAAGATGGTTTGCAGACAGGTCCATGTAGAAGGAAGGGGGAGGTGAGAGAGACTCTTTTAATAATCCAGACAATGGTGAGAACTATACTAAAGCAGTAACTACAGCAATATAGAGGAATGAGCACAAAATGAAGGTTATTTAAGGAATTTATATTAACATCAACTGGGGGAAGCAAAAGGAGCTATCAATAATTGTTTTTCCTGTGTCCCCAAGAGTAGAAGGCAAGTAGCCAAAACACTCTACTTTCTTATAATAATTGGTTATGGATCAATCATCATTTATTTGTATAAAAGATAAGAAAATACTTTTTCTGTAGTTCTTCTATATGGCAGGGTGTTGTTCCTCTTCTTTTTTTCTCTTTCTGTTACTTTTCCTTGTTGCTGTTTTTATCTAATAAAGTTTGTGCTGGGTAAGGGAGTTTGGGCCAATTTTGGAAAAAAATAATTCATTTCTTTGTATGTAAATTTATTCATTCCATAAAAAAAAATTTTATAACACCTGCATTGCGTCACCGGGGATATGAAAAGAAAATGATCTGATCCATGGCCCTGACTTGAAGATTTCCCAGCATAATGGGAGAACACATAGGAACCACTGTAATATAGTAAAATAATTTCTGTAATAGGGGTATGCATGAACTTCAGAGGAACACAGAAAAAATAAAATGCTTGAGGTCAGACTTGAAAAATAAATATTTTGCCATGGGGAGAGGGAACTAGACAGAAGTGAATATATTTTATACTCAAAATTTCAGACAAATAAGTGAATCTGGTATGTTGAAAAAAGAACAAATGGTTCGGAATGACCTAAGGAAAAATAGTAAGAGATGAAACCATTTAACGCAGGCAGAAGCCAGGTTATGGAGGGCGCTTCAAGACAAAATATTCAAGAGTTATAACGTGATCAAAACTGCATATGCAGAGAAAAGAAAAGATACTAATATTAGTTAAGCATGTGCTAGCTCTGTGATAAGTGCTGTTAGTATAGTATCTTAGCATGATGCAGTGGGAAGAGCACAATTTGAAACTAAGCAAATCTAAGTTCAGATGCTAGATCTTTCTTATTAGTTTTTAGAGTTGGGTCAATTACTTAAATTCTTCGAACATCAATCTTCATATTATTTAACACCTAACTTATATGGTTATAAAGATGTTAGCTGTAAAGTGTGTGACATAGTCAATGTAATTATATTATAACTAGTAGTAAACACTATTAGAACTGAAATTCAAAATCGTGTTTAATTCCAAAGGTAATGCATATGGCACGCGCAGAATGTTACAGCCCCTTTGACTGCTTGGTTTAGCAGTGGGTAATGTGATTCATTCTGAGTTCACCAAAGTTAAGCCTGAAAATTATATGGGAGATAAGGTCAAACAAACTTTCTTTTTCTGTTAGATTTAGAGCAGTGAGAGTGACTCTAGAAGTCCTTGTCACCTTTTGCCACCATAAAGCATAAAACAGGCCAAGAAGTAAAGCCAAAACAGAAGGAGACAGAGTCAGGAAAGTGACAGTAAACCCTGGTTCAGCTGCTCCTGAATTTAGTTCAATGCACTTTTTTAGGTAAATGAGCTAAATAATAATGATAATAACCACAATAATAAAAATAACTTTTGTTGTTGTTGTTTAAACCAGCTTGAACTGACTTTTCAGTCACTTGTATCCAAGAGTACTGACTAATAAAATTGGAATTAGCAACATAGAAGCTCACTTTGGAATAGCAATAATTGAGGGATAGAGGGATTGTGATTAATAAGAGAAAAATCTTAAATATTAGAAAGTAAAGATAGTTCATGTAGATTGCTTGTTCTAGGAGCTGAACTATTAAAAAAATTAAAAAGCAGAAGGTGCTAGAGTGGAGGCAGAGTTGAGGAAGTATTTATTCCTAAAATGGGAGAGACTTGAGCATGTTTAGAGTCTCAGGGAAAGATGCCAGTTGAAAGGAAAAGGCTGACACTACTGAGAAGAGAGGGGATAATTAATGGATAGAAGTTCAGGCAGAGGCAGGATGGGAACATTTCTGTTGCTGTGAAATCTCTAAGAAGGCCTAGTGCTCAGATGGTAAATTTGACTTCAAGTGTACAATTCTTTTTTATTTTAATTTTTTTACCTTTTCAGCATGTCTAATTATATTTTTTAATGTCTCCCCTAATCTCTCTTACCTTTCCAAGTCATATGAAGTCTTACAATCCCTCACTCTTCCACCAAAACGAACCCACCAATAAACAGAACTACACTAAAACTCTGTATACAAACTAGTAGAGATTTTCATGGCCGAAGAATACCCCACGATGACTGAGGACATCTATCTCAGCATTGTCTGTTTCCAGGTTTTTTAAGATTCTGCTCGACTTTTTGACTTCAGATTTGCACAATCTGATGCACAAAAACAATGGGGACGAGGATTACGTCAAATGTATGAAAGAAATGGCAGGAATCCAATGGGAAAGACGTGCCCTCCACATTTGGCCAGAGAAGTGCAGGGAGGCGGTAGCTTTGTGATGTGATGAGTCACACTTGAACAGAGGCTCTGGAAGGAATTAGTTCAAGAGAAGGCTGGAGAGAGCTCCCTGAAATGTATGAGTGCCTCAGGCCATTAGCAATATGTGAGTGATCACAGTGAGACAAAGGAAGCCCTGAGATCTTCAGCCTGTCTTTCTTTTCCAGCAGTGTAAAGTCTCCAGCTTCTAGGGCCTCTGTGCTGGGTAGAAAACTCACAGCTCTCCTTCTGTTCTAGTGAGAAAACATTTCTTGAGCACCACTTTTGAGAAAACTTTATCTTGTCCCAAAGTATATAATATAGATTTTAAATATGGTAATTGGATAAACAAAGCCATACTTTGAAGGAAAGATTCATCCGTTTAAAGGTCACTGGGCCACAGAATTAATGAGCTTGAGAAAGACAGGGCAAGAAATGGATGAGAGAAGAGAAACCTGTTTGTTTAACTCTGAATCAATCAACTAAAACAAGTAAGCATCTGACTGGCAGCAAATGACTAGCATATGGACAAATCCCTAAAATAACCAGGTAAAGAACAAAACCAAATTTAAATATCAAACTTACCCATTGAACAATATTGTCAAATGGCATGCATCAGGAATCAAAAGTTGCCAATTCTTGTGGTAGTAAACTGTTCAATATTTAATGCCTTGAGTGGGGAATGGGTTATCTTTTTGTAACAATATTAAAAATCTATATATATCTATTTATTATCTATCGATCGATCGATCGATCGATCGATCTATCTATCTATCACCTATCTGTCTAGCTATCTAGCTATGTGTCTATTTATCATCATTGATCAACAGCTCTGCTCCTGATCCTATCTGTGGTACTGTTTCATGGTAATCATATAACTCAGAAGAGTAGCAATAAAATTTTACTTTTAAAACAGTGAATTACATGTTGAGCTCATGATATACAATAATATGTCTCTTTGTTATACTCTTGAAGGTTCAGATATGACCAGAGAATAAAAGGAAATTCTGTGGGCTGAATTATCAAAATGTGACATAAATTCACAAATTGGTTTTTAAGTGAAGTGCCATGAAATTGATAAAATTCACAAGTAGGTAACACAACTAAGTTTGTCAATTGATTCATAAAGTATTGGTTCATAAAGTGGAGCACTTTTGTTGCTAAAGCATTGAATGATAGATTTAGGAACAGAGTATTGATTCTGGGCCTTCTAAAACATATAAAGAACCACTATTGTAGAGACAGTGTATAATAATGTCAGAACACAGCTTCAGAGTGTGCCAAAACATCAGCTAATTTCTAGCTGTTACAACATACAGCCGACTTTTTTCATTTCAAAAGACCAAAAGTACTTGCGATGAGAGGTGAGAGAGAACCCTTCTAGTTCTGGGAACTTAGAGTGAAGGCACAAAGCCTGTACAACACAACTGTGATAAAATGACTTGAAAATTGCATTATTCTACCTTCATTTGCTTAGCATAACCTTGACACTAGCTTAATGAATAAAATTGAAGTTTCCACAAACTATAAACCTCTCCACTGTGTGACTAGAGGATGTCAACAGAGCCAGTGATCTGAGGCCAACAGTGAAGTGTGAAGGGATGTCCTCTAAGGACAGTAGAAGTGAGGGGCCTTGTTTGTCTTTGGCTTTTCAAAATTGCAAGAGAAGACTGTTCTTTGTCTCCTGCCATTTGAAAGGCACTGGAAGCTGTAGGTACGGGAGAGATGATTGTCTCCAGTCTCCTTTTGCATGAATATTCTTGGCCCTTTGCCTGGTTTACTTTACAGTTTGTATTGCCTCATTATTCTTATTTTCCTCCGGTGTCCTGCTCTGAAGAGCTTTTCCTCAATGTGATTTCTCTCTCTCTCTCTCTTCAGAGTTGACCATGCAGAAATCTAATAAAGAACATCAAAACACTGCCTTCAACGATGTGATAATAGAGACTATTGTCTGGGAATCACAATGTATTAATGATGCAATACTTCTGAGGAAGCCTTTTGAAAGAGTCCAATACAATATGTTTTTCCCATTCTACAGATTTAAAATTTGAGGTATTAAAAAGAAAAAAGGAAGAAAGTAGCAATTCTAATTCTCTAGTGTCAAAATATTATAGTAAATAAAAAGAACTGACGGTGACATTTACTATGTTCCCCGATCCTTTGGTAGGTGTTAGGCTCTTTAAATATGTCAATTTTAATTCTCACATTAACTTTATAAATTAAATGACATTATTACCATTTGCTACTGAATCCCAGGCCTAAGATTTGACCCCAAACCCATGTCCTCCCAAAGCCTTCTTTTTGTCACGTCACACACTGTTTTCTCCCAATTGAGATAATAACTTTATTACATATTGAAATAGCACATTAAGTTTACAAAAGCATTTTATCAGCTATAACTTTACCTTCACAATAATTTTTGCATTGAATAGAGATTATTAACGTTTTCTTAGAGATGAAGAAACTGAGGCAATGGAGACCCTCTCACCTGCTACAAAGGTTAATCACGTTATAGGAAATAGAATTCAGAATCTTCTGTGTTGAAATGCTATGTCATTTACATTAGATCACATCATCAGCTTTTTAGTATTTATTTTGGGTTAGACCTGAAGCAGCTAAGATAAAGGATATATGTACCAGGATTCAACAAATTACCACATAATTTTACATGGCATTACTAAAGCTGTAGGTGATAGGTGCTGTTATACGCTGCAGAGACAAATGCAATTGTAAGTTCCTTGAGAGCAGGAACCTTATATCCCCAACAACTAGCACAGTGCTTGGCAAATAAATAGCTGCTGAATGAATGAAAAATAACTTAATAACATTTATAGATTAAGAGAGATCTTGGTAATGATGAGAAAAACATAAAAATTGAATAGACAGCATTGGTTTATAGTTAGAATTGTAAAGTTTCAACTTGTCAGCTTGTCTGTGAGGCCCACTGATGTAAAGAAGTGAGAGCATATCCATCTCAAAAGGTTTCACTAGGAAAAGATGGTCTGAGAATTATTTTTTAATTTGAATATGTACGTCATACCAAATTCATCTGTTCACTGAAAATTCCACTAAGCTTACCAATGGTGTATCTCTCTTTCTCTGTCTTTTTTAATTAAAGTTTATTGGGGTGACAATTGTTAGTAAAGTGACATAGATTTCAGGTGTACAATTCTGTATTATATCATCTATAAATCACATTGTGTGTTCACCACCCAGAGACAGTTCTCCTTCCATCACCATATATTTCATCCTTATCTACCACCCCCTCCCCCTTACCCTCTGGTAACCACTAAACTATTGTCTGTGTCTATGAGTTTTTGTTTCTCATTTGTTTGTCTTGTTCTTTTGTTGTTTTTGGTTTATATACCACATATCAGTGAAATCATATGGTTCTCTGCTTTTTCTGTCTGATTTATTTTACTTAGCATTATAATCTCAAGATCGATCCATGTTGTCACAAATGGTCCTATTTCATCTTTTCTTACCGCTGAATAGTATTCCATTGTGTATATATACCACAACTTCTTTATCCATTCATCTATTGAAGGACATTTTGGTTGTTTCCATGTCCTGGCCACTGTAAATAAAGCTGCAATGAACATTGGGGCACACTTGTCTTTATGGATAAATATTTTCAGATATTTTTGGTAGATACCCAGGAGAAGGATTGCAGGGTCATACGGCAATTCTATTCGTAATTATTTGAGGAATGTCCACACTGCCTTCCATAATGGCTGCATCAGTCTGCATTCCCACCAACAGTGTATGAGGGTTCCTTTTTCTCCACAGCCTCTCCAACACTTGTCACTATTTGTCTTGTTGATCATAGCCATTCTGACTGGAGTGAGGTGATATCTCATTGTGGTTTTGATTTGCATTTCTCTGATGATTAGTGATGTTGAGCATTTTTTCATATGTCTATTGACCATTTATATGTCCTCTTTGGAGAAATGTCTCTTCAGGTCCTCTGCCCATTATTAAATTTGGCTGTTTGTTTTTTTTTGTTGTTGTTGTTGAGTTCCATGAGTTCCTTGTGTATTTTGGATATTGGCCCCTTATTGGAGGCACTATTTGCAAAAATCTTCCCCCATTCAGTTGGTTGTCTCTCTATGTTGTCCATGGTTTCTTTTGCTGTGCAGAACCTTTTAAATTTGATATAGTCCCATTCGTTTATTTTAGCTTTTACTTCCCTTGCCTTTGGAGCCAATTTCATAAAATGCTCTTTGAACCCACGGTCCATAAGTTTAGTACCTATCTTTTCTTCTCTGCAGTTTATTGATTCATTTCTTATGCTTAATTCTTTGATCCATTTTGAATTAATTTTGGTACATGGTATCAGATAGCAGTCTAGTTTCATTCTTTTGCATGTGGCTTTCCAATTCTGCCAGTACCATTTATTGAAGAGGCTGTCTTTTCTCCATTCTGTGGTTTTTGCTTCTTTGTCAAAAATTATCCATCCAGCCGGCCCGGTGGCTCAGGCGGTTAGAGCTCCGTGCTCCTAACTCCTAAGGCTGCCCGGTTCAATTCCCATATGGGCCAGTGGGCTCTCAACCACAAGGTTGCCAGTTCAATTCCTCAACTCCCGCAAGGGATGGTGGGCAGCGCCCCCTGCCACTAAGATTGAACACGGCACCTTGAGCTGAGCTGCCGCTGAGCTCCCGGGTGGCTCAGTTGGTTGGAGCATGCCCTCTCAACCACAAGGTTGCCGGTTCGACTCCCAAGGGATGGTGGGCTGTGCCCCCTGCAACTAGCAACGGCAACTGGACCTGGAGCTGAGCTGCGCCCTCCACAACTAAGACTGAAAGGACAACTTGAAGCTGAACAGAGCCCTCCACAACTAAGATTGAAAGGATAACAACTTGACTTGGAAAAAAAAAAAAAGTCTGAAGTACACACTGTTCCCCAATAAAGTCCTGTTCGCCTTCCCCAATAAAAAAATCTTAAAAAAAAAAAAAATCCATCAATATTTATGTGGTTTTATTTCTGAGTTCTCAATTCTATTCCATTGATTTCTGTGTCTGTTTTTCTGCCAATACCATGCAGTTTTGATTATTGTTGCCCTGTAGTACAAGCTAAAGTCAGGGAGTGTGATACCTCTAGCATTGTTCTTTTTTCTTAAGATTGCTTTGGCTATTCAGGGTCGTTTGTGGTTCCAAACAAATCTGATGACTTTTTGTTCTATTTCTTTAACAAATGCCATTGAGATTTTGATGGGATTGCATTAAATCTGTATATTGCATTGGGTAATATGGCCATTTTAACTATGTTGATTCTTCCAATCTATGAGCACGGAATGTCTTTCCATTTCTTTGTGTCTTCTTCAATTTCTTTTTAAAAAGTCTTATAGTTTTCAGCATATAGGTCTTTCACATCCTTGGTTAAGTTTATTCCTAGGTATTTTATTCTTTTTGTTGCATGCAAAATAAATTGTGTTTTTTTTTTTCTTTTTCTGAGATTGTTAGTATATAGGAATGCAATGGACTTTTGTTGTTGATTTTGTAGCCAGCAACTTTACTGTATTCATTTATTGTTTCTAATAGCTTTTTGGTGGAGTCTTTAGGGTTTTCTATATATAGCATCATGTCATCTGCAAAGAATGACAATTTAACTTCTTAATTCCCAATTTGGATGCCTTTTATTTCTTTCTCTTGCCTGATTACTCTCACGAGGATTTCCAACACTATGTTGAAAAGCACAGGTGATACGGGACAGCTCTGTCGAGTTCCTGAATGTAGAGCAAAGGGCTTCAGTTTTTCACCGTTAATTATGATATTAGCTGAGGGTTTATCATATATGCCCTTTATTATGTTGAGGTATTTTCCTTCTATACCTATTTTATTAAGTGTTTTAATCATAAATGGGTGTTGTATCTTGTCAACTGCTTTTTCTGCATCAATTGATATAATCATATGGTTTTTTTGTCTTTCATTTTGTTTATGTGATGGATTTGCAAATGTTGAACAATTGTTGTACCCCTGGCATGAACCCCACTTGATCATGATGAATAATCTGTTTAATGCATTGTTGCATTTGATTTGCTAGAATTTTGTTTGGGATTTGTGCATCAGTATTCATCAGAGATATTGGTCTGTAGTTTTCTTTTTTTGTGTTATCCTTACCAGGTTTTGGTATCAGGGTAATGTTGGCCTTATAAAATGAGTTAGGGAGTATTGTCTCTTCTTCAATTTTTTGGAAGATTGGAGTAGGACAGGTATTAGATCCTCTTTGAAGATTTGGTAGAATTCACTACTGAAGCAATCTGGTCCCAGACTTTTGCTTTTGGGAAGGTTTTGGATGACTGATTCAATTTCCTTACTGGTGATTGGTCTATTTAGGTTATCCAATTCTTCATGGTTCAGCCTAGGAAGGGTATATGTTTCTAAGAACTTATCCATTTATTCTAGGTTATTGTATTTGGTGGCATATAATATTCATGGATGATCCTTTGTATTTCTGTGGCATCCGAGATAACTTCCCCTCTTTCATTTCTGATTTTGTTTATTAGTGTCTTTTGTCTGTTTATCTTAGTCTAGCCAAGGGTTTGTCAATTTTATTGATCTTTTACAAAAACCATCTCTTTGGCACATTAATTTTTTCGATTGTCTGTTTGTTCTCTATTTCATTTCGTTCTGCTCGAATTTTCATTATTTCCTTTCTTCTGCTTACCTTAGGGTTCATTTGTTCTTCTTTGTCTAGTTCTTCAATGTGTAATGTGAGGTTATTTATCTGGGATTTTTCTTGTTTCTTGAGATAGGCCTCTAATGATATAAATTTCCCTCTTAAAACTGCTTTTGCTGCATCCCAAACATTTTGGTAAGATGTATTTTCATTCTCATTTGCTTCTATGTATCTTTTGAGCTCTCTTCATTTCTTCTTTGACCCAGTCGTTCTTTAAAAGTATGTTGTTTAATCTCCATGTATTCTTGTTTTTTCCTACTTTCTTTTTGCAGTTGATATCCAATTTCAAAGCCTTGTGATCAGAGAATATGCTTGGTATGATTTCAATCTTCTTAAATTTGCTGAGGCTGATTTTATGTCCCTATATATAGTCTATCCTTGAGAATGTTCCATATACACTAGAAAAGAATGTATAGTCTGATGTTTTAGGATGAAATGCTCTATATATGTCAATTATGTCCATTTCATCTAATGTGTCATTTAGAGCTGCTATTTCGTTATTCATTTTCTGTTTGGATGATCTATCCATAGCTGTCAATGATGTATTTAAGTCCCCTAGTATAATTGTGTTTTGGTCAATTTCTCCCTTTAGTTCTGTTAGTAGTTGTTTGGTATATTTCGGTGCTCCCTGATTGGGGGCATAAATAGTGATGACTGTAATGTCTTGTTGTGAAATGGAAATCTTTGTCTCGTGTTACCTTTTTTATCCTGAAGTCTGTTTCATCTGTTATCAGTATGGCTACACCTGATTTTCTCTGGATACCATTTGCTTGGAGTGTCAATTTCCACCCTTTCACTTTGAGTCTATACTTGTCCTTGTAGCTGAGATGTGTCTCTTGGAGGTAGCATATGGTTGAGTTTAGTTTTTTGATGCAATCTGCTACTCTGTGCCTTTTTACTGGTGAATTCAGTCCATTTACATTTAGGGTAATTATTTATATGTGAGGATTTCCTTCCACTCTATCTGGGTAAGACTGTATCTCCATTGTTTCTTTGCCTTTATGTTGTTGTCTATTATTTCTTTTTTTATACATATATATAGTTTTATTAGTTTCAGGTGCACAAGACAAAGCAAAACTTAGATGTTTATCATTTATATCTCTCACACTGTGTGAACCCTCCTCCCCCCATCCACTATCCTGTTGTCTATTATTTCTGTGTGGTGGTATTCTATTAATTTTCCCTCTGTTTATTCTTTATTACATTATATGTTTCAGTTCTGGATTCCGTTTTGAGTGTTTACCATTAAGTTTATGTAAAAGAAAGTTTGATATTTAGAATATTCCGTTTTCTTCAGCATGCTTACTTTCTCCATTTCCATATTTCAGTTCAGACCTTTACTCTCCCCCATTTTATGTTTTGGTTGCCACAAATTATCCCAACTAATGCTGGTCGAATAACCTCCTTTAGTATTTCTTGTAGTGCAGGTCATGTGTTAGAAAATTCCCTCAGCTCTGTACGTCTGGAAAAGTCTTTATTCCTCCTTCATATCAAAAGGATAGCTTTGCTGGATATATTGTTCTTGGCTCATAGTTTCTCTCTTTCAATAGTTTCAATATTTGTTTCCACTCCCTCCTCTCTTGTAGAGTTTCTGCTGAAAAATCTGATGATAATCTAATGGCCTTTCCTTTGTAGGTTACCGTCTTCGTTTCCCTGGCTGCCTTGAGGATTCTTCTTTTGTTGTAGATTATTGACAGCTTCAGTACAGTATGCCTTGGAGAAGGCCTGTTGGGGTTGAGGTAATCAGGGGTTCTATTTGCTTCTTGGATTCGAGGATCCAGTTCTTTCCACAAGTTTGGGAAGTTCTCATCAACTTTTTGTTTGAATATACTCTCTGTTCTCTTCTCTCTTTCTTCTCCTTCTGGTATGCGCATTATTCTTATATTGCTCTTTTTAATGGAGTCAGAAAATTCTTGAAGAGTTCTTTCATTTCTTTTAAGTCTCAAGTCTCTTTCTTCTTCCATGTGTGTCATTTCCAGATTTCTATCTTTGATGTCACTAATTCTTTCCTCCACCTGGTCAACTCAACTACCTAAGCTGGTTATTTCATTCTTCATTTATTTTATTGAGTTCTTCATCTCCACAAATTCTATTTGGGTCTTTTTTAAAATTTCAATCTCTTTGGTAAAATGTTCATTTTGTTCTTTGATTGTGTTTCTGAGTTCATTAAACTGCCTGTCTGTGTTTCCTTGCAGCTCGTTGAGGTTTTTAAGAACTGCAACCTTGAATTCTCTGTCACTTACGTCACATATTTCCATGTATTTAAGTTCATTTTCTCGAGCCTTTCATTTTCTTTCTGAGCTGTCTTGTGGCCTTGGTTATTCATGGCAATTAATGATTTATTATTTCTCTTCCTAGACATCTATAGGTGTGGGTTCTTCAACACATTGACAGAATGAGGTCTTTCTTTTGTTTTCCAGTAGGTGTTGGTAGAATGTTTTATTTTCTCTCTGACTGCAGCCTTTTATTCTCTCACACTATAGTGTTATGTTTTCCCTGAACTATTCCAGCTTCTCACATACTTGGGGGATTCCCTGGAAGGCGGCCTTCTCCTCTGTGAAGAGTTCACCCATAGGGTGCAACCTCCGTGTGTGTGGGGATGTGGAGAGCTTGTGAAGTTCCAAAGCTCTTCCTGCCCCAGATTCAGAGCCTGAGTGCTTCCTCAGCAGTGTTTACTCCTGCAGGGATCCACCCAGATAGGTGGGGACTGGGACAGCGTGGGTTGTGAGAGGGCACCAGAGCAATGATGGCGACCTCCACCACAGCCAGTTTTGCTTCTACATTCCCCTCCTTCCCCCTTTGCTGGAACTAGTTGGACTGTGAGTCTTTGTCTGTGGACTACAGTTCTCAGTACTGCAAATATTCTGTTCTTTTTAACTGACACTGCTACTGTTCTGCTTCTGCACTGGTCAAGTGGGGGCAGGGTGAGCTCTGGGAGGGTAGGGAGGTACCGGCTAGTCTCAGTGTCTAGGCAATGAGGGCTTAAACCTCTGTTTTCAGCCTTCTTCCCTCAATCTTTGTTCTGAGGTTTCTGCCGTGAGCGTTGGGTTCAGCCGTGTTATATGCTGTCCCCTCAGGCCTGTGGGCCATAAATGGAGCCCCAGCAGTCCGAGTTCTTCCCTCTCCCTCAGCTGCAGTAGTTCTGGGATGCAGGATGCTTGTAGCACTGAACTAGGTCTGCATCCTGCACGCGTGTGACCCCATCTCCGCACTTCTCCCTCCTCCCCCCCAGCACAATTTGCCCACCTTTAGGTGATTTCAGTAGTGTGTCTCTTAGTCTTGCCTGTCTGCTGTGCAGGGAGTCCTTGTGGAGTTGTAGTTGTTCAATTTGTTGCAAATTCGGGGGAAGATTTCAAGACGCTCACCTCACGCTGCCAATTTTATGATGTCACTCCCGATGCATCTCTCTTTGGATACACTCAAAATGGCTTTATGTCCCTAAAGATTTGTTAATTCTTTCGACCAATAATTAAACAAATTTTTTTGAGTGCCTACAATGTGTTAGTTATGGTTCTAAATACTGAAGATATAGCAGTAAACAAACTAGAAAAAGAAATATCTTCCCTCATACATGGTATTCTAGTGTAGGGAGGGAGAACAAACAAAAGTTTAAATAAATACTACATTAAATGGGAACAACAATGAATAAAGATAAAACAAGGTATGGAGTGCTAGTGTATGTGTGTGTCTATGCATGTGTGTGCATGTGCAATTTAAAACACAGTGATGGAGGAGGCTTCACACATAAGATGACATCTGATCAAAGGTATAAAGGAAGTGAGGTCAATGTGGATACTTTAGGAGGTGAGAAAGCATTTTTAAAAATGGGTTAATTAGTACAAAGTCCCAAGGCTGGAGTGTGCCTGTAGTGATGGAGTAGAGGAAGAAGGCCGGTGTCAGGACCTGTAGCCTAGTACACAATTAAGTCAGAAGGATGGATATAACATAGGGCCTTATATATGATTGTTAAGGCTCAGAATGTTCTCTGCATTGAAAATCATTAGTGGTCTTTGAGCAGAACAAGAACATGATTTAATTTATGCTTTATAAGGATTACTCTGACTACTTACTGTATTATGAATTGACCACAAGCAAGGATGGAAGCTATTACAATGATCCAGGTGAAAGATGATAATATGTTGCTAAAATATTAACAGTAAAATGGTAAGAAGTGGCTATGATATGGACATATATTTGAAAATAGGATTGTTAAGATTTGTTGAGGAACTGGATATGGGTAGAAGAAAAAGGCATTTGTCAAGAATAACAGAGATTTTTTGGCTTAAGTAACTGGAAGGATTGAGTTGTCATTTATTGAGATGGAAGGACTCTAGAATGAGGAGGTTCAGGAGATTAGGAATTCAGTATGGAGATGTAAAATAGGCAGTAGGATGTGAGGATAAAGCTTAGAGGAGACATCCAGTCTTGATATCTATATCAGCTCATGGATGGTACATCATACTCTATTAATTATCCAGTTCCCTGTGGGTCAAGCCTGCTTGGCTCCCCCTCAGCTAATCCTCTGACCTTTCTAGTCCTCATAGTAATTGTGTCCTCCTACCTTATTGTAGTTAAGCCCTGCCACCTGGTCTCTATCATTGGGATGAGGGAGCCCAAACATCATCCCTATGGATGAGGAGCCCAGCTCTGTGACCATTCCTAGCTTACAGAAGAGAAGAGAACTACTGAACTTAGTGATGTTTATGCCCCTCATGCCAGTGTATGGCTGATGGCCTTGGTGAATGTGTGGTTTTCTGAACCATTTCATGGAACATAATCCTGGGATGGGTTTTCAGTCTCACATAAGATATCCATTCCAGCAGGCCCATTTCTCTCAGCATCTCTTTTCCTTCCTATACTATCTGCTAGGACAATCAGGCATTTCTACTCTGCTAAGTTTGCCATCAGGTTTTCCTGACTTTTAAGAGTCTAGCATTGAGTTTTCCCCATCCTCAGGGATCCTAATTTGGGCATTAAGTCCCATGTCCCAAAAAAATTCACCTAAGTAAGAAATTCTTGCTTATCTAGTCTTATATTCTATCTCCCTTGATTAAGCACCATCACAATCCAATCCTGGGAGTATTATAGAGCTCATTGTTACATTTTGGCTACTTCCTGCATATATATATACACACACACACACACACACATATATATGTATTATATAGAATATATTGTGTAATACATATATAATATATACATATATTATATATGCATATATATGTATTATATATACAATATATGTATGTATATATAATACATATATGTATTATATAATATATTTTATATATGTATATATGTATTATATAATATATATTATATATGTATTGCATTATATGTAATATATATTATGTAACACATATATAGTATGTGTATGTGTATATATATATATATATATATATATATATATATATATAGTATAATATACCAGGGTGCCAAAATATATACACATTTTAAGAGATGTTATTTATGTATTACTTTTCGAGGTTGAATTGAATTACAGTAGCAATGTATAGTATGATGTTCACTCAAAAGATGGCATTAATCAAATGAATGCTGGTGTCACCATGTGACAGGCAGGACAGTCAGAAAATGGTGGAAGCATAGTTGTTGTTTGTGGAGCACAAGACCATTTTGAAGTGGTATTTGAAATTTGACAATGTTGTGGAGGTGCGAGTATGCAGCAGAACCTCCAACATGCCTAACAATTTCACTCACTCATGATAAGTTTGAGACGCACAGTACTATGTGTGATGTGCACAAGGGAAGATCCAGGAGGCTTCAGACCGCAACAAGTCCTGCTGCTTCTGCTACGGTGTTGGAATGGTTTACAAGCTTGCCACAGAAGTCTACCAAACAATGTTTGCTGTAATCAGAAGTGTGTGGATGCTGATGGTAACCACTTTGAGTACCTCTTGTAATTGTAGAAGTCAAACGTGACTTGTATTCATGTTTTGTTATTGGTATATATTGAGTATTACAATTTTAATACAGTTTTTTCCTTTCTTAAAATGCATATACTTTTTTTGGCATCCTCTGTATAACTAACATACATACATAATATAGATATATGCATTATATATAATATGTGTTATATATATGTATGTATATATGGCATATATATATATATATATATATATATATATATATATATATATATTAGTTTTCTTTTTTTTCTGAGGCTTAGAACGTTCCCTGGAGGGATATGCTAGAATTTAACCTTAGTTATCAGCCAAGCAGCCATGAGAAGAGGTGGGAGCAAATCTTGAGGGACACACTTGATGCTTCATAAAAGAGGAGCTTCTGTAGCATCTTATAGCGTAGCAGAAGTGCTAGCTAGCTCTTACAAAGGAAGGATGAGCTATTTCTGCAAGCCCAGAGTGTTCAGTTGCAGAGCCCATGTCTTCAGAGGAATACATCCGGATGTTTTCACCTCATGTTTCAAGATCTCAGGTTTTATGTATAAGGGCCATGACCTTCACAAAACAGGACTGCTTGACTGAGCTTTCAAACTTGTTTGGAATGCTGCAATAAGTAAATCTTTCGCCTGCCATTCAACTGTGGCTATCTTCCCTACACAGGTGATAAGTGGCTCAGTGTAAGCTACCACAGCCTGACAGAGCAGAGTATTTCTCTGGCTCTCACACTTAGTTACTTAGTAACCACTTGTTAATAGTCTTCAGTCTTTCGGCTGGATGTCTCCAAGTCACAGACACCACAAGGCAGGAATAAACATACACGGATTTTATCAGGGGGCATGCTTATGAGACAAAATGGGCAAAGGACCTGAGAAGGCTGAGAGCGGTCAGACCACAATATGAGACAGACCCCAAGCAAAGGAGAGGGAAGGAAAGAAGCATCCTAGAGTATCCCACAGACTGTTGGTGAGTATTTGAGCTAAGGTCAAGTACTCTGTGTCAGAGGAATCCCATATCTACCAGAAATAAGCCTGCCTCGGTATCCCTGCTGTGCTAGGTCATCGGCTGAGATGTGCGCAGAAAGTGTGGACATGGTACAGTACAGCAGCTGGGCTCGTGGTCAGTGAAGCTCCTTGGTCACACACCTTGGTTTCAGTTGTTTTGACTCCCAATTTATTTCTGGTCTGATCTCTGCTCAGTGTTTTAGCCTCTTCCCAGTTGCTTTCTATTTGTTATCCTGCCCTTGGGACCAAAGTGCAGGGAGCTTAGAAATCTGTAAATAACCTTGAGGGAAAATTGCACTCAGAACATCTGGCTCATTGCTCTGTAACTCTCCTTCCTTCAAGACATTGGTCCCTGGTCCTAGCTGCTTTGGTAGTCGTAAGTACAGATTTTCACTTCCTCAGATCAGTGCGACTACTTTCAGCTCTACGTCACAATTTCTGTGACCTATCTTCCAGTGTTCATTTACTAGCAAATCCCCGAGGGAAGAAGGTAGTGGCAAATGCCTGACTCAGATTCATGCCTTTCCTGCTGTCTAGGAGCTGAGACCCTTAGGTTGTGGCTATCTCAGTTCTCTGATGTCATCATTTATTTTGTGTGTGCATTTCATCAAGCTTTTTGAGTAATTCTAGAAGGTAAAATTAGTCTGATGTCAGCAACTCAATAATAGGTGACTCATAGAATATTAAGTTTAAAAAATGTTAATTAATCCTCTTTGCCCCTTTAGAGACCCATTTCCCTCTTTAGCTCTTAACATTCAAATCTACCTATACAGAAGAAAATTAATATTTGCTTCCTAAAGGGAGAATGCATTTTCTACAATATTTTTCTCACCAATGTCTCATGTCCCTGCTATATTGTCCTTCTTTTATCTTAAAATATGATAAATTCTGGCAGTTTTGAAATATGGTCGTTCAAATTTTTGTATATGAGCAAGTCGTCAGGTGTGATACTTTAAAATACATTAATAAAATACATGTATATTTGTGTGTTGAGAAGGAAGCTAGGGAAAAGATTGTTGAGGCAGCTTGTTTTTTAGCTACTGTCTTCCTGGGAAAAACTGATAGTAAGCTGATATTTTAATTTAAACTATGATTATCATTACATTAAATATACTGTTTCTCTTATTTCTTTTTTGAGTGAAAAATGACATGTTTTATATTAGAAACAAATGTATTAGAAAAGAAAAGCATCAGCGAGACGTAGTTGAAGTGTTTTTAAATGTACGATTTATAAGGAGAAGTATAAGTATACAATTAACATTACATTGTATTTCTGAAAATCTGAACTCTAGTTTTCAGAGTTAAAAATAATTTGATGTGAATCTGTGTTTTATATACTTATTAAGCAGTCGCTCAATTTCTGTATTTTATAAATATCCTTTTTAAACCTTTTCTTTTTGGCAACTAATTTTTATTGCTATTTATTTGTTTTTTAATGCTAGATAATTGCTAAAATTTCCTATTTTTAATAGGAAAGAGTAAACACTAAACACTATATTTTTAGGATTAGCAATGAAAATTGAATTAGTTAACATGTCAAATTTCTTTGAAAAGAATGAATTAATAACAGTAATACTATCATTTGTAACAAGATGTTTAATATTCACAGCAGTTCTATAATACCGATCTTGTTCCCATTTCACAAGTGTAGAAATTGAAAGTCAGAGTTTTAATAACCAACTTAAGATTGTTACATGACCGTAAGTGGAAGGGTCAGGAGGAGTTAAAATCATTTTGTAGCAAACACACAAGCTACTCCCAGTTATTCAATCAAATGCTAATATAGGTTCTTCTGTAAAGAAATCTTGCAGAGATGATTAAAGCCTTTAATTCATTAAATTAACCAAACAGGAAATTATGCTGTGTGAGCCTTAGTTAATCAGTTGAAAGGCCTTTAATGTATGCTGAGGTCTTCTCTGAGTGAGGACCCTCCCCGCAGTGGACAACAAGCTCCAGATCCTGACTCAAGGGTTTTAGCCAGCTCATGAGCTTCCCTTCCTGCCCACCCAACAGGCTTCCTACTTGTTTAGACAGCCTTCATAATTGCATAAACAAATAGACATATATTTGCTTATAGATATAATCATCTACTGCTTCTGCTTCTCAAGTTGAACCTTGACTAAGACTCTTTTGTTCCCTGCAAATCTAATACGTAAAAATTGAGTCTGAAGTTGGGTGAAATTCAGAATGGAAATATGGGGAAAGAACAGTGAATTTAAAAATAGGGTGGAGGAAGAGAAAACTAAGGGGTAGCTAGAGTCTTATTGTTGATGCCTAGATATTGAAACACATCTTTTAAAAGAATGCCTTTCCTGTTATTCAAATGACTCACATTCAACAACTTTTGATGTCTTTGCTAAACTTACATGATATTAAATAAATATAATTAGTAGATATCAGCATCGGGTAAAACTAGGAGGTATGACATCAACAGTTTTTTGGTGTGAACCCTTGTATTTTAGAGCACAGGGCAAAGTTTTGCTACTATTCGATTTGTACATGACAATTCTCTACAGATTAGTGGAAAGAGTACTTTTCTGCAGGGCATTCTCGTATAACCTGCTCAATAGTATCCAAGCGAAAAAGAGTTTCTCTTTTAGTTGTTAAATACTGGTATACAAAATATTTAATAAAAATACTTTTATGGACTGAATGTTTCAGTCCACCCCAAATTCATATATTGAAGTTCTAATCTCCAGTGTGACTGTATTTGGACCTGGGGCCTTTAAGAAAGTAATTAAGGTTAAACGCGGTCATAAGAGTGGAGCCCTCATCCAACAGGATTGGTGTTCTTATAAGAAGAGGTAGAGAGACCAGAGCGCTCGCTCTCTGTCTCCATAAGGAAGAGGTCATGTGAGCACACAATCAGATGGTGGCCACCAACAGGTCAAGAGAAGAGGCCACAGAATAAAACGTATCTTGCTGGCACCTTGATCTTCGACTTTCTGGCCTCCAGAACTGTGAGAACTAAATTTATGTTGTTTAAGCCACCCAGTCTGTGGTATTTTGTTATAGCAACCCATGCAGATTAAGAAAAATACTACTAAACATAAAAGATGAGATTTTATTAAACATTAGTACGTTAATAAATACATTTTATTTACTTCATCGTCTCCAAAAACATATACTACAAAAAATCTTTTAAACTTTTAATTTTCCTAGGACATTAATTTTAAGCTACATTAAATGCACGCAGGAAATGTTAGCATTACTTGGAAGGAACAAAAAACTAGTAGGCTTTGCAATCTACAGCAATCAATCAATATAGGACCTCTGCTTGTTGATCTCTGATCTGAATAATGAGGGAGATGGTAGATTCTTTTCTCTATTGCTGTGATTGCTAGATGTATTTTTGCTGTGTGTCTTTTAAAAGCAAGTATACATGATATGATCTGATATTCTCACTAACAAAATTTGCCAACAAAGGGAAAAAACCCAAATTATTCCTTTCTCTTTAGGGTCAATTGAAAGTTCTAATCAAATTCCAACAGGATGGAGAATCTCAAAACTTTAACTCACTTTTTTATATTCAAAGAGGAAAAACAAAATGACTCCTACCTAGTAAAATTAAAGTTAATTACATCTGCACAAAATATTCTTCCTACTCCAACTTTTATCCTTTTTTATTTGAAACCTATATCTGTCTTGCCAAAGTGGTTAGGACAGGTTTCATGTCACACAGTTATTTAGAAATTGTTGTTAAGATTTAATGCATGAACATTTAGATTAGAGTAGAAATGGAAAAGCACAGTTGATTAAACAGAATAAACATGACAATGGTTTAAAACTCTATTTTTAAATGTCATGAAAGGTTATTTAAAAATGTATTTTCCTTTTAAACAAAATCGAGTAGGAAAAATTCTTCAAAATATTTACGATGAATTCACTTTTTGGCTCGTCAGCATTACTTTTAAAACACATACACACACATTCAAGCTATTTCACTTTTTCCTTTCTTAGAAATAAAACTTTTGCCAAGAGCCAATGATTTTTTTGTTTCCCTTAAATTCTACATTTTCCCCTGTCAGAGACAGCCCTTTTCATAGGACAGCCCTCCTAAACTGAGAGGGAGATTTCTGTGCATCTTGCCAGGCTCCCCTGAGCCAATAAATCTTAATTCCTAAAGATTGGATTTAGATGTGAAATCTAAAATTCTTGATATTTGAATTGACTCTAAACTCCCATCCTCAGTTAAAATTATGTAATACTCTGGTTTCTTTAAGATGATTTTCTATCTCTATTGGTACTGTTTTCCAGATCACATAAATATAACTTCAAAACATAATTTTAAAATAGTTAAAAATTACTCGGATTGATTAACCACCATAACTATAAAGTTACAAAAATAAAATTCTTGCTAAGTTTAAGTATATGAAATTAGAGTGTAATGAAATAACAGACCAACCTTTTAAATGCTAGTTAAAAGTTTAAAAAATAACAATTTATAGTATCCAAGGTGATCTTTATAAATTATACTTTTATAAAATGAACAGTGGATTAATAACAGAGATCATAATGGTAATATCTAGATTTTATAGTCAAGTAGTTGCATAAAATAGGATATTTTTAGGATAGATAATTATGTGAATGCTTTTTAGAGCACAAAAATACAGCAATCTTTGAAAGAGCTTGTGGGGAAATAGCTCACTTTTTTAGTGGCCTACATAAATAAAGGGAATTGTATATCTAGGGAATCCTTGAGTTTCAACATTGCAAAATACATCATGTTTACAGTTGTAAAATGTAAGACCTGTTGAATTACCAAACTAAAATTCTACAGACAAAATGAAAAAGTTTGCTTTATTTATAGTTTGTGACTAGGTTAAAAACCAGAATTCAGAAGAATTCACATAGACAGATTATTTACGTTTATTAAAGAACATATAGAAATATAAATCATTTATTTTATATAAAATATATGATTTATATTATATTTAAATTTAAACATTTATATTATATATCAGTATATAATATATGGATATATAATATATATGATATATAATATAAATATATATAATTTGCTTATTAAAAACCTATATATAAATCACACATGTAAAACATATGTTATATTTAAATTTAAATATATATTTGTATTATGTATATAAATATATATAATATAAAAATTCTACTTTTTTAAGGATCACAAAATCTGCTAAAGGGGCCTCTGAGGAATTAATTGATTCTTCCAGCAAACATAAAACTGTGGCAGGCTAACTTGTTAGCTAGTAAGTAGAGTAACGTCTCATACCTCAGACCTTGAAGGGTAACATCACAATTCCTGAAAATCATTAAACAACCAACAAAACACCTTCCATACCAATATTGAAGAAAGAGAACCTAAAATTTTGGGATTGTAATATTTTCTATAGACAGAAATGATGCTCCTTGACAGGAGAAATTAATTTTTATTGTTATTGGCCAAGAATAGTTTGCACTGATATCAGATTTCTATGAGTTAGTTTGCCATCTTTACAGAGTTTTAAAATAGGCTAATCAAGAGTAAATAGCAAAACAAAACAGGGTAGATACTCCTAGACAATTAGCTAAGCCTTTAATATAAAATTAATTTCATATTCAGTTCAATCCAAACTGTCCATGAAGAGAAAAAAAATGCCTAAAATAAAATAATTTCTTTTTTGTATTAGAGTTACACTATCGATGTACACTTTAAGTTGGGTATTTATGAAAGCTTCATGAGCCTGTTACTGTGCATCTCAGTAGTGCATGCCTTCTCTATGTGATAGCTTACGTTCTGAAAAATTTAGTATCTGCAAAGTGTACAATAAATTAACACTTTCCTCTGTCACCTGTGCTCAATTTCATACAGTACCAAAGGGTTATGTAACTTCAAATTTTACAAATAGCATTAATTTATGGAATTGTAAGATGTTCCCTATTTTTTATTTAAAAATTCAATATTTAAATCCACACCGAATAGTCTCCAGCTCAAATGAATAACACTGGTTATATTCCTAAAAGTTTAAATACATTTTTCGTTGTTAAACTCTTTTGGCCAAGGTATTAAGTTCCACCAAATCAGGAGTGGAGCACATTTAGTTTTACTTTTAAGTCAGTCTTTTAAAATGTAAAATTTTAGAAGAGTTTTCTCTCTCTGAAAATAACTGAGATTGGGATTTAGACAAATGAGTTTCTAAATATTGTAGCAAAAGGTTTTAAGTTTTAGGAAAAGCAACACAAGTAAATTTTTCCTCAGATTCTGAAAAGCAAACAAACTGTGTCTTCCTGATCATATGTGGAAAATACTTTGGTTGCAGTTACTTTTGAGTTTTTGACACCATTCAGTGGAATTCATTTCACCTGACATTCTGTAATCCTCCCTCCTCATCCCATTGGATTCATGTAGTTCAGAGATTCTCATTTTTGGCTGTGTGTAGAATCACCTAGAGAGCTTTTACAAAAATACTGATGCTTGGAACACACCACACAAGTCAGAATCTCAGCGGGTAGGGCCCAAGTGTCAGTATTTTTTCAAAACTTCTCCAGATGATTCAAATGTATAGCCAATGGTTAGGAATACTGTTACAGTGGGTTTTCCATCTGCTGTATCAGCTTGTTTGTTCTTGACATTTCGTCTCAAAGTGTATAAATACTTTAAATGTAAAAGAAACTGTTAGTACAAACTTTTTAAAAATAAGAAGCATGAAAATGTACTCATAAAATTGTTTTATTATTTTCTTAGAGATAGACATGTTCTGCTAGTATTTAAAAAATATAACTAAAATGTATCTTAATAGAATATAAGAGAACGCCCTACATAATCTGAAAGTACATCGTTGATCTAGGTGTACAATAAATTAGGCTCTCATATTTGCTCATATCAATAGCTTTAATATATGAGTGGGTATGAGTGTGTGTTGGTGGGGGTAGGATACACATCAATATTATTCGAAGCTGAAAGTAGTTTTTCTCACAGATGGATGATACACTCTTTACCAGAGGGTTGTTTTGTTGTTAATTGCCCTTTAGGTTATGCAAAGGTAAAGCCAATATCCTACTTTGGAATAGAAGGTTTAAGGCAATGAAATCCTATTCTTTCAAGAATAAAAATATAAAGGGCTATTTTTATTGTTCCCATAAATCTCCCACATACCTTTTTGGGAACATCTGAGAGTGGTTGTCTGGATTCTCTGGTGGGAAGATAGAGTGAGGGAGATGAACTGGTCCTTGTAATATAATAGTTGGGTGGAAGCTAGATGGCTTAGTTGAGAATTGTTTAAGAGTACCTGTGGGAAGCCTGGCCTAAGAACTCTGAGATATCTCATATGTTTAATTAAGTTTCAAGTGGTGTGTGTGTGTGTGTTACCACACTGTTAGTAAAATCTTGTTAAATCATGTTGGCTGGTCTTAGCTGTTCTGTGGGGAGCTGCGGACTATTCTGGGCTCATGCTTTGAATGAAATACCAAAGTAGAGAGCATCAACTGCCTGAGGGAAGAAGTTTATAGAATGAAAGAGAAGGTGCAGAGTAGAGAGGAGACAAAGTCTTTCACAAGAATCAAGACACTGGGTAGCAGTGATAACTAGAGTAATTCTGGAACCTGTAAACTTTCCTCGGTGATTCTAGAGGTACTTAGGGAGGAGAAAGTGTTCCAAGACCAGACTTCCAGTTATGGACGATAGTTGCTGTTTGTGGTAAAGTGAAGCCTGAAAAAGAAGAGACAATGGGGTTGTAAATAAAACTTTATAAAATAACTATTCATGCTATCAGTCTACAAGCATTCATTAATTGTATTAGTATAGTAACATATGTTTATACACACAGACACATATATATATATATTTCATGCTTATCAGTGATATATATATATATATATATATATATATATATATATATATATATATATATATAAAAATAAACTGGGCCAGCTATTAGAAATTATTTTCCTTAATAAGGTGATATTAAAAATAATGACAATATAGCAAGGCGCTTGGCCAACTACACGTACATAGCTAGCACTCATTATCCACAATGATAAATTTTGCTGGGACAAACTTTACAAAAAAAAACAAAACACAACACGTTGTCATATACAAAGTGTGCATTTTTTATATTTCTAGTTTATGAAATATTTTGCTTCTTTTCATATATAGTATTTCAATTTGGTTTCTGGCTGCAATCATTTAAAAGAGATTTATTTAGGGATTGATCCATGGAGAATGCCTTTCAGCAGGATGATAACATAATGAGAGAAGGTTAAATAGCAAAGCGGAAATGCAGCTGAGGATCATCAAAGATCAGCATAGGAAGGGAATGCAGGATCTAAAAGCCATGTGGCCAGAGGAATATAGCAAATCCTCATGAGGAAATCTAGTTTTTGTTAACTGTACTTACAAATAAGAACATAAATGTTTCTTAAAACTCTTAATAAAATGTTTGATTCAAAATTCCAGAGGAGGGTATCCTGCAATGAGGTCTTCAAATATGCTGGCATTTCCCCCTTTCTCAAAAAATTTTTAGCTAGAGCTAAAAATGAGCTATAGTGTACTCATAGTATAGTCAATCAGGATACACACGATGAGTGTGTTTTTGTCTAGAAGACAGCATTTAAAAAAATGAAATTCTAACCAAAGTACTTATTGCACAGTTAGCATTTTAGTTGTTGATGCTAGCCCTATAATGCTTCAGACATTCATTTATATTGCTTTGGTTGTTTATCTTTACCCTTGCTTTTCCTCCAATGCCCCTCTTTTCTTGTACTTCTCCCAGGCTGACCCAATTTTGGAACTGACTTTCTTAACGTTTTCTGTAAAAGTAGATAGCTATCAAAGAAATGATAAAATTCAAACCTTTCAAGTTATAGATTTTAGCTCAATCTTTTAATTATACCTGAAGATGTAACATGATTGGGTTTATAGTTTGACATCCTAAGGCTTCTTGGGTTCCACGAAAAATCATATTTTTTCACTCAACAAATATTTATTGAGTAAGTACTCCATGTACCAGACACTGTCCAGATACTTGGAAATAGAGCAGTGGACAAAAAAAATGACAAGGAAACAAAATATTCTACCCATATGAGGCTTCTATCTAGTAAATGTGTATATCTTTACAGGAAAATTTTGAGTCTGTTTTTAATACAACACACAAGAATGAAGATACACATATCTCTATATAAAATAAAAGGAAGATTGGTGATCCTTGAATTGGGGATGAAAAAATATCGATTTTAAGTAGGATGAAAAGGGCATGTTTCCTTGAGAAACTGACATTTGAACCAAGTCCTGAGGGAGTTGCCCCATGTCACAGGATGCTATTTTATGACAGTGCTGAAAAAGATTGGAGCAGTCTGCTTTAATAGATGTAGAAACAAAAACCTGAAAGTGGCACATAGCTTGTTTATGTACTTGCATACAGTCCTTGAGAAAAGTGAAAGCTTAAGAAGGTAGTCCAGTTTCATTTTTGTTTTGTCTGTATCTGTCCAGTTTTCCCAGCAACATTTATTAAATACACTGTCTTTACCCCGATGTAAATTCTTGCTTCCATTGCATAGATTAAATGATCATATAGGCATGGATTTATTTCTGGGTTCTCTATTCTGTTCCATCAATCTATGTGTCTGTTTTTATGCCAATACCATGTTGTTGTTTTTTATTAGTTTCAGGTGTACAAAACAATGCAATAGTTAGACATTTCACCCCTCACAAAGTGATAACCCTCCTCCCCAAAGCTATTGCCCCTCTGACATTGTATATATCTATTACAATTCCATTGACTCTATTCCCTATGCTATACTCCATATCCTGTGACTATATATATTACATTATAGTTGACATACAATATTATTCAACTTCAGCTTCAGATGAATAGTACAGTACTCAAGCATCTACACTGTCCATGAACTGGTCTCCCTAATAAGACATGTTCCCATCTGACATCCTACAAAATCTTTACAACATTATTGATTATAATACCATGCTGTTTTGATTACTGTAGCTTTGTAGTACAATTTGATGTCAGGTAGAATTATATCTCCCACTCAGTTCTTATTTCTCAAGATTGTCGTGGCTATTTCAGGTCTTTTATGGTTCCATGTAAATTTTAGAATTATTTGTCCTCATTCTATGAAAAATGTCATCGGTAATTTGATAGGGATTGCATTGACTATGTGTATATTTCCTTAGCTAGTATGGACATTTTAACTATGTTAATTCTTCATATTCATGAGCGTGGTATATGTTTCCATTTATTTGTGTCTTCTTTAATTTCTCTCTTCAATGTCTTATAATTTTCTGAGTACCGGTCTTTTGCTTCTTTGGTTAAATTTATTCCTAAGTACTTTATTGTTTTTGAGGCAATTATAAATGAAATTGTTTTCTTAATTTCTCCTTCTGATAGTTTGTTATTGTGTATACAAATGCACCTGATTTCTGAGTATTAATTTTGTATCCTGCTACTTTACTAAATTCATATCAGTTCTAATAGTTTTTGGGTGGACTATTTGGGGTTCTGTATATAAGTATTATGTCATCTGCAAATAATGACAATTTTACTTCCTCCTTTCCAGTTTGGATACCTTTATTTCCTTTTCTTGCCTGATTGTTGTGGCTGTGAATAAAAGTGGGGAAAGTGGGCATCCTTGTCTTCTTCCTGATCTTAAGGGGCATGCTTTTAGCTTTACCCCATTGAATATGATCTTAGCTGTGGGTTTATCATATATGGACTTTATTATGTTGAGATATGATGTCTTCATTCCCACTTTTCTAGGAGTTTTTATTGTAAATAGATATTGCATTTTGTCAAATGCTTTTTCTGCATCTATTGATATGACCATATGATTTTTATTTTTCATTTTGTTAATGTGGTGTATCATGTTAACTGATTTACAGATATTGAACCAACCTTGCATACCAGGAATGAAACCCACTTGATAGTGGCATATCATCTTTTTAATGTATTGTTTAATTTGGCTTGCTAACATTTAGTTGAGGATTTTTGCATCTATGTTCATTAAGGTTATTGGCTTACAGTATTTTATTGTTTTGTAATATCTTTGCCTGGTTTTGGGATCAGGGTAATAGTGGTCTTGTAAAATGAGCTTGGGAGACTTCCCTCCTTCTGAATTTTTTGGGAATAGTTTGAGGAGATAGATGTTAATTCTTTTTTGAATATTTAGTAAAATTCACGTGTAAGGTCAGATGATCTCACTTATATGTAGAAACTAAAGAATAGATTAAATGAGCAAAGAAAACAGAAATAGACTCAGAGATATAGAAAAAACAAAACAAAACAAAATTGGTTGCTAGATCAAAGTTCGGAGGGGATAGGAGAGAAGATGAAGGGATTAGAAAGTGCAAATTAGTAGACACAATATAGTCATGGGGATATGAAATACAGTATGGGGAGTATAGTCAACAATGTTGTAAAGACATGTAAGGTGCCAAATGAGCACTGGACTAATCAGGGGGATCACTTCATTGACTTTAGATGCCTGACCAATGCACTGTACACCTGAAGCTGAAGTAGAATAATATTGTATGTCAACTATAGTTAAATATGCAGAGGGTGTCCAAAAATGTATACACATTTTAATAAAGGGAAAAAACCTGTATTAATATATATTAATAACAAAAGATGAATACAAGTCACGTTTGACTTCTGCAATTACTAAAGGTGCTCAAAGTGGTTACCATCAGCATCCAGACACTTCTGATTATAGTGAACTACTGCTTGAGCAATGTTGACCAAAGTGTTAACATCTCTTAAAATATGTATACATTGTTTTGGCATACCTCCCTCCCCCCATATACCTCAAAAAAAAAGAGTGGAAGCTTTACCAAAAGTGGAAGGGTTAAAAATCATTTATTTGATTTAAACCACCCATGCCCTTGCTTTAGAATAAATAGATTCAATTGTGGTTAGTCATTGAGAAGCCTGAATAAAATAATTTTTTAAAATAGATGTTTACACATTTAACTTTGATTCATAATTTAATATAATCAGAAATAAATGTTAGAAATATTATAAAAGAAATCAAGCTAAATCTCTCTTTGTATGTTAAGGGAAGATGGAGCTGTTTGGTAGCAAGAAAGAGAGGAAAGGAGATGGGCCAGAGCATGAAGGTAGAGGAACAAGTAGAGATATAATTTGGGAACAAGGGAGATTTTTTTGGGCATAAAGAGGAAAATGGGGGATCCCAGTCAAAGCTCTTGTTTTAATTGTATGCAATATTTAAAGTAAATTGAAATGAGTCAACTTGTGGAAATATATTGTGAGGTAGATTATTTCACTGATGACAGAGAGTTCTATTAAAATATTCCTCGTAGACAAATAGTATTTTGGAACATGCTTCATCTAACATAGCAGCAAAAAAAAAATAAAAAAAAAAATCACTAAGAATGTCATGCAGAAAAGGAAATAAATTCTCAAATTTAAGAATGTGAAATATGGTAGTATACAATCAGCATAAAAATCTACCCCTTTGTTAGACATCAGCAACTGAATATCATACTGTAGTAATGGAATGACTATAATACAGTTGATTCCCCTAGTACAAAATCTGAGCAAATCCATTCAAACATACACAGACACATATGATTTTGACTGTGATAACATATTCACATAGTTCAAATGCATAAAAATAAAAGAAAATATACCTGGAATTAATTTTCTATCCTACTCTTGTAGCTCGTATTACATACTTTTTTGCACCTTAAGGTTCTTTCCATATTAATCCACTTGTAAAGTACTTCCTCATTCTTTTTTATTTTTTAGCAACTTAATAGTATGTCATTGTATGGATATAACATGATTTATGTAATCAGCCCTCTGTTAATGGAAATTTAGGTTGTTTTCTTTCATTATTATAGATAATGACTAATTATGTGCATATGTAATAAAATCCTAGGAGTAGAATTATGATGACAAATAGTATACACATTTTAATTTGGATAAATCCTGCTAAATAAGCTCATTAGAGATTGTATCAACTTACTTTTTCACTAAAAATTAATGAGAGTTACTATTTCCCTACAGCCTTGACAGCACAGTGCATTTTGGACTTAGCCTATCAAGTAGGTGCAAATTTTGTGTCACTGTTCTTTGAATTTGTTACTGTTAATACACACCCATTTGGATCTCTTTTCATATGTTTGAGAGATATTTGTATATTGTTTTAATAGAACCACCTACCTTTTCATATCCTTTGCCCATTTTTCCATAGGAAGAATAGCCCATTGTCTGTGATATGAGTTACATTTTTTTCCCATGTAATTTGAGTATTTTTACTTTGTTTTTAAATTATTTTTACCACTTGTAAGGATTTTCTTTTTAACTGAAATTTTTGGCTTCTGAATTTGTGTCATAGAGAGAAGTGTCCTCTCCACTCTGAGGGGAAGCATTCTCCATGTTTTCTTTTCTCCTATCACTTTTTTGGTTACACACGCGCACACACACAATCTGTATGTCCATCTCCTGTGTTGATTGGTTTGGAATTTACCTAGGAATGAACCCCATTTTATCTTATTCCTTATGTCTCCCCAGATATCTAAACAGAATTCTGTGAAAAATTAATCTTTTTCAGATAGATGCCCATATTCTTTTTATTAAAACTTAAAAATTTTTTTGGGGGGGGATTATTGGGGAACAGTGTGTTTTTCCAGGGCCCATCAGCTCCAAGTCTTTGTCCTTCAATCTAGTTGTGAAGGGCGCAGCTCACCTCCAAGTCCTGTCACTGTTTTCAATCTTAGTTTCACGGGGTGCAGCCCACCATCCCATGAGGGAATTGAACTGGCAACCTTCTTGTTAAGAGCTCACACTCTAACCAACTAAGCCATCCAGGAACCTCATATTCTGATGCCCCCATATTCCTATGCTAAACTTTCAAATGTATTTGGGTCTATTTCTGTTCTTTGGATTCTGTACTGTTATTGTTATGTTGATCATATGCTAATACTACACTGTCTTAACTACTAAGACACTGTAGTGTATTTTACTACCTAATTGTCCTGTCTGATATTCTAAAGCCTCCTATCCATAAATTGCTTGAACCACTTTGGAAACAAATTTTTGACTATATAATAAATTAATGAAGTGCATACTCCATGAGCCAGTAACACAGCTCCTAAGTTTATATCTCAGAGCTGTGTTTCTTAAACTTCAGTGTGCAGCAGAATCTGGAGCAGGACTTTTTAAAACATTACTGAGATCCATCATGAGAACTTCTAATTCCATTATGGTACCATATTTCCCCAAAAATAAGACCTCGCCAGACCATGAGCTCTAATGCGTCTTTTGGAGCAAAAATTAACATAAGACCTGGTATAATATAATATAATATAATATAACATAACATAACATAACATAACATAACATAACATAACATAACATAACATAACATAACATAACATAACATAACATAATATAATACTGGGTCTTATATAAGACAGGGTTTTGTATTAATTTTTGCTCCAAAAGACACATTAGAACTGATGGTCCAGGTAGGTCTTATTTTTGGGGAAACATGATAGGTCCCAAAAAGCTACATTCCTAACAAATTCCCAGGTAAGGCCAATGCTGCTGATCTGGAAACACACTTTGAGTATCACTGCCCTAAAACACTTGCTACATATGCATAAAGAAGTGTGGAAAAGAATGTTTTAGGATTGTTTCCAGTTAAAAATGGGAAATAGCTTAAAGGTCCTTCACAGAAGAATGGCTGCATACATTGTTTTATTTCTACAATGGAATTCTCTATAGCTGTTAAATGAACGAGACATATGTGCAGCAAATGGATAAATATCACAAAACATAATATTGAGTAGCAAAAACAATATGGCCTGTCCTTTGGTCTCAGTGGGGATAGAAAATGAAGAAGTGGCACATACAACACAGACAGATGAGAAAAGACACAGGACCCTCAGAGAAAATAATAAGTTTCAGAAGAAATTTCATTGTATGACATATTAAATATTAAAACATGAATAAATAATACTATAGCATTTATGAATACATATCAAAAGTATAAAGGCATAATCTGGGAATTGTAAACACTAAGTTCAGGATAGTAATTTCTTACGGTGGAGGCAGTGCTTGGTGTAATTGAATATTATTGAGGAGAGGCACATAGTGAAATTATGGTAACAAAGAATAAAAACATTTTAATATTCATAAGTATGGCCAAGTGACCTCTATAGGGTTGTGGAAAGTTACTCATTTGTCAAGTTTTATGTCTTATACTGGGTGATGCATGCAATTATTCGTTATATTGTTTCCTCTAATTTTGTTGAATGTCTGAAATATTTCATGTATAGAAATTGATAAATAGGAAATATATGACTGCACCAACCTGCTGCTTTTTGATGTTTCACTGTCCTTAAAATATTCAAGACTGAAAGGAGATAAAGATGAAGGAAAGTCACATGTCCTGACCCATATATTTATACTGATTCCATTGTGAGTGAAACTGTTGCAAATTGAGAAATTATGAAACTATTTAGAAAATTATTCTTTTTTTCTGAATTTAGACCACAGATTACAGTTTATAACCCAAAGTATATAAATGGCTCCAATGTGGGTTGTATACTATGCCAGTATTATTTAAAAGATTAAGGAATGAAAAGTCACATAAAAATCTGGACTTCAAGTTTCTCTAAAAATATCAGCTCTGGCAACCCAGGTCCAACATTCTCACATGGTAACAATTGGCTGGAGCTGAACACCAGCTGCTCCTTTTCAATGCACTACAATTTACCATAGGTCTCACCTGGTCCACTTGACTCATTTAAGTTACCCATCTAACAGTCCCTGGTTTATAGGATATTGTCAGTGGAAAGTAGAATTTGTTTTTTGAAGCTGTACAAGTATGTGGTTATAATGTAGTACATATATACATATACATATACATATACATATATATACATACACATATATTCTGTGATTGCACGGGTTAGGGATACCTATAACAGCATATAACAGCATTGATGAGACTTAGAGTGTCCATGCCTTTAACTTGACAGTGACATGCAGAAAAACTAACCTAGACCTTTTTCTGCTAGAATTGGAATGCCAAAGAGCACCACAAAGTGTCCTATTGAGGCTTCACTTTCTCCCCTTACAACTTTTCCCCAACCCCATCTCTCACAAAAGCCGCCTTCATTATTCAAGACCAGCAATGTCCAATAGAATATATATAGCATCACAGCGAGCCAAATATATATTTTACGAGGCACATTAAAATAAGTAAAAATAAACATGACAATAATTTTAATGATATAGTTTACTTAATTCAGTGTATCTAAAATACTTCAATATGCTATCAATGTATAAATTATCATTGTGAGTGTGTTTGAAACTCAGTAGATATTATATTTTTCACTTAAAGCACATCTCAATTCAGACTAGCCACTCTTGTTTTTATTTGAGTGCCATCTATTTTTATTTAGAAGAAAATTTTTGTTTAAACAACAGATAAAGCATATACAAAATAAAAATTTTATAATAAGTTATTTTGACTATAGACATGATTTTTTGTTTTTCAGTTTTTCCTTTGTCGTTTTTTTCTCTGATTAGTATAAAACATTAATTTGTTTTTATTATCAGTAGCCATTTTAGGGTTTTTTTATTGCTTTGCATTCTATTTTTTTAAACTTTTATTAAATTGTAGTTGGCATGCAATATTATGTTAGTTTCAGGTGAACAACATAGTGATTTGACATTTATATACCTTACAATGTAATCACAATAAGTCTACTGACCCTCTGTCGTCATGCAAGATTATTATGATATTATTGCCCAAATTCCCTGTGCTGTATACTACATCCTGGTGGCTTATTTATTTTGTAACTGAAATTCTGTACCTCTTATTCCCCTTTATCTTTTTCACTATTTCCCCCACCCCTCTCCTCTGGCAGGCATCAGTTTGTTCTCTGTATCTATGCATCTGTTTCTGTTTTGTTGTTTATTCATTTGTTTTGTTTTCTGGATACCACACATAAGTATTTGTCTTTCTCTGTCTGACTTTTTTCACTTAGCACAATACTTGCTAGGTTCTCTATATAACAACATGTATAACGTATAGCAAATGGCAATTTTTTTTAATGCTGAGTAATATTCATATATATATATATATATATATATATATATATATATATATATATATATACACACACACACCACACACACAGAAGATACCAAAAAAGTATACACATTTTATTATAAGAAAAGAAAAAACTGTATTAAAATTGTAATACTCAATATATACCAATAACAAAAGATGAATACAAGTCATGTTTGACTTCTGCACTTACAAGAGGTGCTCACAGTGGTTACCATCTGCATAATTCTAATACAGTTTTTTTTCCTTTATATATCTCACATCTTTATCCATTCATTCATCTATTGATGGACACCTAGATTGCTTCAACAGCTTACCTGTTGTAAGTAATGCTGCAGTGAACATAGGGATGTATATATCTTTTTGAATTAGTGTTTTTGTTTTCTTCAGATAAATACTCAGACGTAGAATTGCTGTTTTGTATGGTAATTCTATTTTTAATTTTTTGAGGAACCTCCATACTGTTCTCCACAGAGGCTGCACCAATTTATAATCCCACCAAGAGTGCACGAGGATTCCCTTTCCTCCACCTCTTTGTCAACACTTTGTATTTCTTGAATTTTTGATACTACCCGTTCTGACAAGTATAAGGTGATATCTCATTGTTGTTTTTATTTGTATTTCCCTGATGATTGGCGATATCGAGCATATTTTCATATGTCTGTTGGCTTTTTACTTTTTACTGTATGTCTTTTTACTTTTAAACAGCTCAATAACCACATATGGCTAGTGGCTATAGTATCAGATAGTGTTTTTTTACATGGAATTAATCAAATTTGATGAAATAATCTGTCAGGAGATATGAATCAAGAGGTAGTTTTACAAATAGGTAGATATGTAAGGAGAGGAAAGTAATGCCAGGAAGTAGGACATATTCACAAGGAAATTTCCTGTGAAGTGTTTGCTATCTTAGAATCTTTTACTAAGTATTCTTAAAGTATACATCTTTAGTTTTATTTTGTGCTTACCATAATTAAATTATCTCACACTTCTGAGAAGTATGATATACTTATATAGTTTTACGTTGTGGTGTTGCCAAGAGTAGAGAAGAACAGAACAGAGCAGGTAATTATGGCCAATCCCTTAGTCATACTTCTGCTGTAATTTGTGGCAAGGGAGCAGCATTCTCTTGAGAACATTGTACTGGAACATGGAGAATCTCTGAGAGGAGCCTGCACTCTAGGAGCAGATTCCAAATCAAGCCTAGGAAATCAAGAGAGAATATGCATAAACTTACTTTCTTTTTCAATATATACTAGAGAAAGCTGAACCTTAGAGTGGTAAAAGATATATAAGTAAAGGAAATCCTTCTAGAAGGCAAGATATACAATAGTCCCCACTTATCCACGGGGCCTACATTCCAAGACCCCCATGGATGCCTGAAAGCTCCAATAGTACCGAATTCTATGTAAATGTATGATGTTTTTCCCTATATATACATAACTTTTCACTTACAGGAAACACTTTTGGCTTCTCTTTGCCATATCCAAATTGCAAGTATCACTACTCTTGCACTTTTGATAATTATTAAGTAAAATTGGAGTTACTTGAACACAAGCACTGTGGTACCATGACAGTCGATCTGATTACTGAGATGGCTACTAAGTGACTAATAGGCAGGAAGCATATACAGTGTGGAGACTCTGGACAAAGGGATAATTCACATCCCAGGCAGGATGGAGGAGGATGCAGGAGATTTCAACACACTACTCAGAATGGTGAGCAAATTAAAACTTATGAATTGTTTATTTCTGGAATTTTCCATTAAATATTTTTGGACTGTGGTTGACCATGGATAACTGAAAACTCAGAAAGCAAAACCACAGATAAAGGGGCACTACTGTGCTACTAATTTGGAGAGGAAAAGAAAGAAATTGAGGAAGTTCTTAGAAAAGAGATGAACATCCCACTTTGATATTTTTAAGGTCTGGAAGAACAAATTTAATAACACCAAGTAACATGACTAGGTAGCAAGATTTTTACTCTGAACCCTCTTTAATAGCCAAAAGGAGCACTTTTATGACTCAGAAGGGAACTTCCCTAATTTCTAGTAGGAGTTCAGGGAAGTTATTGGTTAAGGTTTAATAAAAATATGAGTTCAGTTGGATCATGAAAATGATCAGGACTTGAATAGACACAAGGAGGTGACAGAGCATTCCCAGAACAGAATGGTATAAAGAACACAATAGGCAGGTGGAAAAAATAAAATTATCCAAACTAAAGTATGCTATCGTGGTAAAGAAGGCAAGATAATAAATTTTTTTTTTTCAGGGAGATCAACATTACACAGAAGGAAGGCCTTTATCTGTCAATGGTCTGGCCCTTGGGATATTACAGAAGGTCTAGCTTAGGTGTAGGGACTCATTTAATAACGTAACTTGAGTTTTATTCTGAACAATCTAAATTTTGCCTTACTTCTGTCAGTTGTATTGATAACTTCCAAGACTTCTTCTGATGCTCATTCTTCCTCTGTCTTTGCTACCTTCAATTTTAACTCTTACCAAAATTTTTACAGTTAATCTTTTACTGTTTTGTTCTGTTTTTGCAGCTGGCTACTATACCCATCAATTACTATTATATTTCCGGCACACTGTAATGTTCATACAGGCCAGTGCCAGTATTGTTCTCATTTCACCCTTGACCAGTTTTCAGATCCATGTCTTTGCTCTACCTAAAATGTCCTCCTTTCTCTTCTGACCCTATCCAAATTCTATTCAACTTTCAAGGCTTAATTCAAGTTTAAATCATTTACTTAGGATAGTTAACATACATTGACTATCAACACAGATATTACTACCTATTTATCCCATACTTACTAAACGTCATATTTAATTTAGTGGTTCAGATGCTTTCTCATCCTATAAACTATTTGCCTCCTCTAATTAGATAATAAATTTCTCATAATCAGTGACCATTTCTTATTTTTCCCTTCATGTTCAATACATGTTAGTTGGTCTATTGATTAATTGATTCTCCTAACCAGTACTTAACTAGCAGTTACTGAGCATATAATATGCTCATTATTTACGGGGTAAATACCTTAGCATAAAGAACAAGAGCTTTTACTTGATCAGGCCTCAGTCTACCTTTTAGCTGTCCTTATCTTCCACTTTGTATCTACCTTTAACTCTAGCCCTGCTGAACTTCTCATCCAGTATTGGATATATCACAGATTATTTGCATTTGCTATCCCCTACTCCTATGCTATCCACCCCCCCACACACACACACACATTTATTAAGCGAACATCAGTTCCCCCTTTAGTGCTTTGCTTATACCTCTTCTTAGAGTGGATTGGCCAGCTGGCCCTTCATTCCATTAGATTGTGAGGTCCCAGGACCCTGTCCTTTTCACACTTGAGTATTCACAGCATAGCAGTCTGAGAGGGGGGCGAAGAGGATGCATCAGTCCGGGAAGTATCACTAGAATACTCATAGTAGGATGAAAGGGGAGACGAATCCCATATGCTTGAAATCTGGGGAGAGAGGAGCTTTCAAGAAAAATGAGGTGATCAATAGGGGTAAAAGAGCTCTGAAAGTGTCCCCCAAAATAAGAATGGAGTGAAGACCTTTGAGTTTGATGTGGAGGAGACCATTTAAGTCTTTCTTGAGACTGAGTCTTAAGGAAGCAGAGGTGACTGGAAAACACTAAAGTGTTTATGCTGAAGAATTTAATATAGCTCACATTTTAGAAAATTTTGGCAGTAAGAGGAAAGAGAAAAATATAATGGTAAATGAAGATGTCAGCATTGGCAAAGGGAAAAATATTTCCAGGATGGGGGAGATTAGTTTATTTTAACACCTCCACAAACATTCATTAATAGTTCTAGCATGACTATTTTTTCCACACCTTTTAAAGAAGTAAGAAAAAAATATGATTACATTGGAATAAATTATGTAAGAAAAATAATGCTTAAAACATTGTCATTCCCTGCTATGCCCCTCTTTCCTGTCAATATAGCGCAATACAATGTGAATAACTCTTATTCAGCACAGAGTTCTGCTTATGAAATATTACCTGATAAAGTATTTCTTGTTTGCTTTCATTGTTCTCATTAAAGTTAGCTCATGATTCCATACTTAAATCTCATTACCTATATGAAGTCTTCATAAACTTCTTCAGTTAGAATCCTGATGGAGTACTCCAACATTCTCAGACCCATTTATTTAATATTGCTTAGAACACAAATGATGTAGTCTTTTGTATCGTTGTTTTTAACAGACTTTATTTTTTAGAACAGTTTTAGGTTTACAGAAATATTGAACAGAAAGTTCAGAGGTTCCCCAATACCCTCATTTCCCCCTATTATGAACATTTTGTATTGGTGTGATACATTTACTGCAATTGATGATATTGATACATTATTATTAGCTAAAGTCCATAGTTTACATTAGGGCTCACTCTTTGTGTTGTACAGATCTATGAGTGTTGTCAAATGCAGAATGTCATGGATTCACCATTACAGTATCATACTGATAGTTTCACTGCCCGAAAAATTTCCTTTGCTCCACCTATTCATCATTCCCTCTCCCTGAATTCCTACCTTTTCCATAATGTCGTATAGTTGGAATCACATTGTACAAAGCCTTTTCAGATTGGTTTCTTTCACGTAGCAATATGCAGTTAACACTCCTTTTTGTGGTTTAATAGCTTTTTCTTTTTATCACTGAATAATACTCTATTGTGTGGCTGTACCACAGTTTGTTTATCCGTTCAGCTATTGAAGGTCATTTTGGTTGCTTCCAAGTTTAGGCAATGATGAATAAAGCTGTCATAAACACCTGTGTGTAGGTTTTTATGTGGACATAAGCTTTCAACTCAGTTGAGTAAATACCTAAGAGTGTGATTTCTGGATTTTATGGTAAGAGTATGTTTAGTTTTGCAAGGAACTGTCAAAGTGATTTCCAAAATGGCTCTATCATTTTGCATTCCCACCAGCAATGAATCAGAGTTCCTGCTACTTCACATCCTCGCTAGCATTTGGTGCTGTCAATGTTTTCAATGTTAGCCATTTTAATACGTGTGTAGTGGTTTAGGTGTGTAGTGGTTTTCATTGTTTTAATTTGTAATTCCCTAATGACGTATGACATTGCACATCTTTTCATATGTTTATTGCCATCTGTTCAGATCTTTTGACATTTTTTAGTTGGTATATTTTCTCATTGTTGAGTTTTAACCATTCTATGTATATCTGGATACAAAAGAAAAAAAAATATATGTATGTATATATGTATTTTTCCAATCTGTGGCTTATCTTTTCATTCTCTTAAACTTATACTTAAATATTATGGTTAACTATAATGTTCTGTAGGGAGGGATTTTGTCTTAAGAATCTTTCTGGTTAAATTTAATTAACTTGGCAAACCCAGTAATATCCACATCAGCCTTCAGCTCCAGCTGCCATCACAATTTCCTTATGAACCATAGAACAGTTGAAAGTCTGGTTTTCAATGTTTGCCAATGGCTCAGGTATTCAAGAATGTATTTTAACATGTAAGAAAATTATTTTCCTAAGCGTGTATAAGCAATCAAATAAGAGCTTATCATTCTAACTTTGTAGGTGACCAATATTTAACCTGCATATAAAACTTTCTCACCATATATTTTACAAGATTAATATAATTCCTTCAGAGAAATGAAACGAATTCTTAACTTGCAGTTTATCTTTTTTTGTGGTTTCAATGGTTTTTGACAAAATAACTGAAAATATCTTAACACTAATGTAACCCTTTTAAACAACCAAACTACTGAGGAAGTTTTTATGGTACACATAGAGTAATAGTAGTTGGGATAAAATTCCATAGAGTAAAGGCAAAGAAAAACATGATAAAGGCTCAACAGAAAGGACTGGAAAATATTTGCAAAATGTCAGCCCCCTGATCTTTACTAATTGGGTGGTTGTCCAGTCCAGGAACTTGAAGTCACCATCCTAAACAACTTAGATCAATCTTCTGTGAAAAGATACAAACTTAGTCATCAGTTTATTAATCTCCTTTCCCATTTGTGAAACATAAACCAAATAAGCCAAATGGAAAATTGTATTTGATCTATCTTGACAGTATACAATAACAATTTTCATTGTAAAATATTTTTTCCTGTATGCAAGACTATATAACTTTTGTTTTACTTTTAAAACAAAAGTAAAAAATTTTTTATTCCACAACTAGTAGTGGAATAGATAAGGTATTAACAATTTCTAGTCACTTATCTCACCTGTTTGAAACCCCCACCCGAAGTTTCCATGAATCTCAAATCTAACATGATCATTTTTTAAACTGTCCCCCAAAATCTGTTATGTTTTTACAGTTCTTGCATCAATTAATGGCATTAGAACTTGTTTCCCAGGCTAGAGTCCTCAAAGTTGTACTTCTAACCATCTTCTGGTCTATCTTTCCTACCCCCCAATCCATCCTGTACATTACCTTCTAGATTGGTACATTACCAATCCCTAGCCTCAAAATTTTGGCTAATGCTTAATTATCTCCCTGATGAAATATCAACTCCTTTTAATACAATATAAAGCTTTTCATTTATCTGGCTTTGATCATTTTCTTGGTATTATTTTCCTCTATTTGACAAATACTCAACACTGATTACATTGAACTCTCACCATTCCCAAACATAACTTGTTTCTTTGATTTTATACCTGCTAATCTCCTACCCCCTTTTCCCCAACTCAAATGTTTCTATTTCTGTGAAGATTTTTAAGAAGTTTTGAGATAGAATTCATCTTTCCCTCCTCTGTGTTCCATCATCTTATTCCATTGTACAATAGTGACTTAGGTGTCTTCCCACATAAACTGTGAGTTCCTTGAGGATGAGAACCAAGCCATTTAATTTTGTGTCTCCATCACCTTGCACAGTATGAGTCACAGAGTTTTCAGTTGACAAATGAAAGTCTGAATGAACAAATAACTGATTAATTTGTCAGCATTTTGTTTCCAATGTCAAAAAAAACAAAAACATTTCTGCCTAAATAGAGAAGACCTAGGATGAGTTACTTTTCTCCTGAGTATTGAATATATTAGTTTATTAAAAAAAAAAAAAAGAACAACTCATTTAGCGTAAGATACTTCATTGTGTTTTTTGTTTGTTTGTTTGTTTTTTGTTTTTTTTTTCAAGATACTTCATTGTTTTAACAGTAGGAAAGATGTTTAAGATCTAAATATTGCTTATAGTGAGAAATAGAAGCTCTGGTAGACAGATCCAGAAATAACTGTAGCTCAGGTAGAAAGTAGTGGGTACTGTAGGAGAGGTTTATGGTTCTGGGTTAAAAAGAAGACAGACTTGTAGCGTCATAAAGATGCATGATACTTGTTTCAATTATTAAACTATTAGTACACTTTAGACAAGCAGTGATGCAAAGAGAAAACATTTTGGAAAGAAAACAGCAGAAGCAAAGGGCCAGAGAGGTTCGTTTTGGCTGGAGATAGGGATGGTAAGTTAGGTTAGACATGACCAAATTGTGAAGGACCTCAAATATCAGGCTCAGGATTTTGAAATTTGTTTCATAAATCACAGGGAGCTTTTGAGGTTTCTGGACAGAGGTGTGACATGAACAAGAGTGTCCTCTGGGATAATTAACCTGGGAGCAGTAAACAAAATAGATCAGAAAAGGAAAATGCTAGCAGTGAAGAGAACACAGTAATAAGGTGTGGAACACTTTTATTTGCAGCATTTTTTCTGCTTAGATGTGGTAGGTATTTTCTGCTTTCTCTAGTTAGGTTCCATTCTTGTAGCAACAGAACCCTGATTTTACATCTTCCCTTTTAGCTCCAGGGATGGAACATTCGGCCTAGGTTTAGCCTAGAAAATTAGGGCATTTGATCCCCTGCAGTGATTGGTTCTGGGAGGAACAATGACCTAAAGCCGGGTAACCAAACAATAAAACTCAATTCTGGACTGTGTTTTAAATTGACCATAAAGCACATTATCTTCTGATGGACTGGGTAGTGCAGTGATGTGAATGTGAAGCTGACCCTCTCATTGCAGCCTGAAAATAGCGGCAATCCAAAAGAGGTAAAGCCAAGGGATTGACCTTAGTGATGATATTGTATAAAGTCTGAATTAAACTTTATCCCATTGGAGTCTTGTTACTTGAAAGCAGTTTGGTCTAGCTTTTCTGCAATTGGAAGAACTTTTGTATGGCCATTTGTTTCAGTGGGCCTTCAGATCATTGCCTCATATAAGATATTACAGATGGTGCATTTCAGAGGTTTCTCTCCCTCTTTCCATTCCAAGAAAATAACTAAAAAAACCCATAGTTCAAGACTTATCCACAGGTGACAGTAGGATTAAGTTGAGCCTATTTCATGAACACTAGTGACTAATAGGTAATTAATGATTGATGCAAGTAAAGAGTTTTTTTGAGTTAAATAACTATGGTATATGAAAAACATTTGTAAATTGTGACACATACTACAAAAGTTAACTGTTAATACTCAATACCATTTTTGTATTGGCCTAATATTTATTGCCTCATTCATTGCCTCCTAGAATTCAAAAAGTCTTTCTATACTGCTACTGTGCACGTTCGGTTTTCTTTATAATCGCTACATGGACTTTCCTTGTTTGTCCATCTGTTGCTTAGAAAAAAAAATCAGGTGAGACCCATTGCTTTAGAAAATCAGAGTGAATTCATCTTTTCTTGGAACCCTTAAGAAAACATCAACTGAACAATGGAGGTCTTTGTTTTCAGGTGTTTTTCTGATGATTTATCCTCTTAGACCTTGGTTGTTTTATTTGATTGGCGGTTTTAACACAATCTCCACTTTTACCTAATAGTAACCTGTATTTCAAAAGTGATTTCACTAACAAATGAAACAACTTCTAAGCTGAGTAAAAAAACTAAAATTTTCATTTTAACGTACGCATCACAAAACCACAGTTGCTGAGTAATACCAATAGTGAAGGTAGAAGGCATATAACAGAAAGGGAATAGTCTCAAAACAAGGATACTGGCCATTTATAAAACCTTACATAAATATTCCTTTTGGATTAGTCAAAGCTCAGAGTTCTCATTCTTTGAAGTTTGAAATCAGCCAGATTTTTAAAATATATTTTTCAACTTGGGAAATGTATTTTTATTACACAGTTGAAATATTTTCTTTAAGCACAACTTGTCACATCTATTATTTAAAGCTCTTTAAAATTAGCACTTCCTTTCTCTGATGGAATATTCCATTTCCTCATTTCTTGTCATCTCATTTATTTAAATAAAAAAATTCCTTCCCCTGAGTCCCCTGAAGCCCTTTATAATGCTTTTTTTAAAACCATTTGGAATAGTCTGCCTTTTATAATATTTACTTACGTTCCTGTTGTATCTCATTCACTCAATTAAACAGTCTTTAAGAGCAACTCTTAGTTTCTTCATTGTATAATACTATACATTTTTATTCCCTTCACTGCTTAAACATACTTATTCTCAATGCATGTGAAATAACAAGGAAGTGAATTATCAATTTAGTTTGTAATGAAATCCTCTGGCAATTATTTATTTATTTTAAATATAGGCTATTTTTGTCTTCCTCCCTTTCTCATCAGAAACAATCTCTTTGAGGGCAGAGGCCTTCGTTTGATTCGCTGTTGTATTCTGAACATGTAGAATGGTCCCTGGAACATAGTTTACTCAATAAAGATTTATCAAAGAAATGCATGTATGACTGAATGAATAAACAATAGTAAGAACATTTAGCATTTTAAAAGCTAAAAGTCACTATCCTCTTTCAATTAAAAAAACAACAACTATGATGCAATCTCTATTTCTTGCACTTATAACCACAAAGCTACTATCCAGAATAGAAGTTCCTTAGTAAAACTTGTAAGATGACATAGCAACAGGAAAGAAAAGAGAAAGCTTTAGTTTTAAGTAACTTTATACATATGAGTTTGTTCACAGCAGGCCTTCTTTGACATTTCCCATTTGACATTTCTTTTTTTTTGTTTTTAATAATTTATTTTTTAAATGTATTGGGGTGACAATTGTTAGTAAAATTACACAGATTTCAGGTGTACAATTCTGTATTACATCATCTATAAATCCCATTGTGTGTTCACCACCCAGAGTCAGTTCTCCCATTTGACATTTCTTATCCCCTTCTTTCCTCTTTATCTTCATTATCACATCTCTCCTCCGTGATTCTCCTTAATATTTTTCTGGAGTCTTCACAAATCATAGAGTGCAAATATACCATTTTCTTCTTACAGGCTTTCCAACTCTTGGAGCAGTTGCCTAAAGAAAAGGTGCTGTCAACTGTTACAAGAGAAAGAGAATAAATAAAAGTAAAATCACATAAACAGTTTCAGTTTTAACTCTACCTGAATGAAAAAAATGCAGAGTTGACAAAAAGAAAACGCTCTTTCATTATAGCACTCTGGGGCCAGGTCTCAACAATGAAAATGGAACTTTCAATTCCTGAAGGAGCTTTCTAAACCATCGTGTTTATTTCTAGAAACCCTTTTCCTAAAACCAGCTGATTGGATTGACAAATCAAAATTAGTTCCCATAAATAAAGTAGTATGTTGGATAAGTATATTAGTATGTTGGAAATTTGAGAAAGAAATATGTACAAGCAAGAAAACTTATACTTGTTTTAACTATCTGGAAGATAGTCTAAATTCATTTCCTAAGCTATGTGATAGAAATCATTCATTGGAGGTATTACAGTTTCTATAGATTCTCAAAATTCATTGGGCATAAGAATTATTTATGGATCTTGTTAACATGTAAATTCTAATTCAGCAAGTTTTTGTGGGGGTCTGAGATGCCATATTTCTGATAAGCTTCCAAGCAATTCCAATGATGTTATTGTTTGCAGACCACACTTTGAGTTGAAAGGCTATATACAATTTGCTTTTTTTTTTCGACAGTGATTTAATTTACAATCCCTAATTATTATTATTATTTTGGTCTTTCTACTATATTTTAACATTTAGAAAAGAAATATTTTCACTTCTTTATTGTACTCTTTAACTAAAACACATTTTGTCTGATTAAATTTATATATTTATTCTTTGGAATTTTTTGTGGTTTTTTTTTTTTTGCCTGCTAAACTGAAATGAAAAAATAAATAAATGGCATAGTATTCTAGAATTATACGAAAAAAAGATAAGTATGTCTCACCTTCTTGTATTACAGTTGCCCCGGGCAAGGGAGTTTAAATGAAACAGTCAGTTAACTGGCTTAGCTGAGTAGACTTTTCCTCTTCCTCTCCTGTCTGCTAATTTAAGGCACTGTTAGCGACACGTGTTGCATATAACAGGCTCAGTCATATGTTTTCTTAAATGCATAGGGTTAAAACGTACCCCCTTTTTTCTCCAGTCAAATTTTCACCAGCATACTCTTTCCCTAAAGTGAAAAAATTGGAACCAGGTTCAGTTTTTAGCTTCCTGTGACCAGCTAATGAAGTAAAAATGTCCATGCTCAGCAACGTTGATAAGAAATGTTTTTTTACTGGGCATTCAGTTTTCAGAAGCATTTTGAACTATAATCCTACTGTTAATGAATTTTTGGAAACACCATTGGGAAATTTGTTCTCTAAAGTACCACCTTCATTCTACTGAATATTTTTAGGTCAGTGGTGGGGGAAAAGATGGAATTTAGAGAGAGTAACTCAGTTTAACATTCTATTAGGTTGATGCAAAAGTAATTGTAGTTTAAAAGGTTAAAAATAATTGCAAAAACCGCAGTTACTTTTGCACCAACCTATAAATTGCTTTAGTGTAATGATGCTAAAAGCATACAGCATTGAACATATATCTTTATGAGCTTTCCTTGCCCAAAAATTATAAAAATACTATTTAACAATGATTAGTAGTCCCAGTTTTGTGAAGTTATATCTTCTTCGGCTTCTTTCTTTTGCATAGCCGTTGATTTTTTTAAGGCATGAAATTTAAACCAGTTATATAACATATCAACTTATAGTTGTGAAAAATACAATTATATTTTACTGAAATATGCTTTGAAAACATAGGTAACTATTTTTTTTTTTCATTAGATTTGTGCTGTTTCTTTTACACTGAGAAGAACACTTTGCAATTTGTTGGCATAATTGCCAAGAGTGGGCTTGGCGTTCATTAGCAAAACGGTGATTTATTTATTTATTTATTTATTTATTTATTTATTTATTTATTTATTTATTTTTATTTATTTTAACCTACCTAAACTACATGAGCTTGGCTTTCCTGGAAACAGTCTTTTCTCTGCTGCCAAAAGGTACCTTTCACACTCTGATTATATGACCTCCCTGTAGAATTTTTCAATGGCTCCTCGTAGCTCAGTACATTATAGCCTTCATTATCCTAACTTCTGCCTCCTTCTGTAGTCTCACCTCCTATACTTGGCCATACATTTAAATGTAATCAGCTCATTGTTCAGTGTTTAGTGGGAGCATGGCCTGAACAAATTTTGCTTTCTCCAATCACCCTCCTCAATTATCTTATTTCAAACTTCCCCAATATACTGAATAGTATATTACAAAACACAAATACACTATCTTCTTTAATACTTTTGATTATTGTGAACATCTCCATTCTAGAAGTCAAAGCTCATGTATTTTACATCTCTTTTACTTCCTTCCTCCCGGACCCATGACTTTTGTGGTTTAAGGAAGGTTATATTCTCTTTCACTACCCTTCCCACTTCCTCACCTTAGAGTGGAAAGTGGAAGCCATATGTCTACTCTGGGACACTTCCATTCTCTCCTGTTTCCTGGCTCTAGCTTCTCCTCTACTGTGCTGGGGTAGGTAAGGAGATAAAATTAATGCCTCTTATCATATACTATTGTACTTTGCCATTAGTTGTCACTGCTTCCACGGCTAACACTGACAGGCCATCAGGGCCTCTCTTTGGTTGAAATCCAAATGATTGAGCCCTTCAGCAGCCTCTCCTGGGCACATTCTAATTTGGCAATTCCCAGCTGTGAGACAGCTAGCTCCAACACGGCCTCTTACACCCACTTCTGTTAAGACACAACCAGCCTCTTGCTACTTGGATCCCTCCCCAACATCTCATCATGTTGCTCGGTTGGTCTGGTGCTGGACGGATGACCTAAGCTATCTTCCACGTTGTTTCATTTGTCCTCAAGCAGCTTTCACATTCTTATTGTGCTAAATGGTTGGCTCAGAGGCTTTTCCGTGCTGCCAACCACTCTTCCCCAATATCCTGGCATATTCTTATGCTCTTGTTCTTGTTCAAGGAGGCACAGGTGGGAAAATCAACAAGTCCACAGCCTACACACATGTTCAAACAGGCAGGGAGACATCCATCTCTCTTGTCAGATAGCCCTACTCTCTACAAATGATGGTCTTGGATCTTCTTTTCAATGGACTTTTTTCTGTTGGAGATTGGGGACTGTCCTCCCTTCTTTCTCCAAAGGTAGAAGGGAAGAAAGACCTGTCCCAATGAACATTGCTTTCCCAGTTTCTCCTCTCTCACCTTTCTGTTTTGTTCTTATTTTTAACTCAGTACCTCACTGTCCTCATAGGCCCTATTGGCTGATTCCAGAGCCTAGGAAAATTACGACCCAGCAACAGGTCACATGGTTAAATGTACCTGTGTGTCCTGGAAAGACTCATCCTGTTTTAGACCACCTATCAATCATTCTGACTCCATCTTTTCTTCTCTCAACAAATGTCTCAATTCTAGTACAATTTATCATTTCTTTTCTACGCATCAGTGACACAGTGAATATCATCACTATGAGTGCTAATCTAAACATGATCATCTTTGATTTACTTGCCTTTCTTCCAGAAGACTATAAGCTCCTTGTCCAGCTTATATGAAGGGCCAATTTCTCAATGGACTTTATATCCGCAGCATTTAATACAGAAATTGCTGTACAGATTGTGAGAAATGCATGTATTAAATGAATAAATGTATAAAATATTATGTTTAATTGTCCTGTATTGCTACATATTTAATAGCTTGAACTGTAGTTAGATAATTAAATAGAAATTAAATAACTTTCATAATTTACAAAAATCATAGAAAAATGAATTAATGATGTCTCAACTGTATGTTGCTGAGCAATAAGGATACAAAAATTAACTACCAGGTACAAACTAAACTACCAGGTATAAATTATCACGTTTTTATCACTATCTTTTTAAAACTTTTTTTCATGTTTTTAAGCTATCTTTTTTATAGCTATCTTTTTGGTTGATGAGAAAGTGTGTTCGTAAAATTGGAAATCAGTGATAAATCAGAACTAGCGCAGTATTTGAAATCCAAAGTCCTAGAATCAAATAAGTTGTTAGTTATTATCTGGGTAAATAGTCCCAATACCTCTCTGAGCAGAGATTAATAATAGTTTTACCTGAAATATTTTATTTCAAGATGATAATGTATGTGAAGATGTAAAGCTTTTATAAGCTATAGAGGATTATAGAAATAAAATATTATTTACTATTTCTGATATTTAACACCTCTAAAAACCTGGGAGCATTTTACCTTTATTTTGTAATATTGGATATTTTTGTTGACATAATTCTGAATGTATATAATGGTAAATAATCTGCAGAAAAATTACTTACTATTCTTGATTAATGCCAATGAGGATATAGCCAATCCATCTTTCTGAAATTATGCTACCGGTTTTCTAATCAAAATGATTAATGTTTTTCGTGTTTTCATCAGTCATATTCACCAGGCCCCCTGAGTTTTGGCCTAACAAACAGCTTACTTACTTTGAAGATGAACTAATGGGTTATATTTTCCCACCTAGTGTTGGGAGTAATAGACAACATCTCATTGAAAACTCTCTCTGAATAATTTCTGAATACTCATTACTGATCATAGATAACCCCTCAAATTGTTTATTTTTTTTTATAAAATATACTAAATCAATCCTAAAAGAAACTTCTAATTCAATGAAAAATTGCAACTTCTGGTTTTCTACTTGAAAATTCAGTAAAGGTCTGTTTTGAAGATGTTCTCTATAAGTAAAATGCAAAATTGGGTTTGAAATAATTAAATCTTAGAAATATTTATGACTTTTCCTTCTTTCATATAGACTTCTCTGATGATACTCCTTTCATCAAAAGGATATAAGTCCTTTGATATATATTTTCCTATAATGCCGAACTTTAAATTTCTTTCTACTAGGTTAACAATCAAAGTTGCTTTAAGTGGCAATAAGATGAGTAGAATAAATAAGTTTTAAAAGTTTTCTTACCCTGGCTATCTGGCCGCACACTATACAACCCCACACTATATTCTAATTAGTTAAAAATGCCCCTTCAGAGATTTCTAAACTAGAAAAGAAGCATTTTCCTTTGGGTCAGTTTTATGAGCAACAAGGTCATATTCACATACATATATAAAAAAAAAATACATGGAGCAAAAACATGATTATTTTACATTTTCAGTGAGTGGTCTTCTTAAAAGATAACCTTGGTTCTAATAATTAAGATTACCTAACTAAATGTGAGAAACTGAGATGAAGGAATACAAAGGAGAGAATTAGAGAAAACGCTAGTAAATTTGTAATGGTAGAAGAAATATCTTAAATAAGGCAGGCCTTAAAGTGCAATGGAAGATTGGCAACAGAGCTAGAATAAGTCCATTTGTAATGCCAAGAATGATTCATATTTCTTTTAAGTATACCTAATGTTATTCTGGAAGGGAATCAGCTGTCTATTATCCAATCTATTAATTTACCTTTACATTTTTAAATTGAAATTACAGATTTAAGGATAGGCTGTGTGTGTGTGTGTGTGTGTGTGTGTGTGTGTGTGTGTGTGTGTGTAACATATATCTGGAATTTACTAAAACAATGTAAGCAAAGTAGGCTCTTTTGAAATGTTATTCATAGACTGAAATGTTATTCATTGATTACATGAAATACTAAGGTGAAACTAACTTTTTCTGGCCATTGGGAAGTGGTCAAATGGGGGAAAAGGCATATTTTAAGTGAGAGAATTAGATGTTTTTGACAAATTTGGAAGAAAAGAAAAGATTGCTATACTTACTCTTTCAGTCATTCAACTGGGAAACTTCTCTTTTAATAATGATGACCATGAACTCATGAGGCAGCAGAAGCTAGCAGAAGGACCGTGCTCAATCCCCTTGCCTATTTCTTAATAAGTGTGGGACAAAAGAATATAACAGATTACACTGTTCTTATAATTGGGAAATGACAATTGAATACAAACTTTTTAAAAACATCTAATCCTCTCCTTTTGATAATCTGCATATAGTATTATAGATTCTCCCATCTTCCTATTGTTTTCTTTTTGAAGTTGGAGAGAAAAAGAACCAAGATTTGTTTGAGCAATCCAAGCTCAAAATCCTCCTCTTCCCTTGATTAGCATACATCTTTTTATCACTTTGCCCTCTTCATTTCTAGCATTGCTTACGATCACTGTATTCCTACCACTGGCCTTAATTCACGCTTTTTTCCACAAACACTCACTTCGCCCTCTATGTCTTATTTTGCTCAGTGGCAGTCCTCCCGTATTAGAAATCTCACTGTCATCCATCACACCACCTTACTCATCTTCCATATTTAACTTAGTGGCTACTTGTCCTCCCAGGCATCTGCTGTTCTCCACTCACATCAGTCCTGGAATAGATCTTAGCACTCCCATTTGTTCTCTTAAAGAAGATCCTGGAACAAAACATCATAGAGAAATGCGACATAAAATTATCTTGGAAGGTGGGGAAAAAAGAAGGACTGGGGAGAGACATACCTTTTACTATTATAACAAAACTTACTTAAAACCCTTGTTATATACCTTCACCTTTCTCAAAATTAGGCTTTGTGTGTTTTCACTTGCCCCCTTCAATCCTCATGAGAAGAAAATGCCCATATAACTCTCACTACTTAGCCCAGACCCAACAACAAGTTAAATGTAGGGGAAACCTGACCCAGATGTATCCTGAAACAGCCAAGCTCAGGTAACCTGCAGAACTCTTAGCAAAAAATCACCCACAGACCCACAATCTAGAAATATATGTTTGTAGTAATACAACACTGAAATCCTGGTTTTTTTCTGGCAACATCTGACTAATACAAATACCCTACCGGCTGAAAATTAGTGTGAATATGAACAAGCATCAGATTGCTAAGTAAAGCAAACAAAATTAGAAAGAAGGAGAAGCAGAGAGAAAAAAGATAGACAAAGAAGACTTCTCAATGTTCTTCCCATATTTTGTCCTCTTTTATTCTCACAAACACTAGGACATATTTATTATTATCTCCAATCTACAAATGAGGAAATGAAATGATGTACTCAATCTTAGCAGTAGCTACCTTTTGGAAATGTGTTATGTAGATGTGTGTCTATGGATGCTGCTGGACTCTCATTTCTTATTTTATGTATTAATGTAATTTTTTTTTTTTTTGCAACTAGAATATATTATTTTTAAAATATATATTTATAAATTTTAAAAATGGAAATGAGGAACCTCAGGCTGTATGGAGTTGAATGACTTTCCTAAGGTTACACAGCCAGTAAGTAGCAGAACAGAAGATATAATTCCACACAGTCAATCCACATTTACTTGTGCACATGAAGTTCAGTTTCCCCTTTAACTCATAGCTATGGAATGGAAAGAGAGATGGGTAAGCAACTGTTGATCACTTTCCTGTCCTTCACCTTGACTGACATATTGCTGCCTATCCAATCTTCATCCCCTCTTCTTCTCATAGAAAATCTTATTTTGCAACCAAAGGTACACTCCCTCCACCCTTCCATTTGCTGACGCAGGAAATAACAGTACTCATGCTTCACATAATATCAGAGTTTGTTAGACTCCCAGGCTGAGATGCTCTGAGATATTCACTGCTCTGGCATCTGGGCTGCAGATGACCCTGCAAGAAGGTGCTGTCTGTACACTGGAAGATTCCACAGTTGAATGAACATGGCTTAGGGAGCTTTGTTCCAGTCATTTGTTTGCTATTGAGGACCTTGACCCTGTTTCTGTTAGCAGTTCTGCCATGGCATTTATATTCCACATTTTGCTTGTTAACATCTAAGAATAGAATTAGGGTATTAGCAAAACCGAGAGTATTTTCAGATTCCATTTCCAAAGAATATATAGGGTGTGAAGAGGATAAACAGAATGTATTTTTTCCATAACGTCCTCCTCTGGTAAATAAACCTAGAGATTAAAACCATTCTTCCAGGCTTTCATCTCCCAACTTCAGAAAGAATTCCTGACATCCCCACCATTCGAACACCAAATATGAGATTATTCTAATACATGAATTAAATGAGAAGCATCTGCAGAAGGAAAAAGACAGCATATGTTAGACTATGTCACATCATCCAACATGAAATATTTAATCCTTCCTTCTAATGACAGTAAAACTAGGCCCTAAAACATCACACGTCTGGCAATAATCTCCCATAGGCTTTAAATGACCAAAGGGACAGTGAAACTGATGAAGGCACAATTTATTTGCTTCTGCTATAAGGCCACGTAGTGCATGAAAATTAACTTAATGAAGTATGTGATACTCAAATTAACATTGTAAGTGGAAACTGGGACTTTTGGAATTTAAACAAGAAATATGTCCCAGAGAAAGGCCTTTTGGCTATCCAAAAGGGTCGTAGTAGCCCTACAGGATTTGGTGATTAATTATTTTAATTTATTGTTGATTGCAATCTTGGCTTAAAAGTCACAATACAAGAAAATTTCCAAATATATACAGAGGGTGCCAAAATGTGTATATACATTTTAAGAAAGGAAATCTATGTTAAAATTGTAATACTTAATATATACCAATAACAAAAGATGAATGCAAGTCACGTTTGACTTCTGCAATTACAAGAGATGCTCAAAGTGGTTACCATCAGCATCCAGACACTTCTGGTTACAGCGAACTACTGCTTCCGCAACGTTGGCCAAAATGTCTACTTGTATACACTTTTTTGACACCCCTGAAAATGGCACCCCCGATATATATATTTCGAGCCAAAGTTTTAGTAAAAGAAAAATACATAACTTTCCACAACATAGATTTTATTTGCAACATCTTTTTGTGTATATAATCATTTAATAACAATCTTAACAAATGATACCAAATAACTAAATAATAGAATTCATGTTTTATTTTCTAATTCAGGACCAACATGTATTGCCTCCTTGCCTTCGCAACATGTAATGAGACTTTGTAATGAAAATAAATGTTTTAAGAAATTAAATAGTATAATTGCATCTTCTCTTACAACACATTCCTCATTTTTCCAATAGAGCATGTGCAGAGGGTTTTTCTAAGTAGCGCTGAAGTGTTGCTAAGTTCTGCTAAGCTACAGAAAGAATGAGACTGAACAAGAATTGGTATAAATCCCATTTAGTGTGACTTGTGTTAATAACTGGTTATGATTATGTTGATAGTAAGGTCAAGTGACTTAAAGCACATTAATCTCATTACCAGCATATTGTTTGCATAAGGTCCCAGTAATATTGATAAGGTATTGAATATGTTATACCAACAAAAGAAAGTATGTAGTTTGATACAAATCATAAACACTGGTTTTAATGTAATTATTTTGAAATATAAATATATAATATAACATTTACATTATATATTTACATTATAAATATAAACATATAATATTTACATATAATGTATGAATTTTGTTTATGCATATAAATTATGTTTATTTATATAATTGTTTACATTTGTTATTTATCATGTATAAAGTATATACGTATGTGTATATATATGTGTGTGTGTATATATATATATATATATATACAGAGGGTGCCAAAAAACTGTATGCGCATTTTAAGAAAGGAAAAAAACTGTATTAAAATTGTAATACCCAATATATACCGATAACAAAAGATGAATACAAGTCACATTTGACTTCTGCAATTACTAGAGATGCTCAAAGTGGTTACCATCAGCGTAATTTTTTAAACATTTTTTTTGTTTCTTAAAATTTTTTTAAATTAAAGTTTATTGGTATGACAGTTGTTAGTAAAGTTATAGGGATTTCAGTTGTACAATTCTGTAATGCATTATCTACATCTCACATTGTGTGTTCACCACCCAGCGTCAGTTCTCTTTCCATCACCATATATTAGACCCCGTTTATCCTCTTCCAGAGCCCCTCTCCCCCCTTACATTCTGGGAACCCCTAAACTATTGTCTCTCTCTATGAGTTTTTGTTCTTCATTTGTTTTGTTCTTTTGTCGTTTTTAGTTTTATATACCACATATCAGTGAAATCATATGGTGCTCTAATTTTTCTGTCTGACTTATTTTGCTTAGCATTATAATCTCAAGATTCATCCATGTTGTCACAACCGGTACTATTTCATCTTTTCTTACCCCTGAATAGTATTCTATTATGTATATATACCACAAATTCTTTATCCATTCATCTATCAAATGACATTTTGGTTGTTTCCATGTCTTGGCCACCGTAAATAAAGCTGCAATGAATATTGGAGCACAAATGTCTTTATGGATAAATGGTTTCAGATTTTTTTGGATAGATGCCCAGGAGTGGGATTGCTGGATTATATGGTAATTCTATTCTTAATTTTTTGAGGAAACTCCACACTGCCTTCCGTAGCGTCTGCACCAGTCTGCATTCCCACCAATAGTGTATGAGGGTTCATTTTTCTCCACAGCCTCTCCAACATTTGTTACTATTTGTCTTGTTGATGATAGCCATTCTAACTGGAGTGAGGTGATATCTCATGAAGTTTTTATTTGCATTTCTCTGATGATTAGTGATGTTGAGCATTTTTTCATATGTATATTTGCCATTTGTATGTTCTCTTTGGAGAAATGTCTCTTCAGGTCCTCGTCCAATTTCAATTGGGTTGTTTGTTTTTTTCTTATTGAATGTATGGATTACTTGTATATTTTGGATGTTAGCCCCATATCAGAGGCACTGTTTGCCAAAGTCTTTTCCCATTCAGTAGGTTGCCTCTTTATTTTGTCAATGATTTATTTTGCTGTGCAGAAGCTTTTAAGTTTGATACAGTCCCATTCATTTATTTTAGCTTTTATTTCCTTGACTTTGAGGTCAAATTCATAAAATGCTCTTTGAACCCATGGTCCATAAGTTTAGTACCTATGTTTTCTTCTATACAGTTTGTTGTTTCAGGTCTTATGCTTAAATCTTTGATCCATTTTGAACTAATTTTGGCACATAGTGAGAGACAGCAGTCCAGTTTCATTCTTTTGCATGTGGCTTTCCAATTCTCCCAGCACCATTTATTGAAGAGGCTGTCTTTCCTCCACTGCATGTTTTTTGCTTCTTTGTTAAAACTTATCTGTCCATAGTTATGTGGTTTTCTTTCTGGGTTCTCAGTTCTATTCCATTGGTCTGTGTGTCTGTTCTTCTGCCAATACCATGCTGTTTTGATTATTGTTGCCCTGTAGTACAAGCTAAAGTCAGGGAGTGTGATACCTCCAGCATTGTTCTTTTTTCTTAGGATTGCGTTTGCTATTCGGGGTCTTTTGTGGTTCCATACAAAGCTGATGACTTTTTGTTCTATTTCTTTAAAAAAATGCCATTGGAATTTGGATGGGGACTGCATTAATTCTGTATATTGCTTTGGGTAATACGTCCATTTTAACTGTGTAGATTCCTCCAATCCATGAGCACGGAATGTCTTTCCATTTCTTTGTGTCTTCAACTTCTTTTAAAAATGTCTTATAGTTTTCAGCATATAGATCTTTCACATCCTTGGTTAAGTTTATTCCTAGGTATTTTATTTTTTTGTTGCAATTGCAAAAGGAACTTTTTAATTTTTTTCTGAGATTTCATTGTTAGTATATAGGAATGCAATGGACTTTTGTACGTTGATTTTGTAGCCAGCAATTTACAGTATTCATTGATTGTTTATAATAGCTTTTTGGTGGAGTCTTTAGGGTTTTCTATATATAGCATCATGTCATCTGCAAAGAATGACAATTTAATTTCTTCATTCCCAATTTGGATGCCTTTTATTTCTTTCTCTTGCCTGATTGCTCTGGCAAGGACTTCCAACACTATGTTGAAAAGCAGAGGTGATAGGGGACAGCCCTGTCATGTTCCTGAACGTAAAGCAAAGGGCTTCAGTGTTTACCGTTAATTGTGATGTTAGTTGAGGGTTTGTCATACACGGCCTTTATTATGTTACGGTATTTTTCTTCTATTCCTATTTTATTAAGTGTTTTAATCACAAATGGATGTTGTATCTTGTCAAACGCTTTTTCTTCATCAATTTATATAATCATATGATTTTTGTCCTTTATTTTGTTTCTCTGATGTATCACACTGATGGATTTGCATATGTTGAACCATCCTTGTGCCCCTGGGATGAACCCCACTTGGTCCTGATGAATAATCTTTTTAATGCATTGTTGCGTTCGATTTGCTAGAATTTAGTTTAGGATTTTTGCATCTGTGTTCATCAGAGATATTGGTCTGTAGTTTTCTTTTTTTGTGTTATGCTTACCAGGTCCTTACCATTTGGCATCAGGGTAATGGTGGCCTCATTAAATGAGTTAGGGAGTATTGTCTCTTCTTCAATTTTTTGGAATAGTTTGAGTAGGACAGGTATTAGATCCTCTTTGAAGGTATGATAGAATTCACTAGTGAAGTCATCTGTTCCTGGAGTTTTGCTTTTGGGAAGGTTTTGGATGACTGATTCAGTTTCCTTACTGGTGATCGGTTTATTTAGATTTTCCAGTTCTTTGTGATTTAGCCTAGGAAGGCCATATGTTTCTAAGAACTTGTCCATTTCTTCTAGGTTATTGAATTTGGTGGCACATGGTCCTTCAGAGTATTCTTGGATAATCCTTTATATTTCTGTGGCATCAGTGATAACTTCCCCTCTTTCATTTCTGATTTTGTTTGTTAGTGTCTTTTCTCTTTTTATCTTAGTGAGTCTAGCCAAGGGTTTGTCAATTTTGTTAATCTTTTCAAAGAACCAGTTCTTTGTCACATTAATTTTTTCTATTTTCTTTTTCTTCTCCATTTCATTTAGTTCTGCTCTGATTTTTATTATTTCCTTTCTTCTGCTAAACTTGGGTTTTATTTTTCTTCTTTTTCTAGTTCTTTAGGAGTAATTGAGGTTATTTATCTGGGACTTTTCTTGTTTCTTGAGAAAGGCCTGTAGTAATATAAATTTCCCTCTTAAAACTACTTTTGCTGCATCCCAAAAATTTTGGTAGGATGTATTTTCATCTCATTTATTTCTATGTGTCTTTTGATCTCTCATCTTAGTTTTTCTTTAACCCAGTCATTCTTTAAAAGTATGTTATCTAATCTCCACATATTTGTGGTTTTTCCCTCTTTATTTTTGCAGTTGATATTCAATTTCAAAGCCTTGTGATCAGAGAATATGCTTGGTGTGATTTCAATCTTCTTAAATTTGCTGAGGCTAGTTATATGTCCCAATATGTGGTCTATCCTTGAGAATATTCCATATACACTAAAAAAAATGTATACTCTGATGTTCTAGGACGAAGTGCTCTATAAATGTCAATTATGTTCATTCCATCTAATGTGTCATTAGGGCTGCTATTTCTTTCTTTATTTTCTGTTGGATGATCTATCCATAGCTGTCCATGATGCTTTTAGGTGCCCTACTGTAATTGTGTTTTGGTCAATCTCTCCCTTTAGTTCTGTTAGCAGTTGCTTGGTATATTTTGGTGCTCCCTGATTGGGAGCATAAATAGTGATGCCTGTTATGTCTTCTTGTTGAATAGTCCCCTTTATCATTATGAAATGTCCATCTTTGTCTCTTGTTACCTTTTATATCCTGAAGTCTGTTTCATCTGATATCAGTATGGCTACACCTGATTTTCTCTGGGTACCATTTGCTTGGATTGTCAATTTCCACCCTTTCACTTTGAGTCTATGCTTGTCCTTGTAGCTGAGATGTGTCTCTTGGAGACAGCATATGGTTGGGTTTAGTTTTTGATCCAATCTGCTACTCTGTGCCTTTTTACTGTGAGTTCAATCCACTTACATTTAGGGTGATTGTTGATATGTGAGGATTTCCTATCACTCTATCTTTAGTTTTTGGGTAAGACTGTGTCTCCATTGTTTCTTTGCCTTTTTGTTGTTGTCTATTATTTCTGTGTGGTGGTATTTTATGACTTTTCCCCCTGTTTCTTCTTTTATTACATTGTATATTTCAGTTCTGGATTTCTCTTTTTTTTTTTCTTTTTTTTTTTTGAGTGTTGACCATTAAGTTTATGTAAAAGAAAGTTTGATATTTAGAGTATTCCGTTTTCTTCAACATGCTTACTTTCTCCATTCCCATATTCCAGTTCAGGCCTTACTCCCCCCACCTTTTATGTTTTGGTTGCCATAAATTGTCCCTATTTATGCTGGTTGAATAGCCTCCTTCATTATCACTTGTAGTGCAGGTCATGTGTTAGAAAATTCCCTCAGCTTCTGGATGTCTGGAAAAGTTTTTATTCCTCCTTCATATGTAAAGGATGTCTTTGCTGGATATATTATTCTTGGCTCATAAGTTCTCTCTTTCAATAGTTTGAATATTTGATTCCACTCCTTCCTGGCTTGTAGAGTTTCTGCTAAAAAATCTGATGATAATCCAATGGGCTTTCCTTTGTAGGTTACCATCATTTTTCCCCTGGCTGCCTTGAGGATTCTTTCTTTGTCATTTTTGACAGTTTCAATACAATGTGCCTTGGAGAAGGCCTGTTGGGTTTGTGGTAATTAGGTGTTCTATTTGGTTCTTGGATTTGAGGATCCAGTTCTTTCCACAAGTTTGGGAAGTTCTCGTTGACTATTTGTTTGAATATACTCTCTGTTCCCTTCTCTCTTCTCCTTCTGGTATGCCTATTAGTCTTATATTGCTCTTTCTGATGGAGTCAGAAAGTTCTTGTATAGTTCTTTCATTTCTTTTAAGTCTTAAGTCTCTCTTCTTCTATCCGTGTCATTTCCAGATTTCTATCTTCAATGTCACTGATTCTTTCCTCCGTCTGGTCAAGTCTACTACCTAAGCTGGCTATTTCATCCTTAATTTCTTTTATTGAGTTCTTCATCTCCAGAAATTCTATTTACTTCTTTTTTAAAATTTCAATCTCTTTGGTAAAATGTTCATTTTGTTTTTTTATTGTGTTTCTGAGTTCATTAAACTGCCTTTCTGTGTTTTCTTTCATCTCGTCGAGTTTTTTAAAAACTGCAATCTTGAATTCTCTGTCATTTAAGTCACATATTTCCATGTCTTTAAGTTCATTTTCTGGAGTCTTTTCATTTTCTCTCTGAGCTATCTTGTTGCCTTAGTTATTCATAGCAATTAATGATTTATTATTTCTCTTCCTAGACATCTATAGCAGCGGGTTCTGCAGCAGGTTGATAGAAAGTGGTCTTTCTTTTGTTTTCTAGTAGGTGTCTCTCTGACTGCAGCTTTTTATTCACTCTCACACTGTAGTGTTACATTTTCTCTGTACTGTTCCAGCTTATCACATAATGGAGGGATTCCCTGGAAGGCAGGCTTATCCTCTGTGATCAGTTCACCTGAGTCATAGGGTGCCACCTCTGTGGGGGGATTTGGAGAGCTTCTGAAGTTCCAAAGCTCTTCCTGTACCAGATTCAGAGCCCACGTGTTTCAGCAGCTCTGTTTACTTCTGCTGGGATCCACCCAGATAGGTGGGGACAGGGGCAGGGTGGATTGTGAGAGGTGGTCCAGAGAAATGGTGGCAACCACCACCACAGCCAGTCTTGCTTTCACAGCTCCCTCCCCTTTGCCAGTAGTTGGGCTGCAGGTCTGTGTCTGTGGACAACAGTTCTCAGAACTGCAAATACTCTGTTCTTTTGATCTGACACTGCTACTGTTCTGCTTCTACCACTGGGCAGGTAGGGGTGGGGCGAGCTCTGGGAGGGTAGGGAGGGGGCAGCTAACAGGCTTTCCTTTGTTCTCTGCAGCAGTGAGGGCTTAAACCACCGTTTTGAGCCTTCTCCCTCAGTCTTTTTCAGAGGTCTCTGCAGTGATCATTGGGTTCAGCCATGTTATATGCTGTCCCCTCAGCCCTGTGGGCCATAAACGGAGCCCTAGCAGTCCGAGTTCTTCCCTCTCCCTCAGGTGCAATAATTCCGGGATGCAGTGAGCTCGGAGCACTGAGTTAGGTCTGCGTCCTGCGCCCACGCTGCTCTGTCTCTGCACTTCCCCCTCCCCCCACACTTGTGCAATTTGCCCACCTTTAGATGATTTCAGTAGTGCCCCTCTTAGTCTTGCCTGTCTGCTATGCAGGGAGTCCTTTGTGGAGTTATAGTTGTTCAATTTGTTGTAAAATCCAGGGGAGATTTCAAGACGTTCACCTCACGCCGCCATTTTTATGATATCACCATCAGCATAATTTTAATACAGTTTTATCCATTTTTTAAATGAGTACACATTTTTTGGCTATATATGTATTCAATTTGGGTCATATTTCTTTCAGCTATATCACAAGATGAGAAGCACAGATTTGAAAGTTTTTAATGATAAAATAAAATTTTTCAGTGGTGGAAATTGATAAAACTTCTTAGAGAGTGAAAAAAGGAACTTTTCTCTATGAGGGTGTATATTAATTGCTAATTCACAGAGAAGAGGTAAAGTTTCAAATAATACTCTTACTATTAACTGTCTGTCTAAGCCTTATCATTTATAGGCAATATAAGAATTTGTGTTATTTTTTTAGTCCTTTGTTTCTAGCGGCCAAATGAATAACACCAAAACACTATGTATGTATGTAGAGCTAAGGTACCTAATTGGTTTTATCATTTAAATTGTCACAATATGAATGCCTTAGACAAGGACATGTTGATTCTCTTTTTATAATTTTTATGCTAACAATTCAAATTATTGTAATGCCTAATCTTAAGGAAATAAGTTTATTTATTTCATAAAATTTAATGGAATCGTCTCCAAAGACAATATTTCTTAAATTACCAATTAATTTTATTATCTACTGAGAGAAAAGAAATTTGGAGGAAAGAATATGTGACAGAGTATATTAAAAATTTTCTGTACTTCACATTTCAAGTTGATTTGCAATTACGCTTATCTTCCATGTGCTCCAGTAAATAGGCCCAGGACCAATATAGGTGGACACAATAAATAGATAGATAATGGCATATTTTAGTGGGAAAGAAGATCCTAAGAGAGCATTTAGAAGATGGAACAGTCTGCTCCTAAATGTGAAATTTTCTGTAAATAAAACTGTTACAGCAGATAGGCAATCAGTCAACAGAGATATTGAAGGAAGACCTACAATTTTCTCCTCGTGGGGCTTCTAGGGTGAGGATGATGATTTGTCAAGGCATAGGAAGCTAGTAGCCTCAAGTGGACTCCAAAATTTAGGGAAACTTCATCCTTCTGAAGCTGAATCTCACATTATCCTTCTGCCCTCTAAGAAGTGATCCAGGTATTAAATTATGTAGAAATGTCCTATTGATTATGACCTCTCCTAAATGGCTCAGTGAAGGGTATAAATTGTGTTGAAATGTCAGTGTAGAATGGGACTCGTATAAAACAAGTTGTCATCTATCTGCACCCTATTAAAATTAATGAGTTCATGGAATGATTGAAACTTTTGATATTTGATAAGGAGGATTGAATAAAAAGGAACTAAATTATTATAGAACAGATATATCAGAATTTATTCAACACTGAATAAATGAGAGAAAAGATATGTCAAATACTGCTACATTTCAAGCTCATTTAAGGGTAAGACCATATCTAAGCTCAGGCACAGTAAGGCAGTTTGCACAGACCTCTGAGAAGACAGATTTTTAAAAAGGCATCTCCTGTGAGCAGATGAATTAAGAACAGGTGCCTGGCACAGGGGTTGTAATTCTATGTATGGAGAGCAGCTTGGTGAGCAGAACACAGGTTGGATTCAGGCCCTAATTGTCTCTTGTCTCAGCACCTTTGGGCATTACAAAAATTGCACATGAATGCATGGTGGCCTATGTGGAGTAAATTTATGAGCAAATGAATAAATAAGTGAAAGAAAAAAATAGGGCATTCTAATTGTTTTATAGTTTCTAGAAAGAAGCAATACTAGGATAACTTTTAGTCTGGATAAATGAACCCAGAAGACTATGAAGATCATTTTTACCTCATCCAGTGAACATCAGGAAACTTTCTGATTGCTTGGTTTCCTGCTACTCTGGTCCTAGCCGTGTGAAGCAAGCGGCAGAGCTGTATTCCATAGGTATATAAATAAATGCCCTTTTCTCTGGATTCCAGAAAGGCATTACATTCTCCATGACTACACATTGTCTTATGAATTGCAGTATTCCATAAAATGTATTAAATACATGTAGGAAATAATTAAATCTTGTGTTTGAGAATTTGGTTAATGCCAATCAATCCCCCATAAACGAAATACTTGTAAGTTGCTGAAAACAGAATGTGTGAATCTAGACTCTAATCAGAGATGCCTCTGACAAGTGATTGCTACCTTGTGAGGCTCTACCTGAAACATCAGCTGATCAATCGCACATAGCTACGAGCAAAGTTCATTTTACCTGGAAGCCTACCCTATCAAAAATTGCAGGAGGAATTCTGGGGGAAAAAAGCAAAGGCACCTGAATGAACAACATAAATGACACAAAAACCTTGTACTAAATTTAAGGCCCATTATTCAAAATCATAAAATGTTAGGTTTCTAATCTCTCAATCCCCAACAGTGAAAGGACATAGTAAAAACAACAACAATAATAACAACAAAAGTATAAAAGCTGAAAGTGTAACAGTCTGAAAATAAGTAGGTTATTGAAAAATTGCCTTTTTGAAACCAGGCACAATAACTCGAAAGGTATCAGGGCCATTTAATATCTAAGCAAGAAGCCTAGAATATCTCAGTGGCCAGAGGCACCCCTCATTCTGATCATGATAATGCATGAAAGTATTACATTCTGTTCTCTTTGTTCAGAAAAAAAAAATTGTAATTTCTACAAAATCATTAAAACCTAAAATACCTAAATATTTCTCATTTCTTAGATATGGATGTATTTCAGTAGCCATTTGCAGGAATCCCTTCATTGTGACTTGGCACCCTTGCACTTCAGGGGGGGAACTAGTAAGTAATAAAACTCCCATACAATAAGTACTTGCCCAAAGGAGAATGCCCCTAGTAATAACCCTTACAGAGGTCAGAGCTCTAGATTTCACCAGTCTGGATATTTCATATGCATGGAATCATATAATATGTGGCCTTTTGTGACTAGCTTCTTTCATTTAGCATAATGATTTTAAGATCCATCCATGTTGTAGCATATGTCAGTACTTCATCCCTTTTTATGGCTGAATAATATTCCATTGTATGGATATACAACATTTGTTTACCCATTGATCCACTGATGGACATTTGGGTTATTTCCATTTTTTTGGTTTCAGTGAATAATGCTGCTTTAAAAAAGTTTTTGTGTGAACATGTGTTTTTATTTTCTTGGGCATATACCTAAGAGTAGGATGGCTGGGTCATATGATAAATCTATGCTTACTCATTCAAGGAACTGCCAGGCTGTGTCCCAAAGTGGCTGTACCATTTTACATTCCCATGAGCAGTGTATAAGAGTTTTGATTTTTTCCACATCCTCACTAGTACTTGTTGTTATCTGATTTTTTAATTCCAGTCATTTTAGTAGGTATGAAATGGTATCTCTCATTTTGGTTTTGATTACATTTCCCTAACGACTAATGATGTTGAGCAGCTTTCATGTGTGCTTATTGGTCATTTGTGTATATCTATCTTGCAGAAGTGTCTGTTCAGATCATTAGCCTGTTTTTTAGTTGGCTTGCCTTTCTAATTGAGTTATAAAGGTTTTTTTTAATATATTCTGGATGCAAGTCCCTTATTGTAGATATTTTCTGCCACTCTATGGGTTGTCTTTTCACCTTCTTGGTAGTGTCCTTTGAAGCATAAAAGTTATAAATTTTTTTCACATTTAAAGTTAAAGTTTCTCAAAGTATCCATTTTTTCTTTAGTTGGTCATGCTTTTAATATCATATCTAATAATTCTTTGCCAAATCTTAACAATATTAAGCTTTCCAATCCATGGACATCAGATTTCTTTTCCATTTATTTAGATATTCTTTAAATTTTCAGCATTATTTTTTTTTATTTTCAAAGTATAAGATTTGCATTTCTTTTGTTTAATTTAGTTGAGTATTTTATTCCTTATGATATTACTATATATGGATTTGTTTTCTTAATTTCATTTTCAGATTTTTGCAAATGAAGAAAATTCCTTTGGGAAGGAATTAGGAACTATCTATTTTATGGCCTAGTTGTCTTCCAGACAAAATCTCTGAGCCAGGGCTCTGAATCTGGGGGTGGAGATAACAGCACAATACTCTCTGACACCCTCCATTTAGTAGCTGAGTGCTAGGTGGAGGAGGGGCAATATTTTGAGATCTTCTCACCTTGCCTCCTCTGGCATGCAACCACCACTTCAAAGGTCTAAACCAGGGGTGTCCAAACTGTGGCCCACGGGCCAACTGCGGCCCGCAATCCATTGTTAATTGGCCTGCAACAAATTCCAAAAATATATTTAGTTTACTTAAGTAAACCAGGTGAGGCAATACGTACTTCACCTCGAGGGAGTGGCCCAGCTGTTTGTGTATTTTATCGCATACGGCCCTTGGTAAAAAATTTGAAAAAAGTTTGGACACCCCTGGTCTAAACAAAGGATATACTTCCCCTCACCCCCCAGTATTCTTTTCTCATTGGCACTGAATCCAAAGTAGAGCCTTCATTCCATGAACTGGACAAAAGTGTTCATTTCATGAAAACACTCACCTGGAACTTAGCATCAGATAGGTAGCTGGGGGCAGGATAAGAACTGCTGACATTCTGTTCCTCACTGAAAGAAAAGGCCTCCAACTCTAGGCTGTAGGTAGGGGAGCCCTATGCACTTGGCTAGGGCCGTCTGGAGGGGGAGTCTGCCTTGCAGAGCTGGGAGGGAGGCGTGAGGGAGTAGTCTTGGTTCAAATACCACAGATTCTTGCTTTTTTTTACAGAATTTTCTAGCTTTTCTTGAATACATGTTTATTCATTTGCTGCATTCTTTTAGGACCATTTACAGATGCTTTAAAGGGTTGTATTTTTATATAATTTTTAATGGTGAGCAGTTCTGCAAAGCTCTTCACACTGTCATACCAGAATTTTCTCATTTTTAAAATGGAGATAATAATTCCTATGTCATGGGGTCATTATGAGAATTACATTAGTTAATACATGTAATGTGCTTGGAAAAGTGCCTGTTGCAGAGTAAGGTATCAAGTAGTATTACCTATTAATGATTGTTACTACCTTTGTTTAATTGATTCCATTCATGATTTCCATTGATAGTGTAGTGGTAGCTTAAAAACACAGGTCTTGAAGCCAGGATGCCAACAATTTCTTTTTAATTCAATGTATGAATTTTTTTAATGTAATAAGTGACCCATCCCATCTCCCACCCCCCTAAAAAGCTAGCACCCTGACATAAATGTATCTACATGATTCTTCTCACCAACCTTTTCTCCTTTGACTCAGGTAAATATTATCTTGATTTGTACTCATATTTGTTAACAAAACATTTTAAATTATATTTATACATTTTTAAAAGTTGTTTTTGAAGATGCTGTTCAGGGGTTGCAAACTTTTGACCCTTGGTTCCCATGTATCTATACATAATAGCATATATTGTAGCATTTGCCATGTTCCAGGCACAATTTTAGTTTATTAAATCATTTATTTCTTATAATACCATATGGATGGGTACTCCTAAAAGCCCATATTTTTAACCGCCTATGGTATATCCCAGTCATATAAGATTGCATACCTATTTCTGTATTTACAAATATGCAGATTTCCCCCCAGTGTGTGAATTGATGCTACCTCTAGGTGGTGGGATTTTCATGCTTTTTACTGTATCCTTTCCATTTTTGACATATATATATATATATATATATATATATATATATATATATATATATATATTTAACAATGAGCATCTATCATAATTAGAAAGAGCAAAATAAAAATCCTAGTGAAATTTTGCAGGCAAAAGCAAAGCTGAGTTAAACTCTTTATGGTAAGTGATACCTAGTGACAAGGATAATTAACTTGAACTATTTTGAATCTTGCTCTGACTTCACACAGTGTTTTGTTGTATAGGACTTAGAAATCAATCAAAATAGGTTCTATTAATGTAATTAATTATATTTTCCCCACAATATATTGTGCTATGCACTATTTCATTATGTTCAAGACTGACCAAAGCCTCAGCCCTGATTTATAAGCACCTACCACATTTCACCTTGTTATAGATACCTAAAATTCGAACTTAATTTCTAGAAGGAAGCATTCAGTCTCCTTAGGGATTTCCTTACTCTCAGTGATATCAAGCACCACATTCTTCCTAAATAGATGAAGAAAGCAAACTCTCTAGTACAGATGCTCCTTGACTTATGATGGGATTGATAGGCCCATCATAAGCTGAAAACACCCTTAAGTTGAAAATGCATTTAATACGAGGTCTGACAATTAAGTTCCCCAACTTGTTACAATGATGTTGGTAGCCTTTTTTTTTTATATCAAAGGGATTATTCATTGTGAATTTGTACCAACTGAACAAACAGTTAATCAAGTGTAGTATTTAGAAGTGCTGAAAAGCCTGCGTGAGAAAGTTAAATGACGTGAACTTTTCACCAATAATTCATGGCTCTTGCATCACAACAATGTACCAGCTCACACGGCACTGTTTGTGAGGGAGTTTTTAGCCAGTTAACAAGTAACTATATTGGAACACACTCCCTACGCACCTGATCTGTCCCCAATGACTTCTTTCTTTACCCGAAGATAAAGGAAATATTGAAAGTAAGACATTTTGATGACATTCAGGACATCAAGTGTAATACAATGATATCTCTGATGGCCATTCCAGAAAAAGAGTTCCAAAATTGCTTTGAACAGTGGACTAAGCACTGGCATCAGTACATAGCTTCCCAAAGGGAGTACTTCTAAGGTGAATGTAGTGATATTCAGCAATGAGGTATGTAGCACTTTTTCTAGGATAAGTTCATGAACTTAATTGTCCAATCTTGTATACCTAACTTACCAAATATCATAGCTTCCCCTAACTTACCTTAAATGTGCCCAGAACACAATACCCCAAAAAACTCTGGCAGCAAAGTATATTGCAGAGTATTGATTGTTTACCCTTGTGATTGGGTGGCTGACTGGGAGTTGCAGCTCACTGCCTCTGCCCAGCATCATGAGACAGTATCGCACTGCATATCACTAGCTCGAGAAATTACCAAAATTCAAAATTCGAAGTATAGTTTCTAGTGAGCGACTATTATTTTTGTATCATTATAAAGTTGAAAATCATAAATTGAACTATTGTAAGTTGGAGACCATCTGTCTTTGCTTTTTTATCCCTTTCAAGTAAAACCAAAAGGCTGTGTTTTATTGAACAAGAAAATATATAGAATACATTCCATTTATACAGAGGATACCAAAAAATGTATACACATTTTAATAAAGGAAATAACTGTATTAAAATTATAATACTCAATATATACTGATAATAAAAGATGAATACAAGTCATGTGTATGCACTTTTTTGGCGCCCTTGGTATTTGTCATTTCCAGTTTAATTCTTTAAATCATATACATACTTCCTAACTCTTCTCCTGTACGTAGAATAGTCCTGAAATAATAGCATTCACATCAATTTTGTTTGTACTGAATGAACTGCCTATGAACATTCAAGTTGTCTTGTTTTACAGTATTACAATTTAAATTTTGTTCTTATTTTAATTAAAAAAAACTTATGTTATCCTCAAACGTATGTAGAAATATGTTATTCATGTCTTTTGTTTAGACCATAAAATATACTGCTGAACTTTACCCCCCTTTTTCTAATTACTAAAATGGTAACCAAAGCATAATTTTGTTCTAGGAGAATGAGATAAAATGCCAACAAGTTTCAAATAATCTCCAAATGTGAATTAAGATAAAATGGAAAAAAAATTCATTTTATAGTAGCTGAGCTAAAGCTACTTAAGAATGTTATGACAATTTTTAATACAAGCACATCAATGGATATTTCCAATATTTCTAATTTTTCTTCATTTCTCATTCCCTCCTTTATTGGCCAATCTTCCTTTTGCTAATGTGAAAAAGAATTTGAACATATTTAATTTATATCAAAGTAGATGCCTGTGATCCCAGCCCAAATTTAAATGTTAAGTAGTATGCATGCTCATATATTATTAGAATGTGGGATCCAAGGAAAACATTTAGATGAAGGCTACACTGCAAAATGGAATTAATAATTTATCAACTGCCTGTTTTAAATTTTTGAGTGACGAGGACCCTGAAATACAAAGAAGGATATAAATCCTGAAATAATGTGCAAGCAATCAGGCTTTGGCAAAGAAAGTTATCAACATGACCCAGATTCATGATATGGTGCTGAAGATTTTAATCAGTTCAAAAAGAAAATATTTCTAAGAGAAAAATACTAAACTCAATTATGTAATTTTTGTTATGTGATTTTTGTCTGTATATTTCAGAACTGATAGTCCATAGTCTTTTTAATGAACTTGGTGTTTTTCCCCAAAAAAATTTATTTCCAATTAAGTGATCTAAATCCACACAGTCATAAAGTTGTGGAACTGGGCTTCCAACCAAAGACTATTTATATAAGAGTAAAAATGTTAAAAACAACCTAAATGTTCAATACCAAAGCCTTGGCTAAATAATGAAAGATAAAATTATATAATGAAATATTATCCAGCTATTACAGCATTCTGTAGACATAGAAATAGTGGCAAAGAAAGTTATAAATTATATCTAGTAAAATTACATTTTTGTTTTAAAGATAGCCATATATGCTCACCAGAAAATATGTAAAAGGTCATACTTCAATATTATAAACTTCAATATTGTAAATGCAGGTTGTTTTTTTTTAATTATGTGTATTCTTTATTGTCTTTGTCTATTTCTTTGTTAAAGTTTCAATTTTTTTTTTCACAATTGCATTAGTTTACTAAGGATACTATAACAAAATATTGTAAACTGGGTGGCTTAAACAACAGACATTTCTTTTCACGAGGTCAGAATTCCAAGACCAAGATGTCACCAGAGTTGGTTTCTTCTGAGACCTCTATCCTTGGTTTGTAGATGGCTGCCTTTTTCCTTTAGTCTTCACATGGCCTTCTCTCTGTATCCAAATTTCCTCTTCTTATAAGGACATACATCATTGCAATAGGGTCTCCCAGAATGACTTTATTTTTAAATTAACTACCTCTCAACCATCCTATCTCCAAATACAGTCACATTTTGAGGTACTGGGGTTGGGACTTTAGCATATGAACCAGGAAAAGGGACACAATTAAACCCGTAACAACAATGTTTATATATTAATTTTGTAAAGAGAAATACAGGAACATTATTTTGACAAGATAAAGAGGGGGTAAAATACCCGCTCTTCCAATATTCCTACTCCAAATTAATTGGATTTTTGTTTATACGTCAATGTCATTAGGATTCTGTTTGTATGAGTCTGTCCTTCCAAATCGTGATCAACTCTGTCTAACTATTACAGCTTCAGCCAAGATTTTCTGTAGTCATGACATCAGGTACTGCTCAATTGCAAGGCAACTGCTGAGGCAGCTGGCTAGTCCATTTTGGGTTAGTTTTTGAGCTGTGACAGCTTCCTTACCCTTTTGTTTCAACCTGTTGTTTCAATTTTCTTACTATATAAGAAGATTTTTAGTTTAATATGAGGGAAAGCAACAATTCAAATCTGAAACTTACCAGGAAACAATAGTCCTGTTTTCCAGACCGCAGTAAGTAAAAGGAAAAATGAATTCAAGGAAAATTTTTCTGAAGCTAGCCAAGAAATATTCTTTCTCGTCCCTGGTTTCACTTAATATTGTCCTGTGTGGATACCACTAATAGTGGAACCCTGAGAAAAAGACGGGAATATTCTTGTAATCATATAAATCTGGAAACTTACTGACCATAAATATCCTTCTGGAAGATACTGATATTGTCTACTTTTTATTTAGTGAAAGAAAGACAGGGAAAACAGAAGGATTTTCAAAGGAGGAGCCTAAAGGAGCAGCAGTGAATATAGAGAAAACTAATGATATTGGAACACTCAGGGAAGCAGTCAGATTTACTTACTGTAATCAAAGAAATGTGAACCACATTTATTTGCATGTTCTCTAAAATATGCTTGAAATAAAGGTCTCATGTAGATTGCCAAAGAGTATATGTTTAATAATGTCATAAAATTCATTTTTATTATACATCTTTCAAAAAGGTACAGTAGTTTGAGCAAAATAAATGGGAAATATTTTTATAACAATCCATCAAGATCTTTTGTGCTTCTCCTTTAATACCACATGCTGTCATATAATTGTTCCAGGTCAGTCTTCTCAGTGGAGTTAACTTGTCTAAATTGTAAGTAAAGAGATTTTAGGGGTTAGAAAAGGTAAATGTACCAAACTAGACCATGTTTCTCATTAACTTCATCTGTGCTAATAAAATAAAGTTTTCTTATTCTCAGGAACAAAACAGTCAGTTTATAAAAATATATATGCATTAGTAACTGGTTTTATATCCATCCAGATGTAAGTCTATAATTTATAATATCGACTGAATTCAAATGAACTTGAGATAACTAAAACATATTTAAAAACTGAAAAACATTATTAAAGTATAAATTCAATACTTCACATGAAGTCTTCAATATAGAAAGTATTTATGATTTAACTTATCTTGGATATAGATGTGCTGTAATGGGAATACCCACATATGGCAAAATCATTGAGTATAAACATGAAAAGAGAGCAGATACATCTTAAAAATAATTCTAATATCAACTTCTCTTTTAATATTTCAAGTGTTACAGATTTTTTTATAAATTCACATTTAAAAGCAAATTTTATAATTTGTCTTCCACATATACACAATGTAAGCTTTTTGTTCATTGCTCTACAGTGAGCACAGTTCTCATTAAACCATTCCTTTATCCCTGTTAATACATTCAATTGTTTGAATTGGTGGGTAAAAAATTCAGCAGACTGTCTCCACTCTATCCAGTGTCTAAAGAAGCATTTGTCATCCAAAACAGGACATGATGTTTGGGAGATGTTATTTATAAAACTTGTAGCTTCATCATAGCCACACTTAGAAAGTAGTCTGTGGGTGACAAAAAAGATTCTTTTCTAATTTATAAAGGACCTGGGTAGATTTGGTACTTCTGATGTCCCAGAAATGTTATGTGGCATGGATTATGATCAGAAACATATAATTTAAGGGTGTTTGCATCCTCATGATACTCCCAGTTAACTGTACAGACTAGACCCTATAGGATTTAGTAATCACCTTTCACACCAAGAAGAAAAAAGAAAAAAAAAAAACTGGGAAATTTTGCAAGTGAATTAAAAAGTAAGCCCCTTGGCAGGATCAAAACACTTTTCCTCATCTGGTGTGAGATTCTTTCTATAGTTGCAGCTAATTATTAAACCACAATAGAATCCTAATTTATGACATATTTCTGGACTATTTATAATGAGATAATTCCAGAATGTGCTGTGGTGGTTGAAACTGAGAGCAGCTGAGTGAGGAAACAGGGATTCCTTAAGAATCAGTAAAATAAAAAAATAAAAAATCAAGGGAAGGGGGGGGTGGCTGGGGGAACACATGAATTGTCCAGAAGCTAAGTACTGCAAATGAAAATAGTGTTGGGGGAAGTCAGGAAACCTGAGAAGGTGAGGCTGAATAGAAAAGTGGGCTCTGAATTCTTCTGGAAAGAAAATTATTACATTAAGCTCTATTCTTTATTCCATGTAAAGGCTGGGAATACAAGCATTCTAGCCAAGGATAAAAATGAGAACCCTTTCAATTTTCTTTTGGTATCTGTATATCGAAGCCCAGAACATTTTTGAACATTCAGTGGAGGCACAGAACATTAATGGGGGGAAATTTCATGATTTTCAATGTAAATACAGACAACAAAATTCTGTTCTGTTCTGATTTACTCTGGCAACCATATCTTTGGTGATTTATGTATGTATGGTTTCCTAGTGTTTAGAGGTGCATTTAGGTAAGTGAATCTGAATACGTTTTTTGTATTTATTTATTACATGAGTAGAATATAAGCTCCATGAGAGCTAAGAGTTTTAGTCTAGTTTGTTCTCTGTTGTTTACCCAGCACTTAGAGCAGTGCCTGGCACAGAATAACCACTCAATACCTATTTGTTGAATGACTACTCACAGTGAGTGCATAATTCCAATGTCCAGTATAAATTGAATGCTTCTAAAGTTAGTCAACCAATTATTATCATGCACTCACTCTACCAGCAACACATATCATTTGAACTGATCTGTAGCTGTAAATGGCTAACAGGTGAAACAAATTGTGTACATACCATGATCTGATATCTGTGGAGGGAATTGTCTGATCTATAGTCATTATATTGTAGTGTTCTGAAAGCCAAGGGAAATGAAAATGCCAAGAAATTTTGAGTTGTGGACAGAAAACATACTGCAGTAAGGTAAAAGAAGATGAGATGGAGAAGAGGCCTTGGGTTTTGCTTTTAGGAGATTCAGGGCGAGGCCCTATCTTACACATTGTGCCTTTTCTCTGGAATCAAGCTCTATTAGTTCAAGTCCCATCTCTGCCACTCAGTAACTCTGTGCCCTCTCTGTGCATCAGTTTCTCAGATGAGTTAGGTATTTTTGAAGATTAAATAAGCTAAAATATTTGTAAGTTGTTTATAACAGTGTCTGACATGTTGTATATACTATTAAATGTTAGAAATATCAATTATTGTCATCAAAGTGGTAGGGAAAGGACCCAGACTTTTAAGAGTTTTAGAAGAGGATAATGAAGCTTCTCTATGCCAATCTTCTACCAATGGAAGGACCACTTCTATACAGCTTCCTAGGTTTAGTTATGCAAGTCTAAAGGAATCACTGTATGTAATACTTAATAACTAGAGCCTGCTTATGTTAGGCAGCTTCTGGCATGACTTCCAGTGATACCTACCCCCTGGAATTCATGCCTGTGTAGACTCCTCTCCCCTGAGTGTGGGCTAGACCGAGTAAATTGCTTCTAACAAATAGAATATGCAACAGTATTAGTATGTCACTTCTGTGATTAGGTTATGGAAGACTATGACTTCCCTCTCCTGTGCTGACACTCTGCCTTGCCCTCTTGCTTGCTCACTTGCTTTATGAAGCAAGATGCCATGTTGCGAGATGCTCTGTGGGGAGTCCCATATGGCAAGAGGCTGAAGGAGGCCTCCAGCCAACAATGTGTGAGGAAGTGAGACTTTGGTCCAACATCCTAGAAGAAACTAAATTCTGCCAACAACCAAGTGAGTGAGTTATGAAGTGAATACTTCCAGTTATGCCTTGAGATAGTGATAGCCTTGTTAGAGACCCAGAATCAGAAGACCAATGTAAGCCAGATTTCTGACTCACAGAAATTGTGAGATAATATATGTTACTATTTTAATCCACTAAGGCTTGGGGTCATTTGTTATGCAGCAGTAGACAAGTAATGCAGAACTGTAAGAAATGCTTTTTATACTGTGACCTAGCATATATGTGCACACAAACACCCATGTACAACTTATATAGCTAAAATAAGTTTTTCATGAGACGATGTTTATTCTTACTATGTGTAATGCACTCAGATATTTTCTACTTTATTAATTTTTTAAAATAAAGGTAGGGACACTAAATTAATTTCATGACTGACAAATTGCCTATAACAGTTTGGAGAACACTAGTTAAGAATATAATCTCTGGAATGAAGTTTCCTGAGTTATAACTCAGCTCTACCACTTGGTATTTGGGTAACCCTGAAAAAATCACATAGCCCTACTGTGTGTCAGTTTCCTAATCTGTAAAATGAGAAAAATAATAAAATATCAATGGTCTTTAAGATTAGACCAGATAATGTATGTGAAGTATTTAGCAAAGAACCTCACAGATAGTAAAGACTACCTATTCTTAGCTAATATTATTTATTGTCATGAAGCTTTCCTAGATATTCCCTTATTCTTGGGAGAGAACTGGTAATTTTATATACCTCTATGGATTGTTAAAAATAATTACTGTAGCACACTTTACATTCTGTTATAATTGCTTATTTTTCTATCTATCATCTTCTCTCCTACTTCCACCTCATTCCTACCAAATTATGAGCTCCTTGAAAGCAGGTATTATTTCTAATTATTCTTTGTCTTTTTAATAACACTGAATTCTTGACATAAAATAGGCATTTAATAGCTATTGAATGAGTAAATGAGTTAAACATAAATGAATAAATGTTCACCATCACAAGATAGTCCATTTAGTTTTTCAACATTTGTGATTAGTAAAAGTTGTACCTTGCAGCAAGTCAAAATATGCTTACTTCGTACTAATTTTCCTGTCAAAATTGTTTCAGTATAACTCTATTTTCTCCCTCATAACAGTTCTTCTAAATTTTCTCATCAATTTTTATGTAGAAGAACGTCATATCAGAGACTAGAATATATAATTCCAAATTCTATATACCTCTGAGTAAAAACGTCCCAAATTTTTCAATGATTCCTGAATGCCATCACAGTCCTCATTCACTAGATGTATCACACTTTGCTAGCATTCTTATTAAAATATGATTTCCAACTTAGAATAGGCAAATATAACATAGAGCTCTCATGGTTGTGGTCTACACATTACAACTCTTCCAGTGTGTTCCAAATTACTTTGGCCTTTTCTGTATAAAAATGTAATACCCCTTCTTACAAAAATATCCATTTTATACAGACTCAGTTATTCTTTAAAATGTATGTTCACATTTTTATTTACATTTATCCTTATTAAAATACTTGGTCTTTAGAACACTTTTAGCATATTGATTTATTCAAACTGAATTAACTAGATTTCTCAGCTTTATATCATTGAAAAATGTAATAAGCGTGCCTTCTGAGCAGTGTTAAAGTAACTGATAAACTTGTTGAACAGGATAGAGCAAAATAGTGTCTGGATCCTACACTATAAGTTACAAGGTGTGATTCAAAAATACCATGAATGTTTAAGTAAAAAAAAAAAATATTACAGTAAAAGACACATTGCCATTAATCTCCCTCAAAATACTGCCCCTCACTACAAAAACACTTATCTCATTGTTTGTGCCACTTTCTGAAGCAGTTCTGGGACTCCTCTTTCATGAGTGTCTTTAGTTGTGCTGTTGTGGCTGCCTTGATGTCCTGAATCGATTTAAAACATTTTCTTTTCTTGGTTGTTTTGACTTTGGGGAAGAGCCAGAAGTCACACAGTGCCAGATCTGGTGAATAAAGTGGATGAGGACACACCAGAATGTTTTCATTTGACAGAAATTGCCATACCAGAAGCGATGCATGACACAGAGCATAGTCCTGATGGAGGATAAAAACACTCAACAAAAGAGGACTTCCAGAACTGCTTCAGAAAGTGGCAAGAATGATGGGATAAGTGTGTTCAAAGGGAGGGGGAGTACATTGAGGGTGATTAATGGCAATGTGTCTTTTATTGTAATAATTTTTTTTTTTTAATTTAAACATTCACTGTATTTTTTTTATCACACCTTGTAATATCCAGCTCTGTTAATCAACATTCTGGCTAGAATTTAATCAGGATAAATTATTCTATACTTAATTTTATCATGGATGTCAAAAAAAAAATCACTGTGAGAGTCTATTTTAATTGTTTTGATTTAATGTACATATTCTAAGGCTATAACATTACCATCAAACTTCTATTTTCTACCTATGTGGTCAGGTTATTAAAAAGCAAATGAGTTCTCTGTGCCATGTCCTGTTCTTAGCATTACCTTTTATAAGAACCTGGATTCTAAGCATTACCTTTTATAAGAACCAGAAAACAATTTATGATCCATACTTAAATTTTAATGCAGATCAGAATTAAAGATTAATGGTCTGTATTTTAAGGAATTATTTTTATGTTCTTCCTGATGATTAGGAGACTACTTCTTATATTCCAGTCGTTGCTACCTCTTTTTTTATAATTGTGCAGACAGTATTAAAAAGTAACATGTGTAAACTCTTTGTAATAATTTCTTGTAAGTATATCACTTTAGCTAAATTATTTTTGTTTGCTCACTTCATTTATTGATATTAAATATTATTCGGATAATGACTTCCACATTCAGCTATGGTGGAGTGATTTTTGTAGCAGACTAATGCTTCTGCCAAAAGCAACTCAGAAAACGATATATAATATGGTATTTATATGTACACCCCCAGAGAGAAGGAAACCACAAAATACAAAGAGACAAAGAGATAAGGCTGCAAAAGGCAAGTGTCTATTTTGGGGGGCATTTTCCAACTAGTGACATGGTTGAATGTCAGGGATTGTAACAGAGGGTCACTACTAAAATGGAGAGAAGCCATTAGAGTTTTTCCCAGGGATAAAGGAAAAAAAAAAAAAAAAGGAATTCTAGGATGCTGAGGAAGTCAGAAATTGAAAAGATCATAGTAAGAAAGAAGGTGCATAGAAGTTAACTTGACAGTAGTTTTTTGCAAAACAGAAGAAAAATTTCAGCAATCTTTCAGTGATAAATAGGGAAACAAACTGTTTAGGACACACCAAGGTCAAAACTCACAATAGAGACCTGTGAGACACACAAAGCTTTGTTAAAAACTTCCACCTAACTTTGGGTCAGGTCAGTCCTGAATCATATGAAGTGCCCTGCTCCTATTCTGTTTACTAAATACAATAGCGTGAGCTCTGTCTCTCCAATTTTTATATATAATGTCCAGTTTTTATTTTTTTTAAAAAACCAAGCACATTTGGAAATAAGATGAACAGAAAAACAAACAACGGAAACAGCCCTATGGTTGACCCAGTTATTGGACTTATCAGAACTAGACTTTAAAATAATTATGAATAGCATATTCAAGAAAATAATTGAAAAGGTAGAGAAATTTATTAAACCAGTTGGAGTTTATTTTTAGAAAGAATCAAATGAAGGTTCTAGATTTTAAAAATTATATTCAAACCTGAATGGATTAGTCTAATACAGGATTTAACACAACAGAATAGAGATCTAGTGAACTAAAAGACAAGTCAGTAAAATACATTTGGCTAAACATAGAGGACAAAAAGGATGAAAAATAGAGCAAAGAACATGATATAAATATGGAATATGAGGAAAGCCTCTAATGTGAAATTGAAGACCAAGTATTGTCAAAGTGATCTTAAGGACGAAGAATGAAGTTGGAGTACTTATACAACCATATACTAAGATATTTAAAAACTGGTAATTAAGATAATGTGGTATTCATACAAGGAATACACATATACACAAATAGAACAGAAAAGAAAGTCATTAGATATAGCTCTATAATATACAAAACCTCTTGTTTTATGATAAAAATGACATTTAGTGCAAAAGGTAAAGGAAAAAATATAATGAATGATGTTTAATCAAATATTAAAAGTGGGTAGTGATATAATAGTTTTTAGAATGAAAACAAAGAAAATTTTCATGAATTTGAGATAGTCAACTTTTATTAAATAGGACAAAAAGCCATAAATATAAAACAAATCAATAACTTGGAGTGCTTCTGTGTCATCAGAAGACACCATTGGAGAGTAAAAAGGCAAGCCACAGAACAAGTGACAATATTTGTAATACAAATGACCAACAAATAATTTATATTCATAACATTCTGAATATGTAAAAAACACTTGCAAATCTATAAAAAAAACAGACAATTTAATAGAAAAATGGTCAAGGAATATCATAAAATAGACCTATAAATATATGAGAAGTTTCTCAATTTATTTATATACCAGAGTAATAAGAATTAATACTACAATAATTTACTCTGTGTATCTACCAGATAGCTAATTTTTTAAAAAGTAAATACTAAATGTTGGTATGGATTACAGTAATTGGAAGTCTCATTCACCACTGTCGATGTTATACACTGGTACAATGTGTAATTTGGAATATTGGTAGTACAGTCATGCATCGCTTAACAATGAGGACATGGTCTGAGAAGTGCAATGTTAGGTGATTTCATCATAGTGCAAACATCATAGAGTGTGCATATACAAACCTAGATGGCATAGCCTACTACACACCTAGGCTATATGGTACAGCGTATCGCTCCTAGTCTACAAACCTGTACAGCATATTGCTGTACTGAATTCTGTAGGCAACTATAACACAAAAGTAAGAATCTGTGTATTTAAACATATCTAAATATATCAAAGGTACAGGGAGACTATGGTATAAAAGATAAAAATGGTATACCTGCACAGGGCATCTACCATGAATGGAGCTTGCAGGACTCAAAATTTCTCCAGGTGAGTCAGTGAGTGAATGGTGAGTGAATGTGAAAGCCTAGGACATTACTGTACTGTGTTGCGTTGTAATGTTATGATGGCCACGGCATCGCTAAGCAATAGAAATTTTTTAGCTCCATTATAATCTTATGAAACCATGATTGTACATGTGGTCCATCATTGACCAAAGTGTCATTGTGCAGCACAAGATTGTATCCACAAAATTTGAACATAAGAACACCCCATGACAGCAGTTCTACTCGTTGATATAGGACTATCAAAAATACATACATAAGATGACCAAAAACATGTAAAGTGTTCATTCTCAGTATGGGACACGACCCATATATGTCCCTTAAAAATATAATGGAAAAATAAATTGTAATACATTCATAAAACAGAATACTCTACAGCAATGAGAATGAATAAACTTCTACACACAATGCAAATGTGTGATATTGGGTCCAATAAGAAATATATGCTTGATTTCTGCCCTGGTTCTTGGCACAGGATTTTCTAAAACCCTTGAAATTTCCCAAGTGATAGGGAAGAGAGGAGTGTCTTTTGTTCTCAATAAGGCTCTTTCAACCAGCTTATGTTAATGAGGTGACCCTTGTAGGACTGGTAGATAGCTTCAGGATGGGGGCTGGTTACCAGAGGAACCAGCCATGATCAGAGGATTAGAACTTTCAGCCCCATCTTCTGACCTCTGGGGAGGAGAGAGTAGCTGGAGATTGAGTTAATCACCAATGGCCGATAAATTAATCAATCATGCCTACTGGTATGGACTGAATGTTTATGTCCCCTCAAAATTCATATGTTGAAATCCTAATTCCCCAATGTGGTGGTATTAGGTGGTGACGCCTTTGGGAGGTAATTAGGTCATGAGGGTAGAGCCCTCAAGAATGGCATTAGTGCCTTATAAAACGGACCTCAGATAGCTACATTGCCCTTCTGTCATATGAGGACATAGCAAGAGAGCCATCTATGAACCAGGAAGCTGACTCTCTCCAGACACCACATCTGCCAGCACCTTAATTTTAGATAGTCCAGCCTCCAAATGTGAGAAATAAATTTCTGTTGTTTATAAGCAACCCATCCAGTCTATGGTGTTTTGTTACAGCTGGCTGAACTAACATGCCTACATAATGAAAAGTTCATAAAAACTTCTAAACGGTGGGGTTAAGAGAGCTTTCAGGTTGATGAATATATTGAGGTGCTAGGAGAGTGGTGTGCCCAGAGAGGTCGTAGACGCTCTGCACCACTTCCTCATGCCTTGCCCTATGCATCTTTCCCATTTGGTTCCTGACTGTATCCTTTATAATAGACTGGTAATAGTAAGTGAACTGTTTTCCTGAGTTCTGTGAGCTGTTCTAGCAAATTAGAACACCTGAGGAGAGGTTGTGGGAACCCCCAATTTATAGTCAGTCTTTCAGAAGTACAGGAATTGGGAACTTGTGATTGATGTCTGAAATGGAACTGAGCTCTTAATCTGTGATGTCTGCACTAATTCAATGTAGTGTCATAATTTAATTGAATTGTAGGACACCCAATTGGTGTCCAGAATATTGGAAAATTGGTTTGTGTGTGAGGAAGAAAACGAAGCAAAACATGCACTTGGTGTCAGAAGTATGAGTAGAAATAGTTCAGAAAATAATGTGCAAATATTGTTAATTGAAATAAGCCAAACACAAAATAGTGCACACTATATATTTTTAGTTATATGCATTTGGAAAATATGCAAAATTAATCTGTGGTACTAGAGGTCCAGATTAATTATGTTTAGGGAACCAGTAATTGGATGGGGGCAAGAAATACTTTTCAGGATGATGATATTCTGTTTCTTGATCTGGAGAGTGGTTACATAAGTGTGTTCACCTTGTGCAAATTTATTAAGTTGCTCATTCAAGATATGTACACTTTTTTGTATGTATTTTATATTTCTTGAAAGGTTTGCTTAAGAATTTATTCAAATATTCAGTTACTTTTTTGTTCTTAAAATGCATTACGTTTCACATGGGAGACTTGTAAAACAACATTGAAAATGTTACCAGAACTATTTGGCAGACTTCAGAAAGATCCAATCTCCTGTTTTACAGGTGATATATAATCTCCGAAAAGTGATTGAATTAATTATTTAATCACTTACTTAAATCTGAATATTTAGTATGTGTCTATTTTGTTCCTGGCATTTTGCTAGAAACTGTGGACCTAATAATTAATAAGACAACCACTGAAAAATAAAAGGCATATTGAAACCTGCGAGCTGGTATGTTTTAATTTTCTATTGCTGATGCAAGAAATTATAACAAATACAGTGGATTAAAACAACAAAATTTTATTATCATATAGTTTTGGAGATCAGAGTCAAAAATGAGCCTCGCTGAACTAAAAATCAAGTTTTTGGCAAGGCAGCATTCCTTTGGAGGTCTTGGGGGGGAGCCATTTTTCTTGATTTTTCCAGTTTCTAGAGACTGTCGACATTTCTTAGTTCATGGCCCCCTTCCATCTTTAAAGCTAGCAAATGCATCGCTCTGACCTCTGCTTCCATTGTCACATCTCCTTCTTTAACTCTGATTCTCCTGCCTCCTTCTTTCACTTAGAAGGACCATTATAATTACACTGGGCCTACCCAGGTAATCCAAGTTAATTTCCCCATTTTAAGATCTTTAATTTTATCATATCTTCAAAATCCCTTTTGCCATGTAATGTAACACATTGACAGGTTCTGGGGATTGCAACATAGACATCTTTGAAGGGCCATTAGTTTGCCTACCACATGACACTAAGAAATAATTCCGAAAACTAACAAATAAGTCTTTCCTAATTGAATTTATGTCTTTAACAAGAAAGCTCTAAGGAGAATGGAGGTTGAGGCTATGTAATTTCTTTCAAAATGTATCTTTATGGTGGCTCATCACAGTTTATGTCGTCACTGGAGGTGGGAGTAGAATTCTGGGGAAGCACCCTCTTTGAGTTCATCCGTTGCCTGATGCATCTGGATCTGAGGAGTTTAAGTCATTTGAAGTCGTAAATGTGCATGATCTCGGTCCCTGCTACCATACTTATTTTCAATTTTAAATCTTGATGATGACCAACGTGGCTTTGCTTTAAAAAAAAAAGAAAAAGGAAAAAAAAAAGTCGTTAACTTTCATGGAGAACAGGGAAGGCAAATAAGAGTTGAATAATTCTATTTGACACTTTATTTATATACCATCTCCTCCAAGAAGTGCGTCAACCAACTCTCTGCCTGCCCATTCCTCATTCTCTATGCAGTTGCCATTCTAAAGTGCTTGCAGCTCCCTGGAAAGGCCATATCCTCTCACAATTCCATGGCTTTGTACATGCTTTCTTCATGTCTAAAAATGTCTTTCCCCCATTTATATATTGAGTAACTGCTACTTACCCTCTAAAATCCATTTTAGGATTAATCCCACACAAAAACGTTTCCAGGACCTTCTCCAGCCCCATCTAATCTGAATATATATCCACAGATGTGTTTTGATATAATCCTAAACTTTTTCTATCAAAGTATGTATCAAACTGTATTTTATTATATGTTTATTTTTATTTTTTTATTTTTACTATTAGGTGAATCCCTTTAGGGTAAAATCCTGTTTTATTTGCCTTTGAAGCTATGGAATCCAGATAAAAATGAATGAATGAATGAATGAATGAATGAATGAATGAATGAATGAATGGTAGTAAATTAATTAGACTTACTGTCTCTTAAGATCTGGTTCTGGTTATACCTAAAATTGGACTAAATTTATTAACCACTCTGAGCCTTGGTTTTCTCTTCTCTTGAGGGTAGTAGCTGTTGTTTTTTTCTTATTTGTCGTTGTAAGGATCAAATAACATAGATAAACATGTCAATAGTGGGGTTTTACAGAACTTACTGACAACTCACTGAACTGCACATAGAGAATACAAAGAAGAATAAAATATATTCCTGCCATTGAGGAATTTAGATGTATCGTGAATGTTAAGGAAACAGGGAAAGGAATTGTTTCCTTCTGCTGTGAGAGGCAAGAATGTCAAAGAGATACAGGAAGTGGCATTTGTGTTGGGCCTTAAAGGCAGAGGAAGCGTTTGCTTGGTTTGCAATTATGAAATGATGCGATTAGTACACATTAGAAGGAACAGAAAGCACTATGGGATTGCAGAGAGAGAACTGCTTAATTTTACCCAGGGATTAAGATAAAGAAAGCTTCATAGAGAAGATGATATTTAGGGTAGATCTAGGAGGACAGATACTATCTTCCAATCCTTCAAAACCCTAGCAGGAGGAAGGAAATTCTAGGCAGCCACCAGACAAGATGACTAGGCTCATTGGCTACAGCATATGGTGCAGTGTAATGACTGGCTGCCAAGTCCCAGAGGAGGGTGTTTCCAACCCCCACCTGAAGGTCTGAGCCTGGATCAATAGCAGCTGAAGCCAAGAAGGGCGTAGAGGATGACTGAATGACAAATGGGGCAAAGTTGCATGAAGACTGATGTCAGGATCGGCCCAAGCTGGAGGAATACAATTGCCAAAAGGAAATCTGAGAGCAAAGACCAGTAGCCAGAAATGGATGGATGCCATGGTGTCAACACAGGGGCAGGGCAAGTTTCCAAAGGCAAAAGTCCAGTATCCCAGCTGGGTTTGAAAGCTCTGGTTGAGCACCATCAGGGAAAGGATTTAAAACAAGGACTGATGAGGTAGAAAAGAGAACCTCTGAGGGTCAAATTGTTTTGACAGTGTAAGGAAGGTGTTCTATTATTTCTAAGAGCCTAACCAGGCTTCATGGCATGAAAACCTTCAATTTTAGCTCCTGATAGATGGACTTGCTCTCTGCTCTGGGGCAGAAAACACCACCCACTCCACTTGCCTGCCTTTGTGGCAGTTATGAGCAGTTATGCTAGTAGCAATGAATAAAGCTGGATAAATTAGAGAAAGTCTCATAGGGAAGAGCCTGTAATGCCAGAGTAACAAGTTTGTCCATGATTTGGAAGGTAACAGATGCCATGGAAAGATTTTGAGTAGAGAGGCCACATGATTGAAGCTGAACTTTAAGAAAATCAGCAGAAAAGGTCACAGCAGGGTTGCTGATGCTTTCAACAAGTACAATTTAAGTTATAAGGAGTCGAAATTAGAGACTGCTTCATCTATTCATTTATGAGTAATAGGTAATCAATGTGGCAAGCATTCATTTATTAAACCTGCATTATCTAACTTGCATTAAGGCTAGATGATGCCATTGTATGGACCACCTTTCATCATCATCACGCTTACCATTTTGTTGCTGTATGTGTGGATGATGGTGGTGAGGATCTGTCTGAACAGGAATCAGAATTAGCATTTTTTATTAGATCCTACCAGTGTACTCTGAATATAATGTGCACAGGTTTATAGGCAAAATGTGGTCATCTGTGCTGCTTTATACCTGTTATAAATAAAATAAAACCTATCAAAATTAGAATAAAAAATAAACCTATCAAAATTTTTTTATATCTGGGTATGCTAGTTGCTGAAATCCCTCGAAGCTCCCAGGAGGTGAATATTCGTTGATTATGCCCAATTCTATTCCCAGAGAAGGCCCTCTCGTCATCACCAATTCTTTGGTGGCCGCTGTTTCCTATGTCTGTGTTTTTTTTTGTTGTTGTTTTTTTTTTCATTATCTTTCTTTGCCCCATCTGAAGTGAACATTGGAAAGTATTCCCTTCTTGGAAGCCAGAAGCATTCTCAGCCTACTGTCTGCCTATAGAAATATAGGTACTGAAGAATAATTTTCTTTTTGGGGGAAGACTTTCTTAACTTAGACCTATGGTATCTATAGCTATAAACTCTCTTAAAATGATTGACTTCTTATCTATTCAATTCCAGTTAGCTCCGTGTACTAATAGCCATAGTTCTTTGTTCTTTTCTATATATATTTCTTAGATTTATATATCTCCAAGAAGCATATATATGTGTATATATATATATATATATATATGCATCTATATATGTATATATATACCTATAAATATATACATATAGAATTTTTGTTTGTTTGTTTGTTTGGGTTCTTTTTACTTATTTTTCCTCACACTTTTCTCTTGACTTATTGTGAGTACCTTGGAAATATCAGACTTTGCTGGAGAACTAAAACTTTAGTGTATATTCACTGAGTCCTTTTGTCCGATTTGAAGAATTTCTTGGGCACCACCTTAATCTATTCAGAAGTTTTAACAGTGGGTGAGGCAAGTATACCCTTGTTTTTATTTTTACCACAAAGCCAAAAGGTAAGTTTTTATCAACCTTTATCCTCATAGCATTTAATTTAATTTTATTTTTTTACTGTGTAGTCTTGGGAAGTGGTTGTTTCTCCTATTTAGTTAAGAAACTGTGGCCTCTCTCTATTTCCCTTCATTTCTATTTACTTGAATATTAGTTGGTCTGTTCTAAGGTCCTATCTTTCTTGCATCCTGTGGAGAGCAGACAACAGCAATCAACAATGGCACTGACACTCTGTCCTCCAGCTTCTCCTAGAGCTAAAAGCTCATCAGATACCTTGCCTACCTTCTAAGCTATTTCAGTTGTGCATAGCATGAAGTGCTGTCCTTCTACCCTGAAATGTCAGTTTCCTCACTAGCAGCCCCCACACCAGTGCCTCATATGGGAGCTTATTTGGTACATATCATCCCATTTCTGGGAATTAAATCCAGTATTAGTCAGAATAAACTCGGTTATGCTTCAGTAACTGATCTCACAATCTTAGTAAAGGTTTATTTCAAAAAAGGAGTCAGAGAACTCATTACTATTGAGTACCTAGTATGCCCTAGGAGCACTGCCGTGATCTTTATAAGTATTATTTTAATCTTCACAAGGTGCTCATGAGTTCCTCCATCTTCTACATAAGGAAAATGAGGTTTAGAGGGATTAAGTTATTCAAGAATATACAGTGACACTATGGTTCAAATCCAGGTCTGTCAGACTCCAAAACTTTTGCTTTTTATGACCACCTGAGAGAAACTAAAGTGAAAGTATCTTTTGCCAAAATAGGTTTTCACATTTTTTATTGGCCCCAGCTACTACATGTAAGAGATACTCTGTGAATCTGATATATGTTGATTAAATTTCTGCCTTCTCTATTTTTTACCTTTAGATAATTTAGGGCATAATTCAACGTCTACTTTTGAATATCATATTAAAATATTCTGTAAATTTTCTCTTTTGAAAAATTAAAGGGTTTGTGAAAACTATTTTATATTCTTTCTTTCTTATTTTTTTTCACCAGAAAAATATGCCTGTAAAATGGAAGGAAAAGTACAGACTTGCTTTTCATAACATGAAAAAAATCTGTATGAAAGTGGTAGTGGAATAATAAAATAGCATTACTATTGAGAAGGGATAGTGATTGCACAGAAAAAAAATTGCTTACAAGAAAATTAAAATATGTTAATGATAAATAAAAGTCTCAATGAGATTGGCAATGAATTGCAGGGAGAATGAAATGGGAAATCCTTTTTAGATCTGTCAGTTTAACCATTTCAGTTCTAATTTAGATGTTCCAGTCAAGAACTTCACAAAACACTCTGGATGGTGAACACACAATATGATATATAGATGATGTATTACAGAATTGTACACTTGAAACCTATGTAACTTTACTAACCGTTGTCACGCCAATAAATTTTAATTAAAAACAAAAAAGGATGAAAAAAAAAGAACTTTGTAAAACAGAAGAGAATGTAAATATAACTTTGCCTGTAAGAGAACTGAGCTGACTAGATGTCACAGGAAACTAAATGACCCATTCAGATGCACTCCATGCGCTAAAGATTGTGACTCAAAGTGGTTAATATCTGATGGCTGTTCTGGAGCTCAGATCCAATCAGTTGCTGGTTATACTCTCTCCATCTCCCTGCTGATCATGTGTCTGCACCACACTTCCTGATGAAATTAGCAAAGATATCTCTAGCTAGGAAAATAAAATTTAAATGATGCTAAATTTCAAACTACGTTTTCAAATCTAGACATGGTTTCAGTTAGCACAAATGTAGGGAAGGAAAAATAAACTATGCCATTAACGTGGTGAGAAAGGGACTTTGTTCATAAGCATAATAAAAGCAGTGCTTTTCCATAATATGTCTAACATAATTTCAAGTTTGAATGAACCTTAAATATACTTCATTGAAAACATGTCCTTCCAGTACAAGCTGTTTGCTTCTTCTTCTGGACTGCTGTATCATTTATTTTATAAACTGTGTCTGTGATACAAGCATATACTGTCTTTTAAAAAGCTTGCCATTTGTACAAGTCTGACAATTTAAAAAATACTGTCACATTCAAAAACACATTTTTGAGCCAAAAAATTTTGTGAATGTGTCAATAACCCCATTTTACAGTTGAGGAAATGAGATCAAGTGAGATGGAGCAATCTGACTAAGTTCTGAAAACCAGCAGAGTTGGAACCCTTCTGATGCAAAGTCTGGTATTTTCACTGAAATTACTATCTCACTTATGTTGTTAGTTAACTTGAACCACATATGTACAGATTACCAACAAGCTTAGAGTTTTCTTGAGCAAATTTCGTCTTGAACAATTTTTTTTAATAAGCAACCCTTTATAGAATGATATATGCAGGGTAGCCATCCAAAAAAATTTCTTGTGGGTGATTATGGTGACCAGTTCCAAGACTTCTTCCAAAGTAGGTTTAGCAAATCTTAGTTTTGAGATGCATTTCAATTGTATTTAAAAAATATAGTGAGCTTAGTTTGCAGTTAACATTTCTTGATATTAAGATCTCAAAATGTTTGTTTGCTTAATCTTCAAGCTTTATACTACAGATTGAAATATTGAACTGAGCCAACAAAACAGCCAATTAAACAAAACTAATTTCTTTCTTTCTTGCTTTTTTTTTTTTAGATATATCCCTTTATTTAACTTTCAGAGAAAAATAATTACTTACTGCATAGAAACAAAGAGAAGCTATCAAAGTCAAACACTCCATTGGAAAGTTGAACCTAAAAAAGTGTTTTTTGTTTCCATATACCAAAAAACTATGATTAGCTCAGCAGTTAACATCATTGACAATGTATTTTTATCAGAAGTAATTGATTTATAATTGAAGGGGAAATATCTCTATAATAAAAGTAATATAATTTCAAATCTTTTACCATAATTTAAAAACTAATTTCTGTGCTCAAAAGGCCTCAAAACTACTCAGCTCCTGGGGGAAAAAAAAACAAAAACAAACAAACAAACAAACAAAAAAAAAACAACATTCATGGCCCCTGTGAAAATAAGACAAAATGTGTTTTCTCTGGGATGTTAATTTATGTTCAAAGAATTACTACAGAATGGAGCTCAAAGATTCAGTTACCCTCCATTATTGTCATCCACAAATTTAGCATCTCTAGAAATAAAATCCACTAAAAGGCAAGGAACCATTAATACATTATTGAAATTTCTTTTTGGAATCTCCTACAGGTAAACTATCTTATTCCTCAGAAACATCACATTAAAGGAATCTATTTGCTTTCTTTCTTAACACTTTATTTGCACTGGAGACTCAGGCAGGTGTTGCTACTACCATTGAAATGGCTTCTGATAGGACATTTCTGTGCATGGGATAAATATATACACAAAGATGGGATAGGAGCAGCTTTCCAGAGTGACTCCCATAATGGTGGTTGTGGCAGTGGGAGTGGTAAGCCTTTTGGCTAAGTAGCTGCATAACATTGTTTTATTTAATCCTCACCAGAAGCCTGAGAGGGAACTATGGCAAATATTATCCCCATTATATAGATGAGAAAATGAAGACCCAAAGAAGTTAATTACATCACCCAGTAGTCAGCAGAGTCTAGGCTTGCCTGCTAATCCAGTAAGAGTTCCATTGTATAAAATTATGTTTTATCCCAGGGCTAAACCTGAGTAAACAGATTTAGGAATTTAGGCTCATGGGAGTAAAAGAGAGCAGCAATAGCCTATACCTTATGCCTGTTACTACACAGGTCTCTTTGTTCATGCATTTAACATGATTTTAATGAGTAGCCATCATGCATGGGGCACTCTGCTTGCTTCTGGAGTTACATTAATAAATGAAACAAACATGGTCTCTATGCCCATGGAGCTTACAATCTACTAGCAAAGAGAAACAGCAAAGAAATACTTCCATACATATTTGATGATAGTTGTGTTATTTTTGTTGGTAAGATGGGAAAGGAACATGCCCAGTGTTTTCATCATAAAGTGACTCAATCGTTATCAAATATCAGCCACATGCACAGTATAATAGATTCAAAGCCAAAATTCATTTTTCTCATATCTGTGTGCCCATCTAGTCCCTAAAAATTGTTCATAATATCTCTAACCTTTGTTGATGCTATTCCACTAGACCAGGACTGCTGTCTTTTCTTTCCAAGACTGTTCTACTGGAAGCATAGGTGTAAAGAAAAAAAAAAAAAAAAAAAAAAAAAAAAAAAATATATATATATATATATATATATATATATATATATATATATTTCCAAATTTTTTTCTGATGGAAACAGTTTTCTTGGAGAAATAAATAACTATTGGGGGCCTAAAGGGCCCCCACTCTTATTGCCAATGCTCAGGGTGAGAGTACTCTCCTCCTGTGTGTTCAATAGTCCTGATGAAATCAGACCATGAGAAAGCTCATTGAACTGGGAAGCTGTGAACATGGGGTGAAGTTCCTGTTCTTGTTACCTCAGAAACTACCAAGGAACCAAGGATAAGTTACTGCCCTTCAGTAGACTCAGTTTTCCTCATCTGTGAAAGGTCGTTGGACTAGATCTTTAAACATTCTTGCATCACTTAATACTGTGTGAAACAAATTCACTAAGTGCTAATGAACTTCAGAATTTGTTTAGATCTGAATATCTGGACTGTGTATTTAATGAACAGATAATGGGTTTCTATTGTTATTTTGAATATGTAAACGTAATAGCCATTAGAAATATTTCTTTTAAATTTGAGTTACTCTGATATACAACAGAAAGCAGCTATGGATTTTTAAATCATTTACATATTTTAGTATCAAAACCACCTGTTACTTTTACCCCAATCACCAAATAGTGGGCAATTGGGTGTTCAGAAAAAACATAATGAGCTTTTTTTGGTATAGCTGAAGAGTTCTAAAAGTAATCTACTGTGTGAGCAAATAGGGAGAAACAATTTTCTGGTGGTGTTTCTCAAACTTTTCATGCAAATTCATAAAAATTAGCTTGCACAGACATTCCGTGACATTTCTGTGGAGTAATATGAGCAATTTGGGTTAAAGTATATGGGATAAACTGGAGGAAGCATATTAGCATGCAGTATTAATGTGAGCTCCCCTTTCCCTTTGGTGACATAAATGAATAATTTGCAAGCAGATTATTACCTAGCCAAGTTAAGAATTTTCTGTTCTTTGTTTTGCTTTTTTTAAAACTCTATTTTTTTTAAAAAATGATGTCTTGCTGGAGACAATTAAAAGAGATTAGCACATATGGCGTAGTGGCATAAGTCAAAAAGTTTTAACATTTTTATTGAATTTAATAAGCATATTTAACACCTTGTAATTTTGAAAGTTTAGCCAGAGCTTAAATTCGGCCAGATTTTATTCTTTTGTATTTCCCTTCTCTCTTTCTGAGTGTGAGATAAAAAGAATGGAACATTTCTTTTATATAAAGCCTCCTATAAGGTTTCATGGAAACACTTCTCATTAAAAATAGCAAAAGCAGAATCCTGAAAAATAAACAAGTACCATCAAGTAAATTAAACGTGAGAGGCACTTAAGACTGAGAAACAGAAAGAAATTGATGGCAACTCTTGAATTCCTGTTCGATTCGTCCATGTCTTCTTAAATAGTGATTACAGTATTCACTCAAAGTTTCTGAATCAACTGAGACTTGGTAGTGACTTCACAAAGCAAACCAAATCCAAATTATGAGAAACTTCTCATAACCAAATAAAAACTATTTTATTCCAGCCATGGGTCAATATAGCACTTGCTGTCCAAATTAAGTTTTGAGTGTTTGGGAGATTGGATTTTTACAAAACTTTAAAGCAGCACATTAAGTAAGCTGGCTAAATTTAAGGAGGTTTGCTTGTTATAATGTTAACTGTGTTCTGATTAGAAAACTAGGCTTATTTCTTTTATGTGGCAAATTTTTCCATTATTTGTGTATGTATGTAGTTGCAATATTTTTAGAACCAAAAGGATATTTTTTACCCTGAATATTTTTTTTGCCCCTTTCACCCTAGAGTCCTCCTTCATATCCACCATATTTTCTTTCCGAAATACAATACGATCTTGTTTAATTCTTCAGTGGACCCCACCTGATATCCCACAGACACCTAGATCTCAGCCTGTCCAAACTGAACTCACTCTCTTTCCCATCAATTGACTTCAGGAACTCTTATCTGCTTTTAATTATTGGTGTAACCACATCAGAAGTCTCTACTTATCCTTGATCTAAATGATCCAATTATCGCAGATTCAAATGATTACTTACTTAACCCTGTCAATTGTACCAGAGAAATGACTTTGAAGTTTAAGCCTCTTGCTCCTCATTTCCACTGTCACAGCTGTAGTCCAGGTGAATCAGAGTAGCATTGTGGAGCAGTGCCACCGTTTATCAGCCATGTGACAAGTTAACCCTTCCAAGCTTTAGTTTCCCCAAATATTAAATGCAGGTGAACTTACGTCCGGGTGTTGCTGGGATACTCAAAGAAGTAATGTATATAAAGCATGTAGCAAATTTCTGACATGCAGTTAAGTTGAACTTAGCTAAGTGAAAGATGAAAAAGAAAAGGTTGTACTCCCAGTAGAAAGTAAAAAAAGGGTTGGAAACGAAGCAGCACGGCCCATTCAGGAGTAAGAATTGTGTGGAGTTAGGTATCAATAGCTTTCCATATCCATTGCTATTAGATAAAGAAACTAAGCTGAGGACTTAATAATATAATGTTCATAGCTAAATAAGATTTACTCATTTTTTAAAATGCAAAGTAGAACAAAAGAGCCAATTCAGCACAAAGGAAAATAACCACCCTCAGATGCACATAAAGACATTCCTCCACTAAGAGCACCTCACAGGAAAATATACCCAGAAAATGATCAACTGATCACTGATCAGGCATTTTCCGCTGTGAATAAAAAATGGTGGGAAATGATTCCAGCAGCTACTTTTGCAACACTTAATTTTTGAAGGTGTTCATTTGCAATATAAAAATGAAGGTTTCACAGTGGTCCTGTACTTTCAATCTAAAATTATAAACGCTGATAAGCTTCAGTCTGGGAATATTTTTACTTTTGTCCTTTAACGAGACTTTACTCATTTGCAGTGATTCTTTCTTTTTTGACCCATTTCAAAATGCTATTCCCCTTGTCCTCCATGGATTGTGCTGATTGTATCTGCTCCTGCCCGGAGGGAAGAAACAGCCCTTGGGTACCACTGCTGTAGGGTAGCGATCAGGAATTGTCTGAGAGGGACAGTGTTTGGGAGCTACCAGAAGACAGAGGATATTGGAATTAGAAAGATCCTTCTGATACGTCCTTCTACAGCTAAAGAGAGAGACAAAACGTGTTCGTGATTCTGTCTCCTCTCAGGTCAGTTTTCCTGTAATCAATATTAAGAAAGAAAAAAAAAAAAGTTTTCATTCAGCTGTTAACTGAAGCTGTATCTGATTTCAAGTAACACTGAGATTTTCTGTTCTTTGTCCGACTTAAATGAATTATCTTTAGCCTTTCCTTTCACTCTTTAAAATAACAGTTTCTAGCCATTGTTGGATATGCCTGTTTTCAAAATATAACTGCAAGGAGACGTGGCTACTTTAGTGACTGTGGATTACATTCTAGTCAGGGTGTTCCAGCAAAGTCCATTAGGATAGAAATCTGTAGGGGCTATTAAATTTGTCAACTGTGTTTAATAATCTTTCACTTTGGCAGACGGTTCTTTACAGTTGTTTGTGATTTTGTAATTTCCCTGTTTCTACCAGGACCTATTTGAAGTCGATACCATTTATAATTTTGTGTGTGGGGGTGGGGGTGGGGGTGGGGGGGTTGCCTTTGGAAGATATTTCATGTACCATCTTTTCAAAATATGCAGTTATTTTCCTATGTTATCTTGTTACAGTTAACAAGCCAAGCATCAACATATTTAAGAAAGAAAAATTATATCAGGTTAAATTGAACCCTAAATGATATGGAAGTTGATATTTAAGAGTAGATTTCAAACAAAGTTTAAGGAAATGTGAGGAATTTGGATTGGTTAAATCTAAGATGGAGTGAAAGCCAGTGACAGTCCTATAAATGTTCTGGAACTTTAGCATGCTGTGGTGATAGACTAGTAAATTATTTCCAGTAAAATTACCTCAAAGCAAATGCCAACAGTGGAAAAACTGGAGAACACAGAAAGGCTACCACTTCTACACAGAGAGAAACTATTTAGGCTAAAGTAGTTTGTTTAGTGATTACCTCCAGGGGAGGGTGACTATTTTTGACAACATCATGTAAATAAAATCAAGCTCAAATTTTTATATTTCTTGACTCACAAAAAATATTTAAGTGAAGGTACTTAAATATGTTTTAATGTGAAATATACATTAAAAGGGACCATATGATATAAATGTACAATTTTTAAAAGAACAATAAAACAAATAGGGACATACTAACGACCTGCCTTAAAAATTAGAAAATTCGTTGCAGCTGCAGTACACTTCCATTCCTGCTCACTCTTTTTGGAAGTGAATATTCTAATACTTTCTTTAACCATTCCCCTGATATTCTTTATGGTTTTACCATATGTGTATGTCCTAAAAATACACTGTTTAGTTTTATCTGCTTTTTACTTTTATATGCTAATAAGTCATACTTTTATGTGAATTAAGGTGACTATTTTTACCCCAAAGATTATATTTTGAGTTTCATCCATGTTGATACTCTGGTTCATTCATTTTCAAAACTGTATGATATACAAATATATGAATTTATGGTGATTTACTTATCTAGTCTCCCATCGATATTCATTTGAATTATTTTAGTATTTGTCTATTTCAAACCATTCCTCTACTGATATTTTTGTATATACCTTCTGAGATGCATATAGAAATAATTCTCTATGGTATATTCCTTGAAATAAAATTGCTGAGTGTAGTGTAGGCATCACTTCAACTTTACTAAGTAACTCCAAAATGATTCCCACTGGTTGTACAAATTTACACCCTCACCACTACTTTATAACTTCCGATTCTACCATATGCTTTTCAATATTTGAAATTATCAATCTTTTAAGTTTTTATCAATATCATGGCCATGAAATTTTGTTTTTATTTTGCCTTAACTATTAATAAAGTTGGCTATTCATATTTCTTCTTTTGTCAAATGTCTCTTATATTTTCCCTTTGTACGCTAATGTAGTGTGTTTCCACATACTGCTGTGTAGGACTTCTTTCCATATTCTAGATATAAAGTTTTCTTGGTCCTATAATTTGAAGATGTCTTTTCCTTTCCTAGTTTGTTGTTTGTTTTTTCATGGTGTCTATGATGACAAGGTCATCATTTTAATGTATTTGAATATATTAATCCATTCCCCTCTGGCTTGGACTTTGTAACCCTTATTTAAGAATTCCTTCCATACTCTGATGTGTTCTTCTATGCTTTCATTAAAGATTATTTTTAAGTTCTATTTTCTACAAGTACATTTGAGTTGATGTAGAAATTATATATATATATATATATATATATATATATATATATATATATATATATATATGTATTTTTTTTTTTTTTTTTTTTTTTGGTAAAAAGCAGAATTCACATTTTATTTATTTTATATGGATGAAGAATTTTCCTAGCACTATTTGTAGATAGTTCATTCTTACCAAACTGACTGAGAATTCTATTTCTGTCGAGTATCAGATAGCTAAATATAAATTTCTGGGCCTGCCCTCTACTTGGTTCCACTGGTCTGTTTTTCTATAGCAGCACTACATTGTCCTAATTAACTTTTCTTAATAATGAGTTTTATTTTTAGTGTGACATTTTATTCCTCCTCCTTTTCTTACTCCTCTGATTCCATACTATTCTTCATGAATATTTTTGCTGTCCTCAATCCTTTGTTCTTGCATGTAAATTTTAGAAACACCTTATCAAATTTCAAGCTTGTCCAATTCCAAATTCTTTTGGGATTTTGAGGGGAATTTTATTGAATCTATTAATCCTTTTAGGGACAATGACATATTATTTCAGTTTATCCATGAACATGGCATATATTTCCGTTTATATTGATCTTACTTAATTTTTTTCAATATAATATTTTTGTACTTTCTATTTATATTTATTTCTGGCTACCATATATTTTTGGTTTCTATTATAAATTGTATACTTGTTCAATTTAAATTTTCTACTTTTTACAGGTATACAGAAATTCTGTTGACTTTAGTATATTATCCTTATATCTGACAATCTTACTATTCTCTTATTCTAACGCTGTATCTCCAGAAAATTGAGGTTCTCTATAGCGATAATTATATAATCTTCCAATAATCAAAGTTTTCTTTCCTGTTTTCAATTTTTATACTTTACTTTTCTCATTATATTACATTAGCTAAGACCTTCTATGTAATAGGATAGAAATAATTGTAGAGTATATCAAAGACTTCTTCCTGATTTTAAGGGGAATTCTTACCAGTTGCTAGAGTTGGCTTGCTAATATTAATTTAATAGGTTTTGCAGCTATGTTTGGGAGTGAGATTGGTCTTTAATATTAACTGTTTTGAAAGTCCTTGTTTGATTTTTGTGCCAATATTATACTGTCCTCATCAATTGATTTGGTAAGTGTTCTCTTTTTTTCTTTTCTGTGAAGGACTTTTAAAATATTTATTTTCTGAAGTTTGACAGAATTCACCTGTAAAATCATCTAACCTGATATTTTATTCATGGAAAGAATTTTTATTATTAATGGAACATTAATGTTTTCTATTTCATCTTCAGTTAGTTTGGGTAAGTTATATTTTTCTAAGGTTATTTTATTTTAACCAAGTTTTCCATTTTTCTTGGCAAAAACATGTCCATAATATTATTTCTAATCATTTTAATAATATTTTTCATATATAGTTAAATTCTCTTTTATTTCTAATAGTATTTTTTCATTAGTATATTAGTATTATTCATACCCTATCTTTTTTTTATTGATCAATCTTTCTAAACTTAGTATAGGAAATAATCTCTTCAAAGAACTAGCTTTTGATTTTGTTGAACTTCTCTGTTTCTTTTCTGTCTTCGTTTGCTCTTATCTTTATTATTATACTTATGATTTCTATGGAATTATGTTTTTTAGATCTTTAATTACATAATTAATAAATTATCAGATTTCTTCTCTTCTAATATAAATATTTAAGGATAACATTTCCCTGTAATACTACTTTAGTTCTATTCCTCAAGTTTGGTAAGTAGGATTATTTTTATAAGATTTTAATGTTTAGAGTAGTTGAATTTTCACAGTCAAATTAAGGAGAAGGTACAGAGTAGTATATTTTTTACAATTGATAAACCTACATTGACCCATCATAATCACCCAATGTCCATTGTTTACATTAGGGTTCACTCTTGGTGTTGTACATTCTATGTGGGTTTGGACAAATGTAAAATGATATGTGTCTATCATAATAGTAACATACAAAATATTTTCACTGCCCTAAAAATCCTCCATGCATCTATGTTTGCGAGGTATATTTGTCAGCAGTTTTCCTGTATGTCTGTCTGGTTTTGGTATTAGGGTAATGCTGGCCTCATAGAGTTAGGAAGTATTCTCTTAGCTTCTGTCATCTGGGAGAGATTGCAAAGAATTAGTATAAGTTTTTCCTTACGTATTTGGTAGAATTTACCAGTGAGCACGTCTGGTCCTGTCACTTTCTGTTTTGGAAGGTTCTTAACTATTGACTCAATTTCTTTGATATATATATAGGCCCATTCTGATGTTTATTTCTTCTTGTGTGAGTTTTGACAGATTGTATCTTTCAAGGTCTGTTTTATCTAGGTTACCAAATTTGTGGGCATAGAGTTTTTCATGTTACTTCTTTATTATACTTTTAATGTCAATGGGACTAATGATGGCCCTTCTTTTATTTCTGATATATGAGTAATTTGTGTTCTCTCTCTCTCTCTCTCTCTCTCTCTCTCTCTCTCTCTCTCTCTCTCTCTCTCTCTCTTAATTTAACCTGGCCAGAGGCCTATCAGTTTTACTGATTTTTTTCAAGAACCAGAGTTGGTTTTGTTGCTTTCCTCTATTGATCTCCTATTTATAATTTAGTTGATTTCTGCTCTAATTTTTATTACTTCTTTTCTTAACCTTAATTTGGAATACATTTATTCTAGTGTCCTAAAGCAAAAATTTAGGTTAATGATTTTAGATTTTTCTTCTTATTGAATATATGCATTCAATACTATAAATTTCCTTCTATGTACTGCTTTCACCACATCCCACAAACTTAGATACATTATGTTTTCATTTTTATTTAATTTAAAACATTTTTAAAAATTTGTATTTATTTCTTCTTTGACCCATGTATTATCTAGAAGTGTGTTACTTAATCTCCAGGTATTTGGGGATTTTCCATTTTTCTTTCTGTTATTGATTTCTAGTTTAATTCCACTGTGGCCTTAGAGCAGACAGCATGCTTTCTATTCCTTTAAATTTGTGCAGGTGTGTCTTATGTTTCAAAATGTGGTCTATCTTGGTGAATGCTCCATGTAAACATGAAAAGAATGTGTATTCTGCTATTGTTGGATGAAGTAGTTTATGGATGTCAGTTATATTTGGTTGATTTTATGGCATTGTTAAGTTCAACTATGCCCTTACTTATTTTCTTCCTGCTGTAACTGTCCATTTCTGAAAGAGGGATTTTGAAGTTTCCAACTATGATAGCAGATTCTTTTTTTTCTTTTTTTCAATTCTATTAGATTGTGTCTCACATAGTTTCATGCTCTGTTGTTAAGTGAATGAATGTTAATGCATGTTAATAATAAGTAAAATAATTATTATTCTTTGACACTCAATATTTTCTAGTTTGTATTTTGATTTTTTTGAATTAAGTTATGAAGTGATGTATTTTAAAATTTTATATGAATAACTTTTAAAATTATCTTTTTTGTTGTATTAAATATATTTTTTAAAAAATGGAATGCCTTCTAAAATATTAATTCTTTGAAATTTGTTGATGCTTGCTTTATTGTATGTCTCTTGGTCAATTTTTGCAGATGATCTAGTATATATTTTTCAAAGAACATATATTGTCCAATTTTGGGGAGCAATTAATTATATATCCATTTAGGCAAACTTTATAGTTGTATTTTTAATATTATCTCAATCCTTGTTGAATTCTCCTTGATCTATAAATTATTAAGATAGTTTTATTATTTTTTTAATATGATAGTAAATTCATCAATTTCTTCTTTGTGTATTTTGAAAACATTCGTTACATGCAAATTTAGAATTATATTGTATTGACACTTCAAATCTTTTATCAGTAGGAAACAACTTCAGAAAGATACTTGGAAGTAGATAAACCTGTTATATGTTTTTTCTTAGATACATGCAAGAACATTGTATATTACAAAAATAAATGCAGCTGAAGGTAGAAACAATCCCAAATGCCTCAGAATAAATAAAAAAGTATTTCAAAGCAAAGAGGCTGGTGTGGCTAATTAATTAAGAGAAATTTTGTCATACAGGATTAACATTAAAACATAGTGTCATCGTTTAATAGGTAGTGTTTCATTGTTCTTTCTTTGTAGGCTGTAAAATAATAGTACTTCCCTAATTCAATGGCATTTTTAGATTAAATGAAATAAAACTGCTGAACTTTTAAAGCGCCTTGCCCGTCTTTGCATTTTCCTGCAAATTTTATTCTATTGCCACTTCAAGATAGGTTTATTTGTGGTTGTTATTTGGCCCATTTGGCCCATGTTTTCACCCCTATTTTATGTCTATTTTATTTGTTCATTTAACCCACAAATTAGGTATTCTTGTTTTTCTCTATAGTCAGTGTTTTATAAAGTTTACCCACATTTTTTTTTTCATTTTAAATCAGTCCTTGCATTGTATATCTTCCTTCATAAATCATTTTCCATAGTTCTAAGGTATGTTCTTTAGAAGTTCCCTTAGCAATATATGTTTGTGTTAAAATTCTTTAAATTCTCAGTTTTTGTTGGTATAAAATTGTCTCTATAACACTCTCAACATTGGAAAAGTATTTCACTGGGAATACAATTCTAAAGTGTTAGTTACTTTCTCTTAGTATTTGAAAACATTATTCTTTTATCTTCTAGCGTATTTGTTTCTGTGTAGAAGAAAGAAGTTAGTTCTAATTCTTATTATTTTATAGGTGATTGTAATTTCTTTCCGGATGCTTTCAAGATCTTGTTTGTTCTTGGAATTCTGCAGTTTTAGAATACAATAGAACATTTTTTTGTTTGTTTATCCTCCTTGAGATTCACTGGATTTCTTAAGTTCTGTTGTCTTTCATCAATATTGGAAATTCTCCATCCTTATTTCTCTGAATATTGTCTCCCTACCATTCTCTCTATACTCTCATTCTGAAACTCCAATAATATACATACCAGACCAATTTACTACATCCCCATAAAAGTTAACCTCTATTTCACATTTTTGAACTCTGATTCTCTGCAGTACATTCTGTAATCTTTAGTTCTATCTTCCTGTTTATCAATGCCATTTTTACTTGTGTATAATATGCTATTTAAGACACCCATTGAATTCTTCACAAATTCATTGAATTCAACACAATCAGAATTCCTAAGATGTGTTATAATATTTTGTTTCTAGAAATTTTATGCAGTGTTTTCAAATGTTCCTTGTCGTTTTTCAGTTTATTTATTTTTGTTAGTTTGATATGGTTTTTAAACAGTTATATATATATATATATAATATATATATATATATATTTTATATATATATTATATAACATATATTCCATAAGTTTCTTACATGTTTGCTTCTAAAAATTTTCATTTCAGCTGACTTACTCTAGCTTGCTGCTTTGGTTATTTTGTCATTTTATTGTTGTGTGTTTTTTTTTTTTTTTTGTCATAAGCTTATGTTTCTTGGACTTTTATCTATTGGAATTCTTTGAGGCCTGAGGTTGAAGTTAATTAATGCACTTGGGTTTTTTTAGGCAGTTGAGGGCACTAGCAAGACAGCTTTAAATAATATCCAGTTTGAGATTTTCTGAATCCATCGGATATTCTGCCCTAAACTACATGAGGGCTGGCTTATGATTAGAAACCTCCACTCACCTCCCTACCTATCATCCAGAATGAAGGCTGAGACAGAAAAAATATATGTTTTTTCAGCAAGAATGTTTTTAGTTAACCTATTGAAAGGATTGTTTTTTGGTCCCTGGTTTATACAATGATGTCTTTGTTTTGACTTCAAACTGTGGCAGAGCTCCTGGTTTTGTCTCTTGATTGTCACATAGGACATTTAAAATTCAAGCTCTACCCCATCAAGAATTTTCAGATGCCCCAAAGTCAAACACCTGTGTATCTTGCAGCTAGGAATTCACCTTACTTTCTAACTAGTTTATGCATGTCTACAGAAAGGAGAGAGAGAGAGAGAGAGAGAGAGTGTGTGTGTGTGTGTGTGTGTGTGTAGTTGATCCAGACTTTTTTGTTGTTCTGTGCTGGGAGTGTTACTTCAAGACAATTAAATCACCACAGTGCCAGAAAGAGAAGACAGACTTTTAGGAGAACTTCTATCACATTGAAAGAATTTCTTACCTAAATTGCTTTAAAAGCTCAAAATCAAGTTCAGAGTTTACTTGGAGAGATTTTTTATGTAACAGAAAATCAGAAGGCTAAGTAGAGAACTCGGAAATTCACCACCTCCTGAGTCGTCCCTAAGAAAGGAGCAACTGCTTCTCTCTGCTATTGTCTCCCCTTTGCCTCACCAGCCTGTTCTTCTTCCATGATAATTCTATAAATTATTCAGGATACTGTCATTTCTTTACTTGAGATAATCACCTTCCAAAAGGAAACCAGTTCCTACCTCCCATTTGATCAAAATCTAATACATTTGTATTCCAATATGCCTTGAAAGTCAAATCCAAATATACACCCTGGAGGAGATACACCCACACAAAAGTATTACAGAACTCTTTTAATATGTATTAAAGCTCAGGAATATGTTGGAAATGAAATTTTAGAGTGCTCAACTAAGCATGAAAAACATAACTTTAGATCAGTTTGAATTATTTGCCAATAATGATGCACTTATAGAAAACTAAATTCCCATAGTTTGCTAGGTGGACTAACACAGATTTAATTTAATATTGATCAATAAATGAAAGTGAGATTCAAGAAATGAATAAAAAACATAAGATGGTAAAAATAATTGAAATATGCAAATATATGTAAATATATAAAGTTGCCTTTTATAAGAAAGGAATTATTAGACTGGATTGTTAAAATTCCATCTATTCACTGTTTATAAGAGACATGCTTAAAACACAAGGACACAGAAAAACTGGAAAAACACCTCTCGGGGAGAACATTTAGAGTCTGAAGGCAGTTTCTACTGTATTTGGTGTCCTACTTTGATCTGTTTATCAGGTGGTTTGAGAAGCTGCCAGTTTTCAGTGGTGCTCAGATCAAGAGAAGACACTCCGTTAACCAACCTGAAATACAAATGGCTTCACAACTATGCCCTTATGACGCAGCAGGTACAACGACACTCAAAGTCTGCTAATCAGCGTACTGTATCGAATGTAGCAAGCTCCATAAGAGAATCTGTGTCTGCGTTTTCAACTGCCAACCTCTTTATGGCAAGTAACTGAATGTCTATTGAGAAAGAGTTTCTGTCTTGCTACTAGGTTCAGCTGTTAACTGATAAGTGAATCAGGGGAGTGTGGGGCTCTGACTATCATAAATTAGATACTACGTACCTCATCTTGTATTTATTTAGTCACTCAGATGTGCTCAATTTTATTTAATAATCAGGAAGAGTGTTTTTCAAACTATTTTGACTGGGACCCACAGTAAGAAATGCTGTCACCATTCCCCTACATAAACACTCGTATGCACATACTTGGGAAAAACACCACCTGTACTATGTGTAGTGCACTGTGATATTTTTTATTCTATTTTGTTTTATTTAATTTTCAAATCTGGTTTCAACCCACTAAATTGATTTCACAACCCACTAAAAGTGGTGGCATGCAGTTTGAAACGGTATTTTCAAGACCTGGTCTTGAAGGCACAAGCAAGTTGTAGGAACCTTAGTGGGCCTACTGGTTCCTCACTGACAGGGTCTCATTAAATCTGAACCTGAGGCTCCCAGGAGTCCTCTGTGACCAGCTGCTGAAGAAGAATAAAAACAGAGCTGGGAGCAATAATTCTGTATATTATGTTAATAATCAAGCATAGTGGGTAAAGATTTTGTAGATGTTTACCATGATTTCTGCCCCATTCACTGTTTTAAATAGTGTTTTTTTTTTTAAATATATAAAAACTATCATCATTTGCTGTCATTTTAAGGTAACTCTGTCCTTTTAAGTTAAAATTAAAAACAGGAATATTAACTTTTTTCCCCCAAGTAAATAACCTAATTTTAAGGATGTTGGCTATGTTCTTTTACAATCATCATTACATATGTGCAATGTGTTGAAAATAATGGATGAAATCTTGTTGAAGATAATTGATATACTCTTAGTATCAAAATTTAATTCCTGAAAGGGTCTTTAGAAATCACGTAAAGAAAAAAAAGCCCCATTTCATTGATGAGAAAACTAAGGTCTGTAGAGATAAACTCACTTCCTAACATCACACATCTTGAATATTAGAGCCAAAGCTACAGTTCAGGTCTTCTGATAACTCAACTAATATTCTTATCTGCTGTTTATTTGTTTCAGTGTGTCTGATAGGGAGCTTCTCATTTACAGTCCATGTTCAGAACTGAGTAAAAATAAGCACTTAGCTTCATCAAAATTTCCCTAAGGGTGAGTAAATTAGTCACAAAATGATTCTAGTGAACTTCACGGCCTGTTCAAGTGCTACTCAGATCCAGAAAGAGGAAACTATCTCCAGAATAATGCATTCTTTCATCATCCCGTGCAACCCAGATAATTATACTGCTAAAATGCTAAACATTAATATTTTGCTGAATAAACTTGAAATATATCTTTTCTAAACACAATTGTGTGGGAAAATGAGCAAATACTAAGGTGACTTTTATTATTATTACTTTTGTTTTGCAAAATGTCATTTGACAGCCAAGTGTGATATCTCTATTCAATGGCTTACATGCATAATGAGATTTAATTTTAAAGGTCTTTAACAAGGATGCTGTAATAGTGGCACTATTTAGCATATTCCCTACATTTTATAAACTTGTAGTTTCAACAAAATTGAGGATACAGTAAAACTGAAATATGGTGCCCCCACCACATGTCAGAATGGAACTCATTTATGCATCATGGACTCAGATACTTCAGCTACATCTCCATTTTCTCTGTGTTCCTGCCTGCTTTCACTATTTTTTTAAAAAAATATTTTCACACAACATGTCTGTGTCCAGAAAGTAATTGAAGCATCTAGGTATTACTAATTCTTCTAATGTCTGTTATCATTCATCGAAATATCCTTACCACTTACTGAACACCTGTGAGGCTTAGTGACAGGTTTGCTTTCTTTATCATCTCTATGGCAGAAATAGTAAAATGCAGAGAAATTTGGCTGTTCAGAAAGTTTAGTCTCGGTTATGCAAAATAGCAGCCACCAACTTTATTTTTATTGCTTTATGCTAACCTCTTTTTGCTATTTCTGCTATTTCCTTTTTTTTCCCTGATTCTTTACATATTTTTACTCTATTATGCAATTGTATGTGTAGTATTTGTATGCAATGGCGTTCCCCACTATTATTTAAATTATCCACTTAAGTGTGAAATCTGCTTCTGGCAAACCAAGAAACTAAGGAATTCTTTAATAGAAAACAAGTTTAATAACACTTGGCAATACTAGTATATAGTCATAAAAATGCACATTTGCTAACATGTCCAAGACAAAAAAATTGAGATTGGACAATATGACCTTTATCAGAATCATCAATTTCATGGTTACCATAATGGGTCCTAAGCACTCAGCTAAGCGTTCTGTGGGCATCGGCTCACTTCTTCCTCATCAACATCATGAGGAGAAAGGTTCCTTTAGTGTTCCATCCTCATTTTTGCGGGCAGGGGAGCCGAGGCATAGACAAATGTAATTTGTCACCCTAGACACAGTTGCTAGTACTGGGAGAAATCCGGGTGCATCTGCAACTCCAGCCTGTCACATACAGCTTTAAGTAAATAAAAATTAGCCAGGATATATAAAAGAAAATCAATAGAGCATTTTTATTTTAACTTTCTTCTGTTAATAAAAATGCTTCCAGAAAACAAAACTACTTTTATACCATATGCTCAAATAAAACTAGAGACTTGGTGGTTCTTACTTGTGAAAGATAGGATTTTTCAAAATGAGAAATACTGTGTGTTAATTGGAAAAATGATTGCAAGTAAAATTTAAAGCAGGAAACACACACTTAAATAGTGGCCAGCTAGGTAACCTTCGGAAAGGTTAAGGGTAGTGGTGATTGAAGAACAAAGCATAATCCAGTGGTTCTTAAAGTGTAGTGCCCTGACCTGCCACATTAACTTCACCTGGGAACTTGTTAGAAAAAGAAATTCTTGGCCTCAACTCCAGACATATTGAATCAGAATTTCTCAGGGTGGGACCCAGCAATCTACCTAAAACTAGCTCCCAAGAGATTCTGATGAATGCTTAAGTTAAATATTGTCACTCATCCCAAACCCATGTGTTTGGCTCTATGGATTCCAGTCACTTGTTTCAAGGAGGAGCCAGCAGACCACTTTGTAAAGCTTAAGGTATGCCAGTCATATGGAATTTTATGTAAATTTTTAAATGGTAGTGGCATTTCAGTTAAAAACAGGTAGGCAAACAAAATCTCTGGTGGCTAAATAGAATATTTTTGCAGACCAACATACCATGGACTGCCAGGTATTTTTGTTTGTTTGTTGTTTTGTTTTTTATTGAGAACATTTGTTAAAAGAGAAAATGGTCAGCATATGTAGCTTTTACCAACATTTCTTGTACTGGAATGTGCACAACAAGAATTTAATTCTGTAAGTTGATTTGAAATATTAAGTCAATAAATACCATTTGTGGTATCATTATACATATTCACAGCAGAATTTATTACTATCATTGGACTCAGAGAAAAATAAATAAAAACCCATATTTTAAAATCTGGGCCACTTGGGGAAAAAAAAGCCAGGAGATTTCCTTTTGCTTTTTTCTACCATCTTAAATTTTTCTGGGTATATTCACTTGTCAATCTTCTTGTAACCCACATCATTGTCTTTCTTAAGATCTGTTATTATTGTGCTTGACTAGATCTTCTCTTACTTTTTTCTTTTTATTTATAAATATAAGGCAATAAGTGAATAGTTTTTGTTTTTAGTCCTTGCATGTGAAGAAAAGCCTTTATTTTGCATTAATCAATAATTGTCATTTTGGTTGGGAAAGTAAAAATAAACTCAATAATTTTTTCATCATAATTTTGAACACATTTCATTATCTTCTAGCAGAAAGGATTGCTGATGAGAAGTCTGATGTTAATTTAATTCCCATTCCTTATTTTTTTTCTCTGAAATATGTTAGCATTTGTCCACCCCCTACCCTTGTCCATCCCTCAGTGTTATGTTTGGGACATTGAGTGAGAGCTTGGCGTAAATAGATCATGTATGTTAGAAATCAAGACACACTTGAGGATAGATGGGCAGGCAGGTTGGCTAATTATCTTTATGATATTCTATGTAAAGAGGACTTTATGCTGGCAGTGGAAAGTTTAAAGTATTTTATGCCTAGGTCTCTTGGTGGATTTTTCTTTTCCCCTCCCTTATATCTCTGTGGCAGCTCTGACAAGTTTTAAATTCCCCTTTGCATCTCTCTCAGATCCAGATTCTAGGAGTTGTAAACCCACTTTATTTGGACATAAGTTCTTAAAGTTTTAGCCTAAACCAAAAGCGTTAAGTACCACCAGCTACTCTGAATACACAGTCAGTTGAAGATGGTAAGGGACATAGTTTCTTCAAGTGACCTGAAAGTAGTTGTTAAATTAATTTCCAATTTCTATTTCTCTTTGGACTTGTTGATTCTGAGACGGGAGCTCTTTCAGCTCCCATGTGACTATTTGCTCTTGCTCCAAATGTTTGAATTGTTTTGTTTATTTTTTCTTTCCTGATATCTGTCCAGGTCTCATTTGCTTTGCTTTCAGATTTCTTTATCAATCAGTGGCCATTTGTTTTCTGCCTTCGGGAATCCCTCATCGTTCTTGATCGGCTTATAGGATCCTTTCTTGTACATTATACTCGCAAACAAAATCTGAAGCTAGGTTAATCCAACTCTGCCTGCTATAGAACCAAAATGGATCATTCCCATTTAATAACAAACTCCTACGTTCTTACAGTGGTCTACAAGTCTCTCTCCAGCCTGGCTCCTGGATACCTACTGCCTCTCTTCACTCCACTGCTCTCTCACTCCCTTCAGCCATCCTGCCATTTCTCAAACTTTGAGAACTTGTTCTCATCTCCAATACATTCCATAAACTTTCCCCAGATATTCTTACAGATCAGTCCCTTAATCCATCCAACTCTCTGTTCTGTGTCACCTCTTCAAAGGGGCCTGCTCAGATTGCCCTACTCAGAGCAGTTTCTCTATCCTCTCAATGCTGTTTTATATTTCCTGATAGCATGCTATATATTTATTCATCTAACTTGTTCACCGTTCTATATCCAGCATATGGAACAGTATTTGGCATTAGCAGGAAGGTGATAAACACTTGTTGAATGAACGAATAAAACAATAATGTCCATTATGAAATCTGATATTAAATCTGATATTAAATATTTGTATTATGTCTACTTTTTGTCATTTATGTCAAGCTAAACTACAAAAATGTAAAAAGTAAAATTACTATTGCAAGTAGAGTTTATTTCTTTATTCAAATAAATAGTACAGCAGTTGTTAATCCAATACATTCAATAATCTTAAAATCTGAAAACATATATATTGATACATGATGGTGAATTAGAGTCTGTCATTGTTTCGGAAAGGCCTCCATGAGGAGGCATAGCTTAATCATTAAACACAAGGAAGTGAAGAGACCATTGCCCTCCTCCTTCCTGTATGGTTTGTTTTGTTTCATTTATTACTTACTAGTGCCTATCACCATAGAATCTATTCCTCATAGTAAAAGGCAAGCAGAAAAGGTGGGAGTTGAAAAATTGCGCCTTCTGAACTATTCATTGGAAAGCATTCTGCCCAAGAGAAAGAACCTCAAACTGGAATGATAACTATTGTTCTAAGTGACCACAGATTGTCACTTTACCTGCCTGTAGAATGACAATTGAAAATCAGTGACATTTGAAGTATCCCTTGCCTCTAACTATCTGCTATTCAATAACTCTAAATATGGCTAGTTTTAAACAAATTTCTGCAATATTTTTTTCTATATTTATTTTCTATTTTAGCAGTCACTGATTATAACAAGATGTTTTTAATCAGTGATAAACATAAATACAGCATGAATATAAAACATGTATAAGGAAACCGTGCAGGTCCCATACAGTGTGCTCTGCCTTAGCTCTGTAACGTGTAAGATAAAAATGTAAAAACCTGTAATCACTACATTGTACACCTGAAACTAATATAATGTCATTGTATTGAAAGAAAAAATTTAAAAAGAAAATGTGAAGGCCTGTAAGGTAATAGTTATCATCGTGGAAACTAGAGCTGTACTGGCGAGGTTAAAATCTGGGTTCAAACATTCTAGGTAAATGACTTGGGAATGTCATTTGACTTTTCTGTGCCTCCATTGTCTTACCTGTAAAAGGAGGATAATTTATAGGTTTTATGAGAATAAAAGTATATATTTGATTGATGTCCTGAGAATATTGCATCTAGAATAATTTTCAGTATTGTCTACTATTATTATCTAATTCAAAGGATTGATATGATAAATAAATGAGAAAACACACATTAAAATAACATAATATCTGGCAGAAAGAAATTCATTAATCCAACAAACATTTATTGAGGGCTTCCACTGTGCCAGTCACTGGTCTAGATGCCGGGAACACAATAGTGAATGAATTCCCTGCTCTCCTGGGGTTTACACTCTACTAGAAAGAGACAGAAAATGTACAAATAAGCAATTAAATATAATGTTCAAGGTAGTGAAAACAGCTAAAAATGAAAATAATTTTGGAAGAGAGAATGTTGGGGATCCTATTTTATTTAAGATGGCCAAAGAAGTATTGTCTGAAAAGCTTTATTTTTTTTCCAAGTTAATGCATATGATAAATTTATAAATGTAGAGTGTCATTGCCATTATCATCATATTTCATTAAAATTTATTATGTTATGAAATAAGAGTTTACTTTTGATATGCCATGGCTATCATTCTGATAAAAATGAGTGACAAATGTCTTTTTGATAAATCACTGATGCATCTAGAAAATATGGTCTCATTTTAGTCATTTTCAGGAAAAAACATTAATGTAGAGTTCGTCCTATGAAGAGTAATTTTTAAACATGATATACATCATATTAACTTTCAGTGTCTATAGCAATAATGATAACTTTAAAATGCGTATTTAATGTGTGCAAAATGCATAAATGTTCTAGGCCATTGATTAGGAAATTGAGGATTATAGAGATGTCCAAAGTCCTAACAGGAAAAGAGCATCATTCAAAGGTAGGTTCTTGATTCTAAATTCAGAATTCTTTCCACTACTCTAAACTGCCCAAATAATATATTTAATTGGCTATACTCTGCAGTTTCTTAATTCTTAAATATATATTACTAGCCTTTTCTTCCATTTATCTTTATTCCTGAGAAGTCAATTGCACAAGGTAATTTCATTTGCCACATTAGTGGATTTTCATGGCCTTTCGCCTCAGGTGAGAAAAATGCAGAATTCATTATTTTTTATATTTATTATCTCATTTATAATTCAACAGTTTTTTCTACTGTAGAGCTCCTCATTCCATGGTAAACAGTTTACCCAGCATACCAGTTTTACTTCAGTGAGTAGTTTATCAGGATAACATGAAACGGAGCACTTCCAGAACAATACGTTCTACGGTAGCATTGAAATCTACTTATGCTACTTATGCTACAGACTGAAAAACATAAGGAAATGTAAATGTGAACCGGTGAAACGATGAATATTTATGCTATACAAAGACACTGATATTTAGAGTTGGGCAACATTTGGAATAGCTAATGGTGATCGGGCTGCTCTTAGTTTTCTGTGTATCTGTGGAAAGAGATTCACGCTTAGGACAACTGAGCAAAAGTAAGAGGTAGTAGTTTAAAATTCTTATTCAAATACTTTGCCTATGAATTAATGAAATATTTTTAAAGAACAGCATGTTTTCAATTCATGAGACTATATAAGAAAGTATTATTTTAGCATTTTAAAATACACTCATGAAATCTTTTTGACAAAGAGTAATACAGGACATATTGTTGATTTATTATCTTTCAACTTTTTTACAGTGTGTTTTTGTTGCTGTTGAGAAAAGAAAGAAAGAAAAAATCCTGGGGCCTTACTCTCCTAAATATGGTAAAAATAGAAAAAAGAACATAAATAACCACACAATAATCCACACAATAATGTTGCACTTCACGTTTTTCCCAAAAGTGTTTATACACATCATCTCATTTGAAGTTCACGATTACATGTAAAATATTGAGAAGAGAACCTGGCACAAACCTAACAGTTAATAATGCTATCTGTTATGTATTTTCCAGTAGCTCCTCAAGCTCAATATATATGAACCACACCTCTTATTCACTCACCACATTTCCAATCTCTTTCTGATCTTTCTCACCTGATTTGGCAAATGGCATCACCTAGACAAATACCTAGTCTGAAACCTGAGAGACATCAGTTTTACCTCGTAACTTAACCAACATTCTTTCCTCTAAATTGTCTATGCAAATGTATGGGTATGGGTGCTCACAACTGTTTGCCAAACAATTGCAATTACCTTTCTCTTCATCTAAAAGAGCCCCCATCTCCAACCCTCTTACTATTCACTTGCTAAAAAGCTGGGGGAAGTGATCCAGTCATGTTGGCTGCTGAATTAACCTTAAATATCCCCCCAATGATTTTGGCATAAAACAAAATCTCTGAGCCTTAGGCTCTTCCTTGTCGTTTCTCACCAGCTCAACCACATTCTTCTACTAGTCACTCTCTCTGTGCCAAATTACGTGTAGTTCTTAGAATACCTTATGCTCTCCCAAGCCGTCCCTCCTTTGCATAGCCTACTTCAGCTGAGAAGAACACTCCTTTCTCTACCTTAGTCTGGGAAACCTCTCTTTATCTTTCAAGACTTGGGCCAGGTGTCTATTCTCTCTGATAATTGCTCTGATGACCTCAGCAAGGAAACTGCTGCTCTGAGGTTCTGTGCTCATATTGCCTGTCTTATTTCCACCATGGCTTTTATCCATTTTCACCAAGATTCAGTTGTTAAGTATTTATTAAATGCTGAATTTCAAAGATAAAAGACAAAATCCATGGTGTTAATTTGGCAAAATTCAATGCTAGAGAAAATTTAACAATTACCACAACTATTACATCAAAAGCAAGATTTTTAAAATGTTGATTCAATGCTGTTCTTTTGCCCTGCCCAACTTCCCCACAATGCTTTTTTTTTTTTTTTTAATCCCAAAATTCCATTTCAAAAATTTACTTTTCTCTCTTCCTTGGAGGCCAGCAAAATGCTTTGGAAAGTCACCCCCACTCTGAATAGAATGAGCCAGGCTCCAAATAAAGGGAGTTATATCAATGGGTGTTTGCCCTCTCAACCTTGCCTGCTGTTTAGCTGCCTTATGGCTGTAAACTCAGGAGGCATCCTGACTACTTCTGCTCATTTTCAGTTTTCATGTGTCCTACCTAGACTCACACTAATGATTTGCGCTTTCTTTTTATCTTCTTCTTTCTTCCCTCCCTCCTGTTTTTTTTTTTTCTTCCATCTATCCATAAATATTGAGTACATACTATGTACCATGCACTCTATTAGTTGTTGTACTAGAGTGGTGAATAAGACAGATGTGGTTCTGGTTTTCATGGAGCTTTAAGAATCTACGAAGGGACAAATAGGAAATTTAAAAATTATTTTTTTTTTACTTAAATTAATTACAATATTGGTAAAAGAAAAAAGGAAGAAATAATTTTTACTACTGAAATTCTTAGAAATTTAAAGCTTGTGGACAGTGGTTGGATGAGAGGTGGCTTATGGTCTATTCTGAGAGAGCTGCTGCCTTCCGGAGCAGCCTGGTGAGGGGAAATTTTCTGATCTTTACTTCTCCAAAAGCACTTTTCTTAATTTGCAGTGTTGGGAGAAAAGGGCAGTCTAATTAAAGGGATATTCAGATATTAAACTTCAATAACCCCAAAACACACATGCACGCACATGCACACACATGAGTAAATGCAAAATTGGCTTCAAGAATCTTTACTTTTCATATAGTAATGCTCTATTTAAACTGCAGAGTTGATTTAATAACATTAATTCTTGACCTCTAAGGAGGGGCATCACCTTAACTTCAGTGCCTATTTAAGTGTGGCCACATCTTAGTTGGTATAGTGCAACGTATTGTGAGCATACTTTTAATTTGCATATGTGAATCACGTGGACTGTTTGCTAAGTTTTTGAGAGGGAGGAAAATAAAAAGTTAGAAGGATAAGATCTGGAGTCATCCTGCCTTGGCTCTTGCTGTATTTAGAATCATGTTACAATCTCTTGATGTGTACAACGAGATAAAATTAATAGTATAAATTTGTTGAAAGGATTAAATATGTAGATACAGATAAAACACTTGGTTTAGCACCTGGTAGATAGAATATGTTCAATAAATGCTAGGTAAGCATTCTTATGATTTAATTTTAATGCCAAAGTCAGAATTAAATTATTTAGTTTGTACATTGAGAAGGAGATACAGAGTAATACATTTGATATTAATCTCCTAAAATAAGCTTTTAACACATTGTGGTAGACAGAATAATGTCCCCTCTCTTCCCCCCAAAATAAAGATGTCTACGTTCTAATTCCCAGAACTGTGAATATATTACCTTACATGGCAAAGGGAATTTAGCAGATGTAGTTAAGATTTTGAGATGGGAAGAGTATCTTGGATTACACAGGTGGGCCCGATGTAATCACAAGGGGCCTCAGAGAAACAGAAGAGTAAGAGTGAAGAGAAGGAGATATGATGCTGCTGGAAGCAGAGGTTGGAGAGAGGAGATTGCTGGAAGGAGGCCATGAACCAAGGAATGCAGGCAGCTTCTAGCAGTTGGAAAAGGCAGGTGAAGGGATTCTCTCCTAGAGACTCCAGAAGGAAGCAGTCCTGCTGATATCTTGACTTCAGCTCAGTGTGGATAATTTTGGACTTCTGACCTCCAGAACTATAAGATAATATATTTTGTTTTGTTTTTCTTAATACATTTGTGTTGTTTCATGCCACTAAATTTTACCAGATTTTTGGTAATTTGTTATAGCAGCAATAGGTAACTAATATGCACAGATTGGCCTGATTTTTTTTTCTTTTTGAGGCAAAGCAAATTTCCAAAATTAAAAATGGAAATATATAATTCAATATACAAATATGAGTTGCATACACTTAAAAAAAAACCATAGAGTTAATGTTGGGTTTCATCACATGAGCAATTTAGAACATTTTCTGCTTTAACTCCCAGGCTGATCTAAATAGATATATTATACCCTTTTTCTTGCTTATCTTTCAACTCAGAATCATTAGAAATGAAAATATTTGAATATTCTTGCTAAGGATCCCAAATTTTAAATTGGACAGTCTAGAATGGAAGGATTGGTCAGTGAAACACACACACACACACACACACACACACACACACACCACACACGCACACACACACATTTATTTAAGGATAGATATCTATATCTAGATATCTATCCTTGAATAAACAGTAAAAGTAATTACACAACAGTAAAAATGTGCTAATATTATTGAGTGCAATTTTTCTGAAACACCATTTTTTAAAAATAGCTAAGACTTCTTTCTGCTTTGAAAGTCCTGTTTCTTCGATTTGATTTTGCCTCTCTCTACTGATTTAGTAATTATTATAATATGCCTAACACATTAGTTTATAATACACATTTCTGGGAATGATTGTATTATAAAATTAATCAATACAGGGTTTCTTGAACTAGAAACCTTCCCTAGTGTGTTTCTAAATATTTCGGTTTTATAAACTGATTTATACACACAGCTTTTCTTGAACGTAGTTGTCGCATCGAGTAAGGGGCATCTGCATATATACAGTGCCTGTAAATGGGCATGTTTCCATACATCAACCATAATGCATGCGTTTAAAAACATGCCATTTAAAAAGTAGAGCAAGTCCTAGGGTTTATTTTGTTTCAGAAGGCTACTTTTAGCCTAGGTCGAGGTACCGAATTCTTACTCATAATTACTTCTATCTTATATACATTGCTTTATACTCATGGAAGAAATTAAGAGTGATGTTTCCAGACCTTAAAAAGAAAAAGAAAAAGAATGGAGAGAGAGAGAGAGAGAGAGAGAGAGAGAGAGAGAGAGAGAGAGAGAGAGAGAAAGAGAGAGAGGAGGTAGCTTTACTCAGTAAAATGAGTTTTACTTTTGGGTAATTCAGTTTATCTAAAAAAATAAAATAAACAGATAATCCTTTTTAAAAGATGCTTTGTAATACCCCCGACATATTACAATATACTAACAAACGCTTAAAGATATACTTAAATGTCCACCTGATTTTTAAAAACATGTCAGAGCTTCAGACATCAAATCAGAATGAGACTATCGATTTTTAAGAATGTGTATATGTATATTTGTAAATTTATCATCTTTGTTTCTAGTTCCTTAATATTCCCTATGCAGACAGTCCACTTGCTTGGCCTGTGGTAACACACACAGACAAACTGTACAACGGCTACAGGTTTCCAACAGCAGGGACTTGTCAGTGCTGGATAAAGATTGCATGACACATGCCAGCTCAAACATGGACATTTCCTCTTTCTGTTTTCCTGCTCCCAAAGGCCAGCCAATCCAGGGTGAAAACCCTCAAACCTGGCACATGTGATTCAGAATCTCAATACAAATGATTATGCTTTCATTTCAATGCCTCTGCAGGTGATAGAAAGTAAGCTGCCCTCTCTCCAGGCGGACTGCAGTCAATATGTTCACAAGTGCTTTTCTTTTAGAGAGAAAAGTATTTGTCAATGCAGGGCAGTGTTTAGAAAAACTGGTAGTCAGCTACTCTTAAAAGCAGTGCTTATTATGTTTTAAAACACAGTCAGAGAGTAAAGAGAAATGTGGACTCTGGGTATGGCTCCCGTTGTGGATTCCATATACAGCACATCTAATGAAGTTAGATTTTCTTCCACTTTCAACAAATCTCTTGAATATGACCTTGTGTTCCCAAATCTTTGAAGCTTTCTGATAGACAAACAATACCAACTTCAAGGGGAAAATCTCCAAGGCATGGATAATTGTTCTATTTTTATACATTTAACAGTACTTACTAATGTTGTGATAAGTATTTGTGAAATACACAAAGAGGATTCATGTGCATATTAGTTTTCTGTTGCTGCATAATAAATTACCCCAAACTTGGGAGCTTAATATAAAATTTATTCATTATCTCACAGTTTTGTAGATCTGAAGTCCAGCACAATGTGACAGGGTTCTCTGTTTAGGGTATCAGAAGGCTAAAATTAGTGTATCAGTTGGGCATTAATACTCATCTGCAAGCTCTGGGGAAAATTCTCTTCCAAGCTTATCTGGGTTATTGGCAAAATCTAGTTCCTTGTGGTTGCATGACTGAGGGTTCCATTTTCTTCCTGGCTATTCGCTGGAGATCACTTTCAGCAACTAGAGGACACACTCAGGTTCTTTTCACATGGCCACATTCATCTTTAAGTCAGCAATGACATGTCAAACCGTCTTTATACTTTAAATCTCTGAATTCCCCTTATGCCATTAGCTGGAGAAAAACTTCTGCTTTTTAAGGGTTCATCTTATGTGATTGGGTTAGGACCATGTGGATAGTCTTCCTATTTTAAAGTCAACCTTAATTAGTGCAGTTAGTAACCTTAATCTCATCGGCAAAAACCCTGTTGCCAGGTAACCAACCCTGTTGCCATGTTCCACCATTGGGTGGAAATCATGAGGTCCATCTTAAAATTCTGGGTACCACAGTGGGTGTCCAATTTAGCTCACCCTTTCTGGTTATTGCTACCTTTTATTGTCTTTGAGCTATTTTATAACTCTGTTCAATAAATTCTAGAACACTAATAATGTGATTCTTATCCATAGAAATACAAGTATAATGTGTCTGGTAGAATGCAATTGATTATTGTCCTGTGGATAGACTACTTTTGCATATATCTGTAAATTCATTACCTATATACATATGGTTCTTTAAATTCTCCTTTGAATTTATTGTAACATCTTATTGGTTTCTTCATTAAATTATAAATTAAATGAAATATTTGACTTGCGCTCATTTTACATTTGTGTCAGTTATGATATTCCTTGTTAAAAAAAACGTTTTTTTTAAACAATATTTGTTATATGATAGTTACTCTAGTGGCTCATTAGTATACAGACACAATCTTAGATAAGGTCATAAGAAGCTTGGTTTTTAGAAAATCGAAAAATCCCCTGGAAAAAAAGGGTATAGTTGAATAGAAAAGATATTACTGTTTCAAGTGAAGTTTTATGCTCAAACTTATGTAAGATATGAAAAAAATTGTCTCAGTTTCAACAAGTTCTTGTGTACTTTTTTTGTGTGGGAAAATATTGATTACATACATTTTGTAATTGTAACACAAGAATGACCTCCTTGAGAATTCCAGAATGAAGGAAAGCCATGTATATGTGGGCTTACTGACCAAGAATCAAGAGAGCTAGAAGCATTGATCTTGACCTAACAATGTTGTTGAGCACATGAATGGAACCCTTCATGAAACTGTCCTTTTGTTATACTCCATCTTATAATTGACAGTTATATGGATCAGTGGCCAATATTCCATCATTATAGTAAAATTTGTAACTGCATTTCATTTGGTAATTACTACATGAACACCGATGTTTGCCATCAACTTTATCATTATGTAGTATCTTTAGAGTACCTTGGTATAAATCAGGTAACTAGTATGCACTGACTATAAAGCAGATATAAGTACTCATTTTCAAAAGAAATTTTAAGCAAACTAAGTGCTCATTGATGGATGAATGGATAAATAAAATGTGATTTATATATATATATATATATATATATATATACATATACATATATATATATATATATATATATATATATATATATATATATGCCAGAGGTACCGAAAAAAAAAGATATACACATTTTAAGGGATGTTATCTGTGCTCAAGCAGTAGTTCACCGTAATCAGAAATGTCTGGACACCGATGGTAACCACTTTGAGCACCTCTTGTAATTGCAGCAGTCCAATGTGACTTATATTCATCTTTTGTTATCAGTATATATTGAGTATTACAGTTTTAATACAGTTTTCCTTTCCTAAAATATGTATACCTTTTTTTGGCACCCTCTGTGTATGCTGTGTAAGTGCATGTGGAAAGTTTGCGAACTTAATTGTCCAATGGAATATTAACAGTGGACTGTTATTCAGCCATAAAAAGAAGGAAATCTTGCCATTTGCAACAACATGGATAAACCTTGAGGGCATTATGTTAAGTGAAATAAGTCATAGAGAAAAAGATAAACACCATATGATCTTGCTTACATATGGGATCTCAAAAAAGAAAAAACTGAACTCGTAGATAAAGAGAACATATTGGTTGTTGACAGAGGTGGGCATGGGGGTAGGTGAAATGGGTGAAGGTGGTCAAAAGGTGCAAACTTCCAGTTATAAAGTAAATGAGTCATGTGTATGTAATTCATAGCATGGTGACTATAGTTAATACTATTGTATTGTACATTTAAAAGTTGCTAATAGAGTAAATCTTAAAAGTTCTCATCACAAGCAAAAAAGTTGTAACTATGTGTGGTAATGGATGTTAAGTAGGCTTATTGTGGTGATCATTTTGCAATATAATATTGTGATATAATGTTGTATGCCAATTAAAAAATATTTAAGAAGAATGGGTTCATCAATTAACTTGACTGGTATATTTGTATGCATCTCTAAAAGATGTTCATATCTATTACACAATTGATTATACTTACCAATTTTGATAGGCCCAGCCTTCCGAACTTAGTTTTATACAAACATTTTGCTCTGTTTATTTCAGAATATCACAGATTATGATGAACTGCAATGAAAAACATAGAAAAGCTTTTGTGTTGGAGTGCTGATTAGGACCCAAAACTAGTATTTTAATTTGCTAAAAATAATCTCTAATTAGGTAGAAAATATTATTAGAAATTCTCTTTATACATAACAGCAATGTTATAACTATGGAAGGAAAAGATAGTTAAATTTGCCTTACCTTGTTTTTAACTTTATATTCTGTTATTAGATGTAGGCAGTGTAATATACCACATGTTTTCGGAAAAGTATGTTTTGAAAAAACAAATGTCTTAAATTAGAGTCAATGAAAAGTAACGTTATTCAGTAAGAGTATCTGAGTTAAAAGCTTTGTGAACTTTAGAAGGAAAGCATAAGGCTATACCTCACCTTTATTCTTACTGACAAAAAATAATTCTCATAGGAATCGTCCTACCATGACTCATTTACGGTTTTGTATCCATGAGAAAGGAGGAAGTGAGAGATGCTGAAATCGGTAACAAATGGATAAAAGAAACTTTTTAAAGTTTCTAAACTTGTGGAGATTTTCTTCAGCATGATGAATAGTCATTTCTAGATTCAGTGAGTAGTAAGTTCACCTTTAAGCCCTCTGACACTGCTGATTTTTGATAAAGACATTTGACCAAGTAATATCAGGCTGTTGTGTTTAAATCATGAAGTATAAAGTACTACTTCTAGGTTTTACAAGTAGACTACTTCTATGTAAGTAAATTGTATACATTGTATTTGTTTTATTTGTACTACTATAAAACAAACCCTTGAGACAACCTTACTTTTAAAAGTGACCTAGTATGATACAGAAAATATTTATAAATATGTTCAAAGAACAAATAAAATGAATGAGCACATTCCAAAATAATCAACGGCAACAGACTATAAATTTTTTTCAAATGTGATCTAAAGCTGCAGTAAGATAGACTTGACATAAATATTACACCTTTCCAGGATCATTTTCCAATGACTTTGAACAGTGGAGCTCTCTCTCGGCCACATTGAGCTATACTTTGAATTTCTTGCTTTGATGCATTCCTGATTTTATTGGTGCTTAAAGGCAAAGTTTGGATTTTATTTATTTTAAAAGCATTAGAGAAATATTTGCAGAATGACTGGGTTTATAATAAAGGCTCCTAACAAACAGATCATTTAATAAACCAAGAAAACTGCACCCTATGGATTCATTTATAAAACTGATAAAATTGCTTAGTTGATGACTCTTAAGTATGAAATATTTTTTTGAAACTTTTGAAAAGCTTTAGTGGTTTTTCACACAAAGACAATTATATCTAAAATACATGATACTGTTCTGTTAGGTTTCAACACATGCAACCTTAGAAACTTGTTTAAATACACGTCACCAAATGAAAGGCAAAAAGATATAGGACGGAGCCTTACAAGGCCAAAATAAGCAGTTACAAGGGGAAAAATTCAGTATATACTCATGTGGCCTACATTATAAGAAGCAATTGTTGGATCAGGGTTTTTAACTAAATTGATATTAGTACTCAACTCAGAGAATCTTTCCTTTGGCCAGCTCAAGCTTTTTGAGGCACATAACTTTTCCAGTTCTCTCTGGCTCCCAAAGAATCATTCAAGTTCGGCTTTCTCCATGAAGTCTTTCTGGCTAATTAAAATCACCTTGATTTCTTTTCACCAATAAACAATAGGTTTCATAAACTTTTCACTTGTATAAATGCCGTGTTGTATTGATTTCAAGGTGTGTGCCTGTATGTTGTGCACACACATGCATGTGTGTTCCTGTGTACATACAAATCTTGTCCCCCATGTAGGAGTTTGCATTTCTCCATGCGGGAAGCATGGCCTCATGCCTTTGCATTTCCCATGGTATCTAGTGTAGAACATGTTATTAAGCATGAAATAATTCCACTGTAAAACTCCTGGTTGTTGTGGCCAAAGGGGATTTTAATGGGGTACACAGGAAGTATACGAGAGTCCACGTTTTTGCCTAGTGGGTGATTCGTTTTCGACTTGGACCTAAGCTGGAATTTATTCTCCCAGCCAAAAGCTGTAGAATATACAGCCGGTCCCTGCAACTGCTACAGCCCTGGCAGAACACAGAGGCAACAGACAAAGAGCACTCAGAGAAGACAGAACGTTGCCGGGCTGCTCACATAGAGACAGAAGCCAGTCCTCATATAATAAATACTAGCAGTAGCCAGTTAACTGACAGCAAGGTGTGAAACAGCCTTCACACTGAACTACATACACTGTATGAAGAATCTGTACTAAAATATGAAAAGTAATCAAAGATAGAAACTAAGAGTTTTCTACTATTAATAAGAAATTTGATACAAAGAAGTGATTATCCCAGGATAGTAGAGCTAGGGGTATAAATAAGAGGATATGGATGACTAATTGACAGCAGTTGAAGAAAATTCATCTGTGCTGTACCTGAATAGAGACACTTCACCAGTCTCGTGAAAGTAGTAACACATGAATGGAAAAGAATTCTCAAACGCTACTCAGTATTATTTCTATTTGTTACATATACTTATCCATAAATGTATGTAAACTGTAATTTTATTCTTGTTTAATACTTTTTTTTCAGGGAACCTTGAGATAAACCCTCTAGGTTTCAATAATAATAGAAATCTGAACCTAATAACTTGCAGGCATGATTCTGGCCCCTATGTTGAACATAGCAGGGCAGCACTTTTTATTTTTTTCTTTAATGGAGGATTACTATAAGAAAATGCAGTCTTACAGGATACAATGTACTAACACCTGCCTGAGTAAACATGGCTACCTGTTGCTTTAACCCCAAATAGCATGAATATAATATTTATTTTGAGTTTATCTCTAAAATAAAACAGGATAAAGCTATCCAATCATCGGCACACATTGAAAAGAAAAAGAAAAAACAGTAGGATGAGGTTGGATGCTTGATAACCTTGAAATTAAAAGAGAAAAACAGCTGGCTGTTAATCAGCTTGAAAGGTGACATTTACCTTGTTTAGTTTACCTAGGCTCATAGCTTCACATCCCAGCCAAAATAATCTTGTCCATCACCCAGATTTTATGAATGTCAGGGAGATTTACTTGCATTTTTCTGAACTCATAAGAGCCTGAAAAAATGTCAACGTTGTTAATTTACTATGTTATAACTTAGAACTCTTGGGCTCAAGTGACAAAAACCCCTATGTCAAGCTGGCTTAAGCACAAAAGGAATTTATTAATTTAAATAACTAGAAAAGTTTTGAGGTTTGGTTGGCTTGCTGTTTAGGCTCAAGCAATACCACAATTACCTGGTTCTCCATCTTGGATTGATTTCCCTCCACATATTGGTTTCATTTGTAGACAATATTACTCTTCTTGTTTAAAAACTTACTATGCAGCCATAGACTTCATATCAAACGTGGAAGGGAGAGCCTCTCTTCCCCAAGTAACCTGAGTATTGTTGTCATGTTACACAGAGTCACATACCCACCCATGAATCAATCCCAAAGCCAGGGAGATGGGATATGCTGATTCATGTTGACCAGTCCTGAAGCTGAAGGTGAGGTCAACTCCATCTTGCTTACGTGGCCTGAGAGGAAGGATTAGTTATTCCTCAAAGGAAATGCATTGTATTGTTATTAGTAAGAAAGATGCTGGACAAAATCAGCAATTCTATTATAAAATGAAAAAGACTAGATAGTCACCTCACCCTGACCAGCTTATTCTTTTCCCCTAAGCAAGCTAAAAATGGTGATAAAAATATCAGAAATTTTTTTGGTGGACAAGGAATTAAGATTGAAGGAAGTTTGCTATATAATTCAAATATTTTGTGGCAACAACCTGTTGTATTCATCTTCACATTGATTGTACATCTATTAAGTTATCTGGGTACTAGTTGCTGGGGCCTCATTACAGGTCTATGTATCATCTCCCACACCCACTGTATCAAGAAAATTCTAGCTGGTTAAGCGAACTCAGTTTTAAATTTGAGGCAACCCATTTCTAATAGAGATTAATTTTAGAACTCTAATATAGATTCTAAAGTCTGTGAGACTTCAGTGGACTCTAAAAGGCTAGCCATTTGCTAGAACAATTATTGTTATTTCTCTTCTTTTTTATTGAAAATGATAATAGTCCATTTACTAAGTGTATACACTTAGGGAAATTATTTAACCTCTCTGGGCCTCAGATTTATCAAGTGAAAATGAGACTATGTAAGTTCCATCCATCCTTCCCATATTCTCCATGACACTTTCTCAATAACGTGGGCCATTAAAGTGTCTCTCTTATTTTACATATTGTATATATTTGTGTTGTACTTTTGCTATGTCGCATGTTATATCAAATAAACTGAAACTCAGTGGCTTGGAAAAACAGGTTTATCTCTCACTTTATGTCAGCTGGGGCTTTGTTCCGTATTATCATTCAAGAACAAGGCTGGAGGACAGCCTTTACTCAGGAAATGTCAGTTTGATGGCAGAGGGAAGGATAGTGATGCAACCCATGTCCTCCTAACTGACTTCTGCTCAAATACCATTGGTCAAAGCAAGTTACACGGCCAAGGGAAGTATCAATCTGGTAGGAAGTGAGCTAGTCTCACTGAGAAGGGCAAGCAAATGGCAAAGGGCTGGAATACGTAGTCTCTCACAGCGAAGTGTAGGGAGGCCTTGGGAAAAACAATACTGTTTATCATAGTCCTCACTGCCCAAGCACATTAAAAAATTTAATTATATTGGCATATATTGCATTATATCTTTTGTGTAATATTATGGCATTTAAAAAATACATTATAGTGTATCACAGTGCTCCATTTATAGTAAACCAAGTGGGACCACTCTGAGAAAAAAGAATGTGAATAAGAACCAAGTCTTTTCAATGTAAACTAATTATCAGTTATAATTCTTTGCAATTCAGTAGATTTGGGGGTGGTAATGAAATCTGTGGAGAGGAAAAAATAAGTATAAGTCCTGGGTTTGTGATTGGCTCTTTCCTCTGACTTCTCTCAATTACCTCTCAAATTCTGAACTTGAGTGGCACAAATGGTTAACGCTCAATGAACTGATTATCAAATATTCACCAAGTAAGTGACTGCCGCAAGATGTTAGTGGATTTGGCACAAGTAAACATTATACAAAATTGCAGTAGAGATGTGGCTTTAAGGTTCTCTTTCCTCTGACGGGTTACTGTGATGTCCAAGTCAGTCTAATGTAATAGTTCTCAAAGTGTGGTCCAAGAGTCCGCAGAATCAGCAATACTAGGGAATTTGTTAGAAATAAAAATTTGCTGTCTACCTTTTGACCTAGTGAATCAGAAACTCTGGGGCTGAGACCTAGCCAAGTCCTCCAATGATTCTGAAATTCACTGAAGTTTGGAAACCACTAGTCAGGGGGTATTCTTAAACCTCTGGAACTTCAAGCCTTGACTAGGTGTTAGCTTGTTTCTGAGTGGCTAATGGCACATCAGCACCTTTTCCTTTCATCTAACAGAATCTAGTGCTGTTTATAATCTCCACCTGAAACAACGTATCCTATATAGCCTAGTGTTCTAAAACTTCACCTAGATCGTTGACATGGATTAGTGTGAGAAATATTTCTATATCACCGCATATTTGCTTTAAAAATATGTTTTAGCTATTTGCCTCAGTATGCCACTGACCAATGTTATGTGATTTTGAAATAAAAAACCTTGTCTTATTTTAGGATCTGCTTTGCCAAAAATATTTATGGCTTTCCCAGCTTTGCCAGGATAGGAAAGCTGCAGGGGTTTGGTTTATAGCAAGCCAACTTGTGTAGGTCAAGAAGGCTTGTGGAAAAATCTGAACTGTGCCTCTTTCCTAAACCAAATTTAGGCCACGGTCCAAGAACAGAGAAATAAACACTGAGGTGAAGAATTGTTCATTTATTCTGGAATATTTCAAAGATCTGTCCTAAGAATGCTTGATTTGGGACCAGAGAAATATGATTAAAATGAAGTTTCAGTGAGAATTGGTGAGTTCAAAATTTGGGGCTGAAACATTAGATAATCCTTTATTTCCAGCCTATTTGAAATTTTCAGATCATTTTGGGGATAATTACTCTTTAGTATTCTGTAGTTCTTTATTTACGTTAGCACAGATGAATACTGACTGAACTTACTATTGTTATTTTGCTGAATGTAATATAATTTGGATATTTTTATAGATTTCTTTAGGAAAAAACATTTGTCTATTTTAAACCATGTTATTTTAAAAAAATAAAAAGCTGACATCTATAACTGATTATTTTACGCTAAGTTTTCTTATGCTTTCTCCTTTGAAGTGTTTACAATATATGCATTTCGGAATTTGTGTGAGGTTTTTTGTGTACTCATGGTAATATTTTGCACAATTTCTTCTTTTAGAAGAAGGCACTTACTGGGGATAGGATATAAAGATAGGGTAATATATTGATAGTTAACATGAAAGTGAGAAAAAAAGACAAAGGCTACCTTTAAAAGTTGATATTTATAATCTGATTTTTCCTAGAACACATCAATCTGGGCCCACAGATGGACAGGGTATTACAATCAAAGAATACAGGGAAAAATAATGATGATAAAAATGCGATTATTACCAAATATTATAGCTGCTGTAGCATCTCGTGGCATTTCTTTCTGTCTTCTTTAGGTATCCTCTGTGTCATCATGTGACACTCTGTCCACATCTCTAGTGTTGACATTCCCCTTGTGACATCACCCACATTATGGCACAGCCGTACCTTTATTTCAGTTTCAATGGTACATATGGTGAAATAAAGAAAAATACCTTCTCACAATTAGATTAAACTGTACAGACTAGTCCCATCTTTTCCCACAGTAGTACATTTTTTCTTTCTTTCTTTCTTTTTTTTTTTTTTTTTTTTTTGTATTCTCCTATTTGATTTACTGATTTAGTCTTACAGCTTCCTTTTCCAAAGACCAAAGAATCTGGCACAGGTTTCCTAGGGACTGTTCCAGAAGACAATTTGTGTGACATATTTTGCTTCTTTCTTCCCTTCTAATTCCCAATGTGTTCCAACCGATATTAGAAAACAATCCTGCCAGGTATGAGCCTCGTTTCAATCTTACATGGCAGCTGAGAGGTAAAGAAATCATCATATTTACCTAGATGCTTTTTTAAAAAAATTGGGAATCCAGTGCCTTCTGGCATCGACATTCTCATGCCTTTCAAAAATATAGTCCTAGCCAACCCTCCTAAATATAGCTAGAGATGACCAAATTGAAGTAAATTTAGGTCCTTTCACTGTGACTCCGAGAGCACATAGAAGTAAAGTTTTTGTTTAGAAAATATTACTTATATAATTACAATGGTCATTATCTAGCTCCTCCTATCTGGGACCCAAGGAAGGGCAATGCTGAGTCAGCTTTGGGAATAAAAGAGTCCTAAGGTTGTGCCCTGGTGATTTCTTGCTTGATTATCAGTATGTAATATGGACTGAATGTTTGTGTTCCCCCCAAATTCATATGTTGAAATGCTAACCCCAGAGTAACAATATTAGGTCAGGACCTTGGGACGTTAATTAGGTCCTGGAGATGGAGCCCTCATGAGTGGAACCACAGAGAGACCTCAGAGAGCTCGCTCCACCCCTTTACTATGTGAGGACACAGAGAGAAGTCAGCCTTTTACAACCAGGAATTGGGCCTCCTCCAGATGCCAAGTCAGCTAGTGCCTTCATCTTGGACTTCCAGAGGCCAGGACTGTGAGAAATAAACATTTGTTATTTAAGCCACCCAGTCTATGGTATTTTTGTTATAGTAGCATGAGCTAAGACAGTAGCTAAAAATGCTGCACTATGGAAGAGCAAAGTGACCCAAGTGCAGAAACTTAAATAAGGAAGTCAAAATCCAACATAATACGAGGTAAAATATTCTATTGAATGGAGCACTGCAGTGGGGAAGGAGCCAAGATGCATTGGTTGGAGAATGAGATCAGTAGACATTAAAAAGACTGATGGGTCAAAGGGAGGACCACAAGTACACAGCCTGTCCATGACAATGGTCTTCTTATGCACAAGATGAGGAGCATAGTCTTTAAAGTAAAAACTATTCCAGACTTACATAAGCAGTGTTTTGCTTTCTTTTCAGTCTATTGAATTCAATTTTGATCAACACTGAATCAACCGTTCATTCCTTGACTTTAACCTCTTTGTTTCAGCTACTGGATGCTTTAATCTGCGTTGCATTTGACTGCAACCTTCACCCCACTTCCTTCCTTTCCTACACCTCATGGCTGACACTGCTAAATCTTACTAAATAATTGTCTATCCTCAGCTAAAACACTATTGGTGAAGGAACATCACTAACTACTGAAGTTGTTGTTTTCATTTTCAAATGGCTTTAATTGTTAGCAAGTTCTTTCTTCTCTAGCCAGATCACAAAAGTGTTTACTCTGTGATTTGGGTTTGCAAGCCAAATGTAGCTTCTCTACTGTGTCGGTGATGGTGCTGATGTCAGTCACACCTGTCTGTTCCACACACAGACATATCAGATAGTGTAGACATTGGAGAGTTACCAGTGGATACTATTTCCTCTTTCAATTCAAAGCAGAAGATTCATTCTTTCCACATTTCAACTCCCTTTGATGGCTGGTTTCAATACTAGATTTTGATGACTGCCTTTCCTTAGGTAATTGCTCAGTCTTTCAGATTGTACCCCTGTTGCTTGATTCCCCTAAGATGGTGTCTACGTGTATGTATGAGACCAGCTTACTATGTTTTCTTGTCACTAGAGAAGAAGGTTCCTTAGATCCACATGGTATCTGCCAGAGCGTCTGGTCTCTGAGACCATTGGGAAGTGCCACTTTTGAACTTGAGACTTCTGAGGGGTGAGTGGCCCCATATAGCACTTTAGGCAAATATGAAAGCACTCAACACTACAGCTCATGAGCCTGGCAAATGTATCCCCAGCGTGGAAGAGCCCAAAGAATGAAAAGCCCATTCTTTGATTTAAAATCAGGTCTCTGTCCATATCCTGGTGCTCTCAACATATTTGCAGCCCCTGACTGGGACATTTGGGAGCTACTGTGGCTCTGAAATGCCAGACACAGGCCAAGGGAAACCAAGAACATGGCCTCCGCTTGACAGATATACTCACTATCTACAAGTGCCTCTGAGACATCTCTCCTTAGCAATGTTGGGTATGGTTCTCATCTGAAGCTTATCACTGTCTTTGGGGCCTGAAGCCTCTCGTTACTACATGAGGAGAAAGCTGTCCCTGTTGCTAACATTTACAGTCATTCTCAGTCACTCCACTTAAAGCTCAGCAACAAATTAAGAAGAGAAACAGAAGCCAGTGTCTGACATTTGCTCTATTTTGTTACCTTTCTTCCCATAATCCTTGAGAATGAGATTATTTTTTCTCTACCCAATATCTGTCCCCTATAACAGGTTAGCGAGCTTAAGGGCCAGTGGTGTGCTGATAAATATTTAACAATGGCACTTGGAGGGAAGAAAACTGATTTGTAGCGTTTGCAGATTTCCATGGGGTTAGTACTCCTACCACAGCTAATTTCAAGCTACTAGCATGATATCTCTGTGTGAGTTGAGGAGAGATGCATAAAACTGGTTCTTGGAAGACAGTACCAGCCCACGCCAGCATACGACAGCTTGTGGACTAGTGATCATATATAGAGCAGTAGATTTGCTATCATTTTGTCTGTGATCTGAACCTCCTAGGTTTCCTTAATTGATACTTTAAAGAGATATTAAAATTTCTTTTTCCTCTTTTTATTCTCTTTTAACTGCAACTACTGTGCATATTCAGCGAGGGCTATGTTTTGTGCAATTATGACATTTCAGGAATCCTTTTCATGGTATTTCAGCAGCCAATAAATCACACCTATGTCAGCCTGCATTTATCTTTCCTGATATTTATGCCAATTTATATTACATGTAAAATTTCATTGTGTTTTCTTAAGTACTAGTACTCGATAATTTACATATTGAAATGCATATTGATTTATGATAAATTTTTGTTTTTTATAGTTTTCACTTTGTTGAGGTATAATTGATGTATAAAATTATATTTAAAGTGTGCTACTTGATGATTTGATAAGCCTATATCTTGTGAAAGGATTCCTCCCATTGAGTTAATTAACACATTCATCACCTGACATATTTAATCCTACCCCATTGTATTTGGTGAGAATATTTAAGTTCTATTCTCTTAGCAAATTTCAACTATACAATACAGCGTTATCAAGTATAGTCACCATGTTATACATTAGATCCTCAGACCTTATTCATCTTATAACTGAAAGTTTGTACCCTTTTTAAAATTTTTAAATTATAGTTGACATTCAATGTTATTTTATATTAGTTTCAGGAGTACAGTGTAGTGTTTAGATATTTATATAATTTATGAAGTGATCCCCCAATAAGTCTAGTATCCACCTGGCACTATACATAATTATTACAATATTATTGACTGTATTCCTTATACTGTTCTTTTCTATAACTATTTTGTAACTACTGTGACTATTTTGTAACTGCCAATTTGTATTTCTTAATTCCTTCACCCTTTTCACTCAGCCCCCCCGCCCCCAATCTGGTGACCATCATTTTGTTCTCTGTATCTATGAATCCATTTCTGTTTTTGTTTGTTCTGTTTTTCTGATTACACAAAATGGTGCAGCCAGTATGGAAAACAGTTTGGAGTTTCCTCAAAATTAAAAATGGAACTACCTCATTACTCAACAATTCCACATTGGGGTATTTATCCAAAGAAATCCAAAACAATGGTTGGAAAAGATATATGCACCCCTATGTTCACTGCAGTGCTATTTACAATAGCCAAGATATGGAAACAACCAAAATGCCCATCAATAGACGATTGGATAAAGAAGATGTGGTCCATATCTGGAATATTACTCAGCCATTAAAAAAAAAAAAACTTACCATTTACAACAATATGGATGAACCTAGAGAGTATTATGCTAAGTGAAATAAGGCAGAGAGAGAAATTTCGTACCCTTTGACCAACCTCTTCCTATTTCCTCCATCCCCAGACCCTGGGAACTACTACGTGTATTCTACTCTCTGTTTCTATGAGTTTAACAAATCACATGTAAGTGATACCATGCAATATTTGTCATTCTCTGGTTTATTGCACTTAACATAATGGCCTCCAGGTTCATTTGTGTTGTTACCAATCACAGGAATAACTTCTTTTTAAAGTTGGAATAATATTCTATTGTATATAATACCACATTTTCTTTACTCTTCCATCAATAGACATTTAGGTTGTTTGTATACCTTGGTTATTGTGAATAATGTAGCAATGAACATGGCAGTACAGTAATCTCTTTGAGATAATAGTTTCATTTGCTTTAGATATATAACCAGAAGTGGGGTTTTGAAATCATATTGTAGTTGTATTTTATATTTTCTTAAGGAAATTTCATACTGTTTTCCACAGTGGCTGTACCAATTCACATTTCAACCAACAGTGTAGAAAGGTTCCCTTGCTCTACATCCTCACCAGCATTTATTACCTCTTGTCTTTTTTTATCATGGCCATCATAAGAGGTGTGAGCTGTCTTCTCTACATTTAAACTGGGAGATTATATAGATTCTCAAAATTATCTAGGTAGGTAGTTACATTATCTGTGAACTTTATTTTAGTAAAGCAAAGGTGATTGTTTTAGGTTAGGATCCCCAAGAAGCGGACTCTGAGACAAGGATTTGAAAGTGAGTAGTTTATTTGGAAAGTAATCCTCAGGGTGCGCTGATGAGGGAGTGGGAAGTGAGACAAGAGCAGAAAGGAAAGGAAGGCAGGGGCATTACTGCTCAGGTTCCCATCAATGGGCGGTGAAGCACTATCTCATCTGAGCTTCAGAGACAGAGTGTAGAGCACCAGCTCTCAGCCATCCCACCTGAGGTGTAAGGAAGATGGAATGTTCATTTATCAGTTCCCATTTGTCATTGTTTGAGGGCTACTCCCAGGGACATTAGTTCCCTGGCACTTCTGGCCTGTCTCAAGTGTCCTTCAAGCACAGACTCCTGACTAAAGAAAGACCCCATGCAGGTAGGCACAGGCATTTACAAAAAGAGGCTGTAGGCATTTTCAGGGAAAGAGAGTGCTGATGAATGGGACACTAACATTTGCTATAGGGCACCCCAGCACCACCCAGATCCACTCTAGCCCTACTTTAAGTTAATCTGTTATCTGTTACTGATACTACAAAGCGGTGGCAGTCAGTTTCAATCTCTCTCTCTCTCTCTCTCTCTCTCTCTCTCTCTCTCTCTCTCCCCCTCTCCCCCGCCACACACACTCACAAACTTTGTTAAACAAAGCTCCCTCTTCTAACCACCCATTCTAGAGTCTCCCCTGCAGCCAGCACTTCTGCTGGCCTAAGTTTCTTGCCTGGTTTGGATTACAGACCTAGATCCATGAGGGCTCTGAGCCCAAAGTTGCCTGATCTTATCAGGTTATCCCATGGGATGGAAAGCATCCAGAGGCTCCTCAGTGAATCTTTGTGTTCCAGTCATATTCCTCTCTGCTCCCATCTGCAGTAGCAACCCTATATCCTCATGATAATCAGTGTAGTAACCCTTTGCTTGCTGGTCTACCGGCATCAGATGCCCAATATGTCTAGGCAGCATGCCTAGTGTAGTGAAAACCTGGCTGTGTCCCCAGGTGCAGGCTCTGTCCCAGCCACCCTGCCCTCCTCAGTTATCTGCACCCTAATGAGGTCACTCTAATATTCTAACAGGTTAGCATCTTCTTGTCTGCCATAATGCATATGAGACTAACACTCTCTTCAGGCATAGATTAGCAATAAGAAGTTACTGGTGTGTACAACCAAGGGTTATTGGTGGGAACCAACATCATCAGTTACTTTGATACTACAAAGTATTTGTTATAAAGGGGGGGCTGTGACATTGCGATTCGTAGTAAGAAATACATATTTGGTATTTGTCCCCTTTCTGGCACAGAGCTCCTAAAACTCTTGGATTTCCTAGTTGAAAAGAGCAAGAAAGGTGTATTTTGTTATGTTGATAAGGTGACTTTTGGAAACACATAAGAGTGGGGACTGCTTGCCAGGAGAACCAACCTTGTGATTAGAGGAATGAAACTTTCAATCCCACCTCCCTGACCTCCAGGGATGGAAGAAGGCCTGGAAGTTGAGTCAGTAGCCAATGCCCAATGATTTAATCAACCATGGCTATGCAATGAAGCCTCCATAAAAAAAACAAAAAAAAAACAACAAAGGGTGGGGTTTGGAGAGCTTCCAGGTTGGTGAACACATGGAGATTTGGAGAGAATGGTGAGGTGGGAGATAGTATGGGAGCTTCAGCCCTTTACCTGTATCTTGCCCTGTGGACTTTTTCCATCTGACGGTTTCTGAGTTATATCCTTTTATAATAAACTGGTAATCTATACGTGAAATCTTTCTCTGAGCTTCTCTGTGAGCCTTTCTAACAAATTAATTGAATCTGAGGAGGAGATCATTTGAAACCTTCAACCCATAGCTGGTTGGTGAGAAGTAGAAGTGAAAACCTGGGCTTTTGACTGGTGCCTGAAGTAGAGGGTTAGGGACATCTTGTATGACCGAGCCCTTAACCTGCAGGATCTGGTGTTATCTCCAGTAGATAATATCAGAACTCAGTTGAATTGTGGGACACCCAGTTGCTGTCTGAGAATTGCTTACTTTGTAGTGTGGGAAAACACACACACACAAACACACACACACACACACACACACACACTGGAGGGGTATTATATATGAGGCAGAGAACTTCTGTGCTATACTATGAACTATATTTTGATGTCACGTAATTTTTGTCTTGATATTTGAACCCTATTGCTTTTATCATTCAAATGATTATTTTATTTTATCCTTTATTTTATGTTATCATTTGGACACCAATTTTTTTTACATAAGGAAGGCCTGAGGACAGAGAAGAGGAAATAAAGCAAAACAAATACAACCATGTCCTCTCTATTTTCAGGACCTCTTCAATGAGGACAGAAAAAGTCAGTAGTAAATGTGAGCAGGACTTGAAGTACTCAGTTACTGAGCACAACGTGTCAGTTTTCTGCAATCAAGTGGTAACAGAGAGTAGTCTGTTCAGATCCCACTTAGTTCTACTGCTTGGATGCAAGAGGGAACTTATTTTAGCCGACAGCCCAAATATATTGGTTAAATTATTACCATTTTAATTTAGAGGCAGCTGAGAAAATATATGCCAATTACTCTCAGTGACCACTGGGTTCAAGATGTCTTTTCATTCATTAATTATTAAGGATTGGGCTTTTGTAAGAGGAGGTAATGCTGATCTCTCTCTCTCTCTCTCTCTCTCTCTCTCTCTCTCTCTCTCACCTCCTTCATAGAGGTGCTGTGAGGATTTCTGCCTGTGTGGTAATGAAGTTCAGTAGCTCGCTTTGAATTTCTCATTGAAAAAGGTGTTACAAAATTTTAAAGTAAAAAATATACTTCTGCTAATAAGGATGTTGATCTTGAAATGCAATATGAAAACCAGAGACTGGAAATTTAAAATTTGTAATGAAATGCTCTAAAGCTGTGATCTCTTCAGACCTTGGGAGTTTAGCAGGGGTGGCCCCAGGGAAGACTTGGATGGAAGATGCTGCAGGATGTGGTGGCGGTGATTCAGTAGGTGGCCCTCTTCCATCCCAAGGTGGTCCGGAGCCAACTCCCAGCCCTGGGTTATGGAGCACTGTGCTGCAGGAGAACCACCTATTGGATGAGATGTAAGACTGAGGTTCTGACCACTTCTGCTCATTAAAAATTCCAGGGCATTTTTATAAGGTTAAGGATGTATCCTTGTGTTCTACAATCTGCTTCCATTTGTGTAGAAATATTGGCTTCTTTGTAATTTCTAGAGAAAAGAATACATGTAGAAATTTCAGAAAGATGATTAACACTTTTATGGGAGAAAATTCAGATAGATTGATTCAAAATTTTATCCTAAACTTTTATTTTATGGAGTAGTAAAACAAAACACCTGTTTGAGTAACTTTCTTATTGGGGCATACATGTATTTGTAGATAAGAGATAAATCCCCTTTCTTAAAGAGCTTATATAATTAGGGTTAATTTAAGTAACTGCTCCAATATTTATATATGGTGATGAAATGACTTGTATTTTGAGGGCTTTATCTGGGATTTCTTCAGTATTTTGATAATTGACATTTAGGATACGAAATGGAATAAGATATATAGCGAATGACAATAATATAGGAATAATCTGAAAGCTCTTCCTGGCTCCGTTTAACTTTCAGAACACTTAGTTATGTGTCACCCATAATTTTACACTTAATGCATTAATTATAATTACAAAAATCAAAGCAAGAATTTAAACTTTATTCTTAATAGTAAGTGAACTAAGATCCTTAGAAAAAAATGTAAGACAAAAAATAAAATCAATATAAAGATTGATTTTATATTTATATTGGGGAAGAGAATGATTGTCAGAGAAAAGTTGCACATTCCTGTATTTATTTAGAGTATTCCTTTTCTGGGATGGGAGAAGAACCACATTGCTTTCTTCCACGCATCACTTACTATTCTTACTGAGCTCAAAATGCCCTGTTTCTAGATTTTGGTTAAAGGAAATCATTGAGCCTAAGCTCTGTATGTAATTTGCCATTTCTGTGGAAAGTTACCATAGCTCTGTGGTTCCAGTAGAATGAAAAAAAAAAAAAAATGCCTCACAGTTTCAGGCAGAGAACAACTCAGATTAACTAATATGGCACTTCCTTTTTGGTACCTGATTGTGAGATATTGATTATATTGAGAAGCCCAGACTATGCCTTCTTTTCTAACTCCATATTAGCGGGGAAAATAATAGACTTTAGCTTTTTGTATTTGAGTTTAAGTCTTTAAGAGTAAATAATAATTATCTGTAGATACAGATTTCTTCTTTTTTTTACAGTTTCTACAGATAGTTATTTTTAATGCTATATTTTAAAACTTTCACTATACTCTTACAACATAGTTATTGTGTTCAAGCCAATCAGATATGCCATAGTCATAAATGAGATTGCCTTTTTGCATCTAATGCTTTGGAGGAGGCAAGAATTTAAGAGACAGATAGCCTTAGATTCTGTATAATACAACACAGCTAAAATATAAGAACATTGTAAGTGTAAGTAGTGTAGGATAACTAGTCAAGTATTCTTTAGCTACATTTACTTAAAAATGCAAAATACATAATTGCTGAATCATGGCATCAACAGACCTGGAATCCAGACTAAACTGTAGAGTATCTTAAGTGAGGCACCTGAAATATCTGTGCCTCTGATTCTATATTTACCCAATTAGGATGCTATTATCTGCTTCACCCATTTCATATATTTCATAGTGAACAATGTTAATAAATTGTCTTTGAAAGTAAACTGTAAAACTATACTTAAACACTTGTAAATATTTTTAGGACAAACTGATTTATAATAGCTAAAACACATTGTCTTTGAAAGTAAACTGTGGGGCTGATCAAAATGGCTGTGTGAGGTGAGCCTCTGTAAAGCTCCCCTAGAATTTACAACTAATCGAACAATAACTCCACAAAGGACTCCCTGCACAGCAGACAGGCAAGACGAAGAAGCCCACTACTAAATTCACCTAAAGGTGGGCAAATCGTGTGATCGGAGGAGGAGAGAAGGGCTGTGTGGGCACAGGACATAGACCTAGCTCAGTCTCTAAGCTCGCTGCATCCTGGAACTACCACAGCTGCGACAGAGGGAAGAACTTCGACTGCTAGGGCTCCACTTATGGCCCACAGGGCTGAGGGGGCAGCATATAACACGGCTGAACCCAATGCTCACGGCAGAAACCTCGGAGAAAAGACTGAGGGAAGAAGGCTGAAAACGGTGGTTTGAGCCCTCACTGCCCAGCAGAGAATGGAAGCCTTAGGCACTGAGACTAGCCACCCCCTCCCTACCCTCCCAGAGCTTGCACCGACCCCACCTTCCCCATGCTAGAAGCAGAACAGTAGTAGTGTCAGATCAAAAGAACAGAATATTTGCTGTTCTGAGAACTGTGGACCTCAGACACAGATTCACGGCCCAACTAGTTCTGGCGAAGGGGAGGGAGCTGTGGAAGCAGGACTGGCTGTGGTGGTGGTCGAAGCCATTGCTCTGGGCCACCTCTCACAATTCACCCCGCCCCTGGGCCCACCTATCTGGGTGGATCTCTGCAGGAGTAAACAGAACTGCTGAAACATACGGGCTCTACATCTGGTGCAGGAAGAGCTTTGGAACTTCAAAAGCTCTCCTCATGCCCATGCGGACACTGCGCCCTGTAACCCAGGCGAACTATTAACAGAGGAGAAGCCCATCTCCCGTGGAATGCCCCCATCGTGTGAGAAGCTGGAATAATGCAGAGAAAACATAGCACTACCATGTGAGAGAGCGAAAAAAAGGCTGCAGTCTGAGAGAAAATAAAACATTCTACCAACAAGTACTGGAAAACAAAAGAAACACCTCTTCCTATCAACCTGTTGCAGAAGCCACTCCTGTAGATGTCTAGGAAGAGAAATAATAAATCAGTAATTGCCATGAATAACCAAGGCAACAAGACAGCTCAGAAAGAAAGTGAAAAGTCTCCAGAAAAGGAACTTAAAGATATGGAAATATGTGACTTAAATGACAGAGAATTCAAGATTGCAGTTCTGAAAAAACTCAACGAGATGCAAGAAAACACAGAAAGGCAGTTTAATGAACTCACAATCAAAGAACAACATGAGCAGTATATGAAAGAAATTGAAATTTTAAAAAAGAACCAAATAGAAATTCTGGAGATTAAGAACTCAATAGAAGAAATTAAGAATGAAATAACCAGCTTAGGTAGTAGAGTTGACCAGAAAGAGGAAAGAATCAGTGACATCGAAGTAGAAACCTGGAAATTAGACGGATGGAAGAAGAAAGAGACTTGAGACTTAAAAGAAATGAAAGAACTCTACAAGAACTTTCTGACTCCATCAGAAAGACCAATATAAGAATAATGGGCATACCAGAAGGAGAAGAAAGAGAGAAGGGAACAGAGAATATATTCAAACAAATTGTTGATGAGAACTTCCCAAACTTGTGGAAAGAACTGGATCCTCAAATCCAAGAAGCAAATAGAACACCTAATTACCTCAATCCCAACAGGCCTTCTCCAAGGCACATTGTATTGAAGCTGTTTAAAATCAACGACAAAGGAAGAATCCTCAAGGCAGCCAGGGAAAAGAAGACAGTAACCTACAAAGGAAAGGCCATTAGATTATCATCAGATTTTTCAGCAGAAACTGTACAAGCCAGCAGGGAGTGGAACCAAGTATTCAACTATTGAAAGAGAGAAATTATGAGCCAAGAATAATATATTCAACAAAGATATCCTTTAGATATGAGGGAAGAATAAAGACCTTTCCAGACATACAGAAGCTGAGGGAATTTTCTACTACACGACCTGCACTACAAGAAACACTAAAGGAGGCTACTCAACCACCATCAACAGGGACAATTTGTGGCAACCAAAACATAAACAGGGGGAATTGTAAAGGCCTGAACCAGAATATGGGAATGGAGAAAGTAAGCGTGCTGAAGAAAATGGAATACTCTAAATATCAAACTTTCTTTTACATAAACTTAAGGGTAACCACTCAAAAAAAAATTTCCAGAACTGAAATATATACTGTAATAAAAGAAAAAACAGAGGGAAACATCATAGAATACCACCACACAGAAATAATAGACAACAACAAAAAGATAAAGAAACAATGGAGACACAGCCTTACCAGAAAACTACAGATAGAATGACAGGAAATACTCACATATCAATAATCACTCTCCCCAATAAATTTAAAAAATAAATTAAAAAAAAAAATCACCCTAAATGTAAATGGACTGAACTCACCAATAAAAAGGCACAGAGTAGCAGATTGGATCAAAAAACTAAACCCAACCATATGTTGTCTTCAAGAGACACATCTCAGCTACAAGGACAAGCATAGACTCAAAGTGAAAGGGTGGAAATTGACACTCCAAGTAAATGGTACCCAGAGAAAATCAGGAGTAGCCATAATGATATCAGATGAAGCAGACTTCAGGGTGAAAAGATAACAAGAGACAAAGATGGACATTTCATAATGGTGAAGGGGACTGTACAACAAGAAGACATAACAGTCATCAATATTTATGCCTCCTATCAGGAAGCACCGAAATATACCAAGCAACTACTAATAGAACTAAAGGGAGAAATTGACCAAAACACAATTATACTAGGGGACTTAAATACGTCATTGACAGCTATGGATAGATCATCCAAACAGAAAATAAATAATGAAATAGCAGCCCTAAATGACACATTAGATGAAATGGATATAATTGACATATATAGAGCACTTCATCCTAAAACATCAGACTATACATTCTTTTCTAGTGTATATGGAACATTCTCAAGGATAGACAATATATTGGGACATATAATCAGCCTCAGCAAATTTAAGAAGATAGAAATCATACCAAGCATATTCTCTGATCACAAGGCTTTGAAATTGGGTATCAACTGCAAAAAGAAAGCAGGAAAAAACACAAATACATGGAGATTAAACAACATACCTTTAAAGAATGACTGGGTCAAAAAAGAAATTAGAGGAGAGATCAAAAGATACATAGAAACAAATGACAATGAAAATACATCCTACCAAAATTTTTGGGATGCAGCGAAAGTAGTTTCAAGAGGGAAATTTATATCATTATAGGCCTATCTCAAGAAACAAGAAAAATCCCAAATAAATAACCTCATGTTACACCTTAAAATACTAGAAAAAGAAGAACAAGTGAAACCCAAGGTCAGCAGAAGAAAGGAAATAACAAAAATCCGAGCAGAACTAAATGAAATAGAGAAAAAAAAGACAATAGAAAAAATTAACGTGACAAAGAGCTGGTTCTTTGAAAAGATTAACAAAATTGACAAACCCTTGGCTAGACTCACTAAGATAAAAAGAGAGAAGACACTAATGAACAAAATCAGAAACGAAAAAGGGGAAGTTATCACGGACACCACAGAAATACAAAGGATCATCCAAGAATACTATGAAGGACTATATGCCACCAAATTCAATAACCTAGAAGAAATGGACAAGTTCTTAGAAACATACAGTCTTTCAAGGCTGAACCATGAAGAACTGGAAAATCTAAACAGACCTATCATCAGTAACGAAATTGAATCAGTCATTCAAAACCTTCCCAAAAGCAAAAGTCCGGGACCAGATGGCTGCACTAGTGAATTCTACCAAACCTTCAAAGAGGATATAATACCAATCCTGCTCAAACTCTTCCAAAAAATTGAAGAAGAGACAGTACTCCCTAACTCATTTTATGAGGCCAACATTATCCTGATACCAAAACCTGGTAAGGACAGCACAAAAAAAGAAAACTACAGACCAATATCTCTGATGAATACAGATGCAAAAATCCTAAACAAAATTCTAGCAAATCGAACACAACAATGCATTAACAGATTATTCATCACGACCAAGTGGGGTTCATTCCTGGGGCACAAGGATGGTTCAACATCTGCAAATCCATTAATGTGATACATCACATAAACAAAATAATGGACAAAAATCATATGATTATATCAATTGATGCAGAAAAAGCATTTGACAAGATACAACATCCATTTATGATTAAAACACTTAATAAAATAGGTATATAAGGAAAATACCTTAACATAATAAAGGCCATATATGACAAGCTCTCAGCTAATCTCATAATTAATGGTGAAAAACTGAATGAAGCCCTTTGCTCTACGTTGAGGAACACGAGAGGGCTGTCCCCTATCACCTCTGCTTTTCAACATAGTGTTGGAAGTTCTTGCCAGAACAATCTGGCAAGAGAAAGAAATAAAAGGCATCCAAATTGGAAATGAAGAAGTTAAATTATCACTCTTTGCAGATGACATGATGCTATATATAGAAACAATCAACGAATACAGTAAAGTCACTGGCTACAAAATCAACATACAAAAGTCCATTGCATTCCTATATACTAACAATGAAATCTCAGAAAGAGAAATACAAAAAACAATTCCTTTTGCAATTGCAGCAAAAAGAATAAAATACCTAGGAATAAATTTAACAAAGGATATGAAGGACCTATATGCTGAAAACTATAAGACATTTTTGAAAGAAATTGAAGAAGACACAAAGAAATGGAAAGACATTCCATGCCCATGGATTGGAAGAATCAACATAGTTAAAATGGCCATATTACCCAACGCAATATACAGGTTGAATGCAATCCCCGTCAAAATCCCAATGGCATTTTTTAAAAGAAATAGAATAAAAAATCATCAGATTTATTTGGAACAACATAAGACCCCGAAAAGCCAAAGCACTCTTAAGAAAAAAGAACAATACTAGAAGTATCACACTTCCTGACTTTAGCTTGTACTACAGGGCAACAATAATCAAAACAGCATGGTATTGGCAGAAGAACAGACCATAGACCAATGGAATAGAATTGAGAACCCAGAAATAAAACCATATAAATATGGACAGATAATTTTTGACAAAGAAAAAAAACATGCAATGGAAAAAAGACAGCCTCTTCAATAAATGGTGCTGGGAGAATTGGATAGCCATGTGAAAAAGAATGAAACTGGACTGCTATCTGTCACCATGTACAAAAATTAATTCAAAATGGATCAATGGCTTAAGCATAAGACCTGACACAATAAACTGCATAGAAGAAAAAATAGGTACTAAACTTATGGACCTTGGGTTCAAAGAGCATTTTATGAATTTGACTCCAAAGGCAATGGAAGTAAAAGCTAAAATAAATGAATGGGACTATGTGGAACTTAAAAGCTCCTGCACAGCAAAAGAAACCATCGACAAAAGAAAGAGGCCACCAACTGAATGGGAGAAGATTTTTGCAAACAGTGCCTCTGATAAGGGGCTAATATCCAAAATACACAAGGAACTCATGAAACTCAACAACAAAAAACAACCCAATTGAAAAATGGGCAGAGGACCTAGAGAGACATTTCTCCAAGGAGGACATACAAATGGCAAATAGACATATGAAAAAATGCTCAACATCACTTATCATCAGAGAAATGCAAATAAAAACCACAATGAGATATCACCTCACCCCAATCAGAATGGCTATTATCAACAAGGCAAATAGTAACAAGTGTTGGAGAGGCTGTGGAGAAAAAGGAAACCTTAATTCACTGTTGGTGGGAATGCAGACTGGTGCAGCCATTATGGAAGGCAGTGTGGAGGTTCCTCAAAAAATTATGAATAGAATTACCATATGACCCAGCAATCCCTCTCCTGGGTATCTACCCAAAAATTCTGAAAACATTTATACATAAAGACACATGTGCTCCAATGTTCATTGCAGCTTTGTTTACGGTGGCCAAGACATGGAAACAACCAAAATGTCCTTCAATAGATGAATGGATAAAGAAGTTGTGGTATATATACACCATGGAATACTATTTGGTGGTAAGAAAAGATGATATAGGAACATTTGTGACAACATGGATGGATCTTGAGAGTATAATGCTGAGCGAAATAAGTCAGACAGAAAAAGCAGAGAACCATATGATTTCACTGATATGTGGTATATACACCAAAAACAACAAAAGAACAAGACAAACAAATGAGGAACAAAAACTCATAGACACAGACAATAGTTTAGTGGTTACAAGAGGGTAAAGGGGTGTGGGGGATGGGAGATGAGGGTAAGGGGGATCAAATATATGGTGATGGAAGGAGAACTGACTCTGGGTGGTGAACACACAATGGGATTTATAGATGATGTAATACAGAATTGTACACCTGAAATCTATGTAATTTTACTAACAATTGTCACCCCAATAAATTAAAAAAAAAAGTAAACTGTAAAACTATACTTCAACACTTGTAAATATTTTTAGGACAAACTGCTTTATAATAGCTGAAACACCAGAGTATTGCATTTTCCATATTTTTCAATTGTACATTTATTTTATTTACATGATGTATAGCAATTATTTACAAAAATATTAACTAAACATCAAAAGAATTCCAACATGTGAATAGTACAGAGAAAATCATATTTTTAAAAATGATATAGCTAAGCGCAGAAAGAAATAATAGCAAGTCCCTATTTTACTAGTATCAGAGATAATGCAAAATAGACTTTCTTTTCTTTTTATTGTAGATTCATATACCATTGCAAGAAATAATTCAGAGAGATCTATGTACCTTTTACCCAGTTTCCCCCAATGGTAATGTCTTGAAAAATTATAGGATGATATCACATACAGGTTAATAGCTTTGATACATTCAAGATCCAGAACAAATTCAGCATCACAAGTATCCCTCCAGCTGTGCTTTTATAACCACACACTTCCTTCCCACTCCACCCCCTCCCTGACCTCTGCCAACCACCAATCTGTTCTCCATTTCTATAATTTGTTTTTCATTAAATATATTATGTAAGTGGGATCATACAATATGTAACTTTTTGGGATTGGCTTTTTTCACTCAGCATAATTCCCTGGAGATTGATCCAAGTTAGTGTGTATGTGTGTGTATCAATAATTTGTTCCTCTTAATTGCTGATTAGTATTCCATCAAATAGTATACATTTAAAACTCTAAACACACCCTACCAGGAATGCTGCTTTACCTAGGGGACCCTTGTTTTTGACTAAAGTGTATAATGCAAGAATCATAACACATAATGAAAGGGCTATCTCTTGCTGCAATCTATGCTTCAGAATTCTGCTATTTTAAATGAATTACTGTTGGAAGGGTGAATTGAGAGGACCTCACCTCTGGACCTGGGAGCTGGACGTGGCATTCAGAGGCTCCTCGCTCCTGTCCTTGGAATATATTTTCCTATTGCCTTCCCTACACTAGAAGCTGCCCCAAGGACATAGCCTTGAGAGAGTAATGTGTTGTTGAGACCATCTGGATGGTATATGTGACTGAACCCTGTTAAGGCTGCAATATAAACTTTTACGATTCTGGCAGACAAGTATGGAGATCTAATCATCTTGTAGCTTCCCAAGACAAGCCTTATATGTAAGTTCCCTTGCTTATTAAACCTGCCACCTACCAATCTGGGGTGATCTTCCCCTTTCTTTGCTCTCTTTTTGCGCTATGTGTCATTAAAATTTAAAACTTTTATGCTTTAAAAGATTTCAGCAGGAAAGTGTCAAGACAATTCGTAGAATGGGAGAAAATATTTGCAAATCATATCTGATAAAAGATTTGTGTCCAGCATGTTTAAGACTCTTATAATGGTATGTCCATTCAATGGAATATTATTCACCTACAAAAAGAAGTGAGTACCGATACTTGCTACAAAATCAATGAACCTTGAAAACATGTTAAGTGAAAGAAGTCAGACATCAAAGGCCATATATTATATGATTTCATTTATATGAAATGTTCAGAACAGGTAAATCCATAGAGATGGAAAGTAGATTAGTAGAAAGTAGATTCTCAGGGAAAGGAGAATGAGGAGTGACTACTAATGGGAAAAGAGTTTCCATAAAAGTGTTCTGGAATTAGATAGTAGTGATGGTTCCACAATTTTGTGAACACACTGAAAACCACTGAATTTTACACTTATTTTAAAGGGATAAATTTTATGGTATGTGACTTATATCCCAATGAAAAATTTAACAAGTGGTGGGATTTCCCATCTTTGGAAATTTTCAAGCTGTAAGAATTTTGAATAAGAGAAAGCTGGTGACCTCTAAATTCTCGTAGACTGAGATTATATTGGGGGGTATATTGTATATTAATAATAAGCCCTGGAATCAAGAATCAGGAGAGATGGGTTCTGTTGTCTTTTCTATTTTATTAGCTGGTGCAAATTTCATCCTTGTGAATCTTGGTTTCCTTTTGTGCAAAACAGTGATGATAATACAAGCTTCACTGACATCAATATACTTTGTGATGATTAATTGGAATAATAAATACAAAATTATTTTAAAAACTGCAAAGAATACTGCAGATGTTTTATTAGGGTATTTCCAAAATTGTATAATTTATTCTTTTTATGAGTGAGTTTTGAATCCAGTTTATAATTTTATTCTGTTTTTAAATATGCTTTCTCTTTAGGTTAGTTATGAAGGAAAAGAGCAGTTTGTGCTAGATTATTCAGGCTAGATTTTCAATTTGAAAAATTACCTGCATTCATTATTTTTCCTCTCCTTCCATCAGTTGCCTAATTTGAGACATTTGGCTGATTATAATTTCCTCCAAAATAATAAGGAAACTCAAAACACTTAATTAACCTTTAGGAACACTGGTCTCATATCAAAGAGGATTAATTTTACAGATCAAAGATGTTTCTGGGTTACATATAAATTTTGTCCTGGCATCCTACTATTACATGCAGAAAAAGCAATAGACTTGGTGTTATTGTTACTTCTAAGGGTAAGATAAAAACAAAACAAAACAAACAAAAAAAAACCCCACTAACTTTAAAATTCAGTGGTGTTAGAATGTCAAAAGAAATACTTGCATTTTCCTTTCTGTCAAGTAACCCTCAAATGTTTCTCTATAAATATGCTCTATAAATATCCTTAAGTTCTAATATTTTAGAATGGGCTGCACATTCGTAGCAGCTGTAGAATTGAGGTATTTGCTCATGAAATCTGTAAGAGCTCAGTCTTAGACAATCTCTCAGTAATTTACCTGGCAGATACTGTTATTTTCTTTCTTCTACTTCTCCCCCCAACCCCAAGTAGATTTTTTTCATGCAATTCTTCTCATACTATTCCTTTCATACACATTCCTTTTACATTTTAGTAAAATTCATTCCTCTTCATAAAATATACTTGAGATGTTTTTTGTTTGTTGGTTGTTTGTTTTTTAATAGAGAGGCCCAATTTTGTAGACTATAGTAAAAGTGGGCTGTAATTCATTCATGAAGATAATGTTACCAAAAATCCCTGCCAGCTCTTCCCCTATTATATGCTCTCTGCCCATCCTTTGCTCCAACAGCAAAATATTTAATTTCTTTGGCTTTCTTAATGCTATTATTGAATAGCTCTATCCAGAGTCCAGTGGAAGGGAATTTTTTTAAGTAGATGGTGTTAAAAAATAGGACACAAGAGTAAATCTTTATTATTCTCAGGCTTTGATCAACATATTGTTTATATTTTAAAATTAGGATTATTTTAAAAGTAATTATTACTGAACAGAAATCAGTTCACTTTCAGTCCACCCCCCATCTTTCCACTATTATTTACTTCTATATAGTAGAAATTATTCATAATGATGGGTCTGACACACTACAAGACTGAATCACCAGAGATAGATTTAATTAAACTTGTCATGTTGATGATGCTAAAGAGACAAGTGGAATAATTTATTTTAATAAAACTCTTTTAAATAGTAATATAGGCAATTTTAAGGTTCTTATTACTTATACTATTTATAGTATTTTTCTATTTGTTAATAGCAGATACACAATAAATGTATAAATGTATATAAATGTAATAAACAGATATATAATAAATGCATTCATGCTCTTTTGTTTGACTTAGGTAATCTGTGCCCTAATCTCATGGCCTGTGATTTCTTTCCTCCTGAGTAAGTAGCCTTGTCCTCTGCAATTGAGATATGGAGGGTGCAAAAGATTCTAGAAAGGAAAGCGTAAGTCTTCACTTTTATATAGAACATGCCCTTTTGATATATATCTACATGAGACTATTGAATGAAAAGCATGCTGATTTCACACACACACACACACACACACACACACACAAACAGTTCATCGTTATTTGGGAGACTTTAACAGAATATATGTTTGTATTACTACATAAGAATTCACTTTTCAAAGATGTACAGTACCTGCAAGTCCAGACGAGATAGTTAGTGACTTATGGATGTTCCCAATGAGTTACTGATGTTATCAATGAGAGTAACTGATGTGATAGAGAACACGTCAATGTATGGTAGGAAAGATTTAGATTTTAGGCCTGACCATGATCACATCTATTTCATAAATCAAACTTAGTATGTCTCATTTCCAAATTCTAAAACGAGATAAAAATCATGCATTTGTGTTGCAGACCAACTGAGGGAATGTACGGGGAAGTGATTGGAAAGAAGTGTGAAGCACTGTGAATATAGTAGCCAACAAGCTACCAAGATCTTAGAATTAACCATATCTTTATTTGAAGAGCCTTTAGAAGCAGGCTATATATTTGATTAGTGAATCAAATACTAGGTGTCTCAGAAATTCCCAGCTACAGTGCCACAGAGCTGCTGTGCCTGAGATTATGATCTCAGGCACTATGACTGAAGCCTTTGTCTGCAAAAGCTTTGTCCCTTTAATCTGATGTGACAACAAAATATCATTTTCTACATGTGCCACAAAGTGAACAAAGTTGGGAAGCTCCGTAAGCTAAAGCACTCTGATTTTCTTCACACTTTAGAAAAGTTACATGCAGCTGTTATCACTCCAAATGTGATGCAGGAAATGCTAATGTCAGAAAATGTGGATGTAGAAGGCAGTCATGGAAGGTGAAGGCGATTGTCCTTGTGGTTTGTGCTGTAGACAATCTGAGTCTTTGTTATAACCGTTTGGTGAATAGTACCAGTTCTCACATCTTGCTTTTTCTCATTAGTGTTTTTATGCTAGTTCACAATTGTATAGTCAAAGCTGTTACTGAACTTCTTTGGCAATTAGAAAGAGGGGTGGCATTCCACAGAAGGGGGAGGGAGAGAATGCATCCAAAAATGTAAGTTTTCTAAATTTTTTCCCCCTGACTAGATGTGGAAATATAAATATTAATAAGACCTACCTTGGAAAAATGTTTAATGTTTTACATTTAAATTCAACCCCTAGAGTTGCTAATTGGAATAATTGAAGAATAGATCATAGATCATGACGTGAGTATGAGTCTTTGTCAGTAATTTACATTCAGTCATCTCCTAATTCTAGATTTTTCAGCTGACTTCCTACCCGAATACATATGTTTAAACTGCTTTTTCCCTGTTCCTACCAGAATACTGCTGTGGGTTATGGACATTTCATCTGAGAATCAATACAAAGTTTTGAAAACTTTGACTATTACTTATTTCTTATAAATGAGTAATTTACATAGCATTTTTTTTTTTTTTAAGGCAACATTCTGTAAAATGTGCTGCTTGCAAAATTTTGCCTATTGGTACATTCTGGGCAACAGAATCTTCAATACAAGATTTTGAGGGAGCTGGTCACTTGAGTAATTATATGTAAAAATATGTGGAGATTGTCTTTAATTTAGGAATTTTTAAGATAATAGTTTTTTTTTTTAATGTATTCTTTCATTTTTTTGTTCATTGACTTCATTCATTAAATCATGAAGTATTGATTCAGCAAGTATGCTTTCAGATGCTACCATGTCCCAAGCACTATTCTAGTCATTGAAGATACACAGCAAATAAGACAAAGACATTCATGGTCCTTGTTCCTATGGCACGTATGAGCAAGATCAGTTAGAAAGTTACTGAAATTGTCCCGGCTAGGGATAGTGATGGATCTTTGGTTGGTTGTTATAATAGAGATTATAAAAAGTAGATGGATTCAGAATGCATTTTAGAGATAGAATCAAGTGGATTTGTTAATAGACTGGAAGTAAAGCCAGATGAACAGAGGAAAGAATTGAGGGCAATGCCCTCTTTTGGAGCCTGAACAACAAGGTACATTATCTTTTTTTCCTTGGGTAGAGGAGGGTTGAGGATAAATAATGTGGGTGTGAGGGGTTGGTGGTAGAAGGGCACAGGGGGAGTTGGAAGTTAAGAATTTTGTGTTAGATACATTATATTTCAGATACCCATTGGATATACATGCATAGAGGTCAGGTAGGTAGTGCAGAATGAGTGAATCCCTACCACAAAGTGTAAACTTTTTGAATTTAATAGAATTCTCTTAACCATAACGATATTTGACAAAGCACAAATGACATGCAGTGGGGTTAATTTCTAGATCCTCTTCACAAAGTACTAAGGAAAACACATTCCCTATATTTGGCTAAGTGGGGAACTTTAGCAAATCAAATTTGAATATTTCTTTCTATTTTCCATGTTCTATTTTTCTGTGTGTATTACATTTTTCTTATCCTTTGGCAGTGTTGTCATTTTCTTAAATGAGGACCCAACAGTATCTATTGAAAACAGGCAGCTATTAGTACTATATCATTGTTCAATGTCCACTTTATGTATTGGGTCTTATTTCATTCAATGTTAGTCACTTCTTTCAGTTAGCACAGTGCTGCAGCTTTCTGTGTCTCTCTAACAGGAGTATTTTGTTGTTTTTGTTCATCTGCTTCCAGGTTCTGGATGGTAATGGTGGGGAGGGGAGGTGGCATGTATTATAGAGTCTACCTTCTTTCCTGTTGGTAGGACATATCACTTTCTGGTCGTGATTTCTGTTGAGAATGGGGAGAAACCCAGATGCCAGGACATTGCCTGTGTAATACTACTGAACTCCTTGAGGATGTCATTTTTTAACATACAAACATAGTATTGTTGTTTTGCTGCCATTAACAAATGTTATTCTTATTTTTGTGTTATAATTTTTTAATGTCTACATTTTATCTCTTACAGGTTCAGTTTTTGTGGTGACTTATTATTCTTTTTTTTCTAAAGAATGGAGATAATTATGGAGGTAGAAGAGAGAGAAAATTGAAATATTTAAAAAAGAGAAATATTAAAATCCCCCTCACTATGCTTTTCTTTCTCCCCTTGATATAGGTCAAGATTTTTAGTTTTTCATTTGAATATGCTATATTTTATGTCAGTGGATATTAGCATGATTTTCCTACCAAGGTGTTTCACCCTGAAGTGTCCCAGGTAGGCACTGGCATATGAATCATGTGTCTAAAAAGGAAACTCAAAAAAGTATGTATGCATGCTAGGGGGCTCATTTGTCTTTGGCAAAGACATTGCTGCTCCTGTTTCCTTAATTATTAAACAGATGGTGCTCACTGCCATTGACCAGCTGCCCAACATGTTCTCCATGTGGTAGCACAGTTCTAGACATCTGATGGGAGAAACTGTATCATCATAGTTACTGATATCCATTTATGTCATAATATTAACATTAATACCTGCCTCTAACTAGAGCAGGCTGCTTCCCTTGAAGCTAAGTTTAAGATTAAGCCATCTTCTCTGCTACCCTCATGAATTACTTTTATCTCAAGTATCTCCTTTGGCTTTTCTTTATATTGCTTCATCTCTACATACAAAATACAGTGGCATATTGAACCAGTTATCCAAATACTCAATCCAGGCTACAAACACACTTTAACCTGGAAAGTCAAGATAATGAAGACAAAATTGGATTATTATTGATATTGTTATTACTGAGGGCAAATGACATCTAAGGTAGTCATATTAAAAATGAATAAGAATGGACTCTCATATTGTTCTAAGTGTAAAAAGAAACTAGCCCCTGAAATGGATGGATTTTTAGAAGTCCATTAAACAGATACTGAATAATTTTCCTAATCTGTCAAAAAAAATTGGTTTAAATTTTCATTTAGTTTTCCAAGTACGATATTACTATAGTACATGAACAGTACACTCTGTAAACATTATTAACTAGGGTCCCACATTTTTTTTCTCATAAGCTTTCTTCATGATAGACAGAGTATTTCACAACCATGGACAGTCTTCTAAGATTTTCCTGGTCTTACCCTACCAGTCCTCACCTCCTCCTTGAGATTTCTTAATTTCTGATTGACTATTTGGGCTTCCTAACTTTGTAAACCTGGAGGCTAGGGTCACTTAATTCCGGTGTAATTTACCATCCACCATCAACAACTGTTGACTAATACTCTCATACACTGATTTTTTTAAAACTATATATATTTTTAAATGGATGCCCTTGCCCCTTCTCTTTAATAATGCAAACGTGGTATAGGTAACTTGCTGAGATTTTCCATCGTTTGAACCAATAGGAAAGACTTCAGTTCTCTGTTGAAAAAAGATCTTCAAGCAGAAGCAGCCAAAACATTACATTGCCACCTGAAATTGGTTAGCTGTTGTAACTGACTTGAGAACCTATCAGCATCTTTGAATCAGACAGTAGATGTGGCTGTCATTTTTAATGACAGTAGGAAGTATGTTGGTTCCCATCACCTGTCAACTGGCCACCGCGATCCTTTTTTTCCAGGGCCCGCCGCAGACTCCGGTGCCCAACGGCTGCGGTGGGCTGAGCGCTGGACCCCCACCCTCCACCCACCAGCAGCCCTTTCTCCAGGGGGCTAGAAGCGTGGGCCTCGCTCCGGAGAGGAGCGGTGGAGCTCGGAGCAGCGCCTTCTCCGGGGAAGGAGGCGGGAGCTCGTCTCGGCAAGCTTTCCTAGGGAGTTGCCTTAAAGAAAGAAAGCGGAATTGCCGATCACTCCACTTGCTTGCGTTTTAAGTACAGTTGAAGCAGTAATCTCCACTCGCTTCCCTTCTGTAAAACTGCACGTTACTACCAACCTCACACCGAAAAGCGGGGTAGGGGGTGGGGGGTGGGGGAAAAGGACAGCAAATCTCATTCTCCTTTCTCACCCTCCCTTTCCTCTCACCCTCCCTTCCTCTCCAGCTCTCTCGCTCTACCTCCCTCCCTCCCTTCTCTGGCGGCAGCCGTTCGTCTCTCCGACTGTGTGTCTCTTCGACGGGACTTAGCAACTTCTTGGTTATTTCTCAGCCCCTTTGCCATTTTTTCCACCCTTTACCATGAACTGGACCGACAAACGCAGGGGAGGCTTTGCTTTCTGCCCCTGGGAATGGCGGTTCGCTTCCTGGGGCCGTGCGGGGGAGGATCGGCCGAGGAGAAAGAAAGAGTGATAGAGAAAGAGCTGCAGGAAAGAAGGGGGTACCTCCATCGGCCGCGGGCCGGGCGCGCAGCAGCCCCGCGCGGAGCTGCGCCGGAGATGGCCCGGAGCTCGCCCTGTGCCCCCGGCTCCTCCAGCGTCTGTGGCCCCCGTGCGCCCGACGCTTTGGGCAATTTTTAAAATTCTGAAGTAGGAAGAGACCCTGGAGGATATCAGTCGGGGTGGAGGTGGAGCAGAGCATTTTAAAAGCATTTCTGAGAGAAAAGGAGGAAGTCTATGTCTGCGTGTGCTAGCTTTTAACTTGAAGGCGTCTCTTCGGAGCATCTAGGCTTCTCCAGGAGTTATTCGAAAGCGGAAACTTTCAGTGGCTCGTGGGCCTAGGGAGAAGGAGGGATTGTGAGGGTGGCACCGCGAAGACAGAGGGAGTGTGTGTGTACCCCGGGGTGGGGGAGTCCCCGGGGGGGGGGGGGGGCTTGGGAAGTCCGTGAAAAGTGCACACAATGGCAGTGCCCGACCAGGCCGCCCGAATCAATGACAAGCTCGGCCACGGTGGGCTGAGTCAAGCCCCCGAGGCGGGCCCGGGCGGCCCAAGTGGCGCGGGCCGCGCATCGCCGCGGGACTCCAGCTGCCGCGCCTGCTGGGGAGACGTGTTTCTGCGGCCGCTCCGGCGCTCCCGGAAACTTTCCTCAGCGCTGTGCGCGGGCTCCCTGTCTTTTCTGCTGGCGCTACTGGTGAGGCTGGTCCGCGGTGAGATCGGCTGTGACCTGAAGCAGAGTAAGGAGGCGGCGGCGGAGGAGGAGGAGGAAGCGGCCGGGGCAGCAGAAGGGGGCGTCTTCCCGGGGCCTCGGGGAGGTGCTCCCGGGGGCGGCGCGCAGCTCAGCCCCTGGCTGCAGCCCTCAGCGCTGCTCTTCAGTCTCCTGTGTGCCTTCTTCTGGATGGGCTTGTACCTCCTGCGCGCCGGGGTGCGCCTGCCTCTGGCGGTTGCGCTGCTGGCCGCCTGCTGCGTGGGGGAAGCGCTCGTCCAGATTGGGCTGGGCGTCGGGGACGATCATTTACTCTCGCTCCCAGCTGCGGGAGTGGTGCTCAGCTGCTTGGCGGCCGCGACATGGCTGGTGCTGAGGCTGAGGCTGGGCGTCCTCATGATCGCCTTGACTAGCGCGGTCAGGACCGTGTCCCTCATTTCCTTAGAGAGGTTCAAGGTCGCCTGGAGACCTTACCTGGCGTACTTGGCCGGCGTACTGGGGATCCTCCTGGCCAGGTACGTGGAGCAAATCTTGCCGCAGTCCGCGGGAGCGGCCACAAGGGAGCATTTTGGGTCCCAGCTGATTGCTGGGACCAAGGAAGATACCCCGGTGTTTAAAAAGAGGAGGCGGTCTAGCTCCGTGGTGTCCGCCGAGATGTCAGGGTGCGGCAGCAAGACCCATCGGAGGACCTCCCTGCCTTGCATACCGAGGGAACAGGTAAGCACTGGCGGCTCCTCTCTCTCGCCTTTCGGGAAAACTTGAAACACTGGGAACCCGCGCGAAGTGGAGGGAATCCGAGTGCTGGGGACTAAAGGAAAGATAGCCTAGAAGAGCGGTGTAACTTAAGACAGTAGAAAAGTAGCGAGTTTTCCTCCCCCTCTCACACAGTATGAACAACAGGAACATGAATAAGTAATAAAACTATATGGAATTTGCAGGGTCTTCCACAGCTGGGCCAACTTTTTAGATCTGCTACACCTGGTGTATGGCTGCCCTACACTTTTAAGTACCCTCATACTTTCCTGGTTTAGCAGGAATTTTCTAATTAAGTTTAGTAAGCAGTGAGTGATTTTTTTAAATAAAAAAAAACACGTGTATTTTGCTAGATAGCTTACTATTTTTTTTCATTTTTAAATTCTAAAGTGACAGGTAAACGTTTATGGAAGTCAGTAAAAACGCTTCTAGAGTAAAGCAAGAAATGCCTGAAGGTGAGGTATTGATACACACTTTCTGGTTTTGCAGTAAGTTTTACTTGAAGAGCCTGCATCTGGGGGTGCCCAGTTTGTTTTTAAATGTAATTTGGGGACATATGTTATTACATGCTAATGAGCATTGTATTATAATTTGGAGAACAATATGTCTGGACTTCAGAATTTGTCAAAATTGTGAACTGTGCTGTTAGTGTCAACTAAAAAAAATAACATTTTTCTTGAGTATACATACGTAAGTGGATATTTAGAAATTCAAATAGATTTATACAGGTTATACAGGAGGTATTAATGCAGGAGAATATGTCTAAGATTGCTGGTGATATAAATCTTTCAGAAGGGAGGCTGAGTACTAGAATTATGAGTGAAGTTGTCCCAGATAATAAACTTTAGTGAATTTGGGGGGTGAATCTTGTCATTAAGCTTTTTAAGACCATGGAATATAGTTGCTATAATGGGCAAAAAAGAACAAATCCTAATTTTAAATACAAATTGTATCTGAAAAGGCATATTTAAGTGTTCACCTCTCTACTCCAAGCAGATTTGACGCTTCAGAGTGAGTGATGGAAGATTGTTATGTACAGCAAGTGGAAATTTACACTTTTCCCATTTAAATTTTTGCCTACTTATGGTACTATTAGGACTTCGGGGAGTGAGAGGCTATCCCAAGATATACTAATCCTTTTCTTTTTAGGTTATTCTGCAGATAGTCATTTAGATATTTCTAAGAAATTGCAGTCACCATGTGGTGTGGGTGGCTAGTTTGTTTCTGAAATGGAGTTGATTACACAGAATGTGATTGTTTGACAGTATTTAGCAGAATGGATGACAGCATCATAACCTCTGTTTATTTTAAAACAAATGTACTTATTTAGCTTTTCATTTAGATAAAGCAAATATTTTGTGCGTTTATACATGAAAGTGAAGTTTTAAAAGTGAAGCTTTAAGAGTGAAGTTAAAAACAGGGTACTCGCTGATACTTAGATTTGGTAGAAATTTTGAAATCACCAGAATAAAGTAAGCTATATTTATGATTAAATTTAAACCAATTAGGGGGAAAACATTTAATTTCTTTTCACCTTTGTAGGAGAGAATGTCTTTTAAATAAAAATGCTACTAGTTTAAATATGTTTAGAACACACTTTTGTTTAACTTATAGAGAAATACGATTGTTGCAAAATTGAACTGTAATTTCTAAGGCAAATCTGTGATTTAATGATAAATAACTCGACTCCAGATTAATATCATTTAACCTCTAAAATTGAATTTCTGAAAATCTACATTAACGTTAGAAGGAGTTAAGAGTGGATTTCAGATAAGACGGAATTTAGATGAATTAACCAGCAGTGTTAATTAACCCGTCGATTTTTATTGGTTTTTCTCTGGTTTGAATTGAAAGAAAATTTGAATAATCTTCAAACTAACAAGAAAATAACTGAACATTGTATTTTTAAATGTTTTGCTGATTAACGCTGTTGAAAATGCGTATTTATAATCTCTTTTGATCATTTTCTTTGGTTACTATGTTTTTAAAGGCTGTGTTTATAAAGACTATTCTAAAGTGAAAGACTTTATATCTTATGGTTGATGGAAAAACAAGGTTACATTTAACAGAAATTTAGATCCTTGATGTTTTAATGAGGCATGGGTGATTGTGTAGGTGTTACCTAAGACTAGTTTTTATATATGACACATTAAAGTTGTTGCTGAGCATAATTGTTGGGGGTGGGTGGGAACCAATATGGAACAGTATGTTATGAGATAGGGCAGTGTCTCATACTTTAGCCTAACTGTGAAAAGTTAAGGAGCTATATAGTAAATGGCTTATCTGTTTTATCATAAGGAAACATACTTCTGATTAAGGGTGCAAAGTGTACCACTGTCATCTGCATACTTTATCAGGAATCAAAATCATTATCAAACACGTGTATAATACTCCCCTGAATGCTACCTGATTAGGAATTCTTTTCTGAAAGATTGTCTACTCTCAGCTCAAGACAATACTCAGGCAACAAATGACTTTTAAGTAGAGGTGTAAAGACATAAAGCACAGAGTCTGGCAGAGGCCTCTTGAGAATTTATCTGGACTTTGCTCGTTGTGAGGTTTAAAGGTGACAGAATTTCAGCCTTTTCTTCTCCATATGAATGATAGTGGCCACTTGCTTATGAACTCTCTTCAGTGACTCAATTCTAAAAGGTCAAGGAGAATAGGTGATAAAATTCTCATAAAGACAAGCCAACGGACATACGAGTATATATTTCCCTCCCTCCCTTCCTTTATTCCTTCCTGAACCATAATTAAGTCTATAGATTGGACATTGTCCATGGAATTGAGTTTTGCAGCACTGATGATAAAGATGACTTCAAGCAAAGAAAGGAAAAATAGGTCTAATCTTCAGTCACGGGATTAATCCAACACTAGGTGTGTCTATAATTGCAAGTTGAAGGTATCATTATATCCCATAAACAAAGTTTGTAACATTTCTGTGCCTTTCAGTTTAGTTCTATCAGCTCAGTATCCTCAAGACTGATGATGACTTTGTGGATCAGTGTGTCCAACTCTACTTTTTTGTTTGTCAGTGTAAGAAAGCAATGTTTTCCTTAAGGTAAACATAAGGTATGTGTCTTTTCTAAGTATATGCTCACATCCAAGGGCAGGTACTGGTATGTCTCAAGTTACGACTGTACCCTCCAAACGCTGCAAAACACACAGGTACCTAGAATTTTTTTAATTACTATGTAGTATATGATTAATACATACAATATTTTTGAACATAAAATTTTAGCTATGCAATTTTTACCATTTGGACATTGTATTCGAAGGGGTGTCTCTCTATTCTCTTTATACAGCAAAGAACACAATTGGCTAGTCATTCCTGTCTAATTACATTGACCGCCTTACACATTCGTTTTTGAAAGATTCTAACCAATGCCATTTTCAGTTACATGTTAAGAAGAATTTAATATTTTTGCCTATGGTTTCACATAAAATAAACACAAGGCATATGACTCTTCATTAATGCATTTGTACCACTTAATTACAAATTTCTTTGTGATGGATACAATATCACTCAGAAATACGTAGCTAGATACTTTGTATTGTGTCACTAAAAAGCAAAATTTTTTTTCCTACAACTAGGAAAGTTCCTATGAGATTTTTTTCCTAAAGCTCTCCCGCATCTTTGGCAAAAGTAGGATTTTTGTAGGAATGTCATGGAGTCTGGTGTTTGGTTATCAAAGGTGGAATCAAGTTTTCCATCACTGATGTAAAAAAGATATTTTCAAACAAAAAAGCAAACAACAAAAGTAGTAAAAGAAAAATAGGAGAGATCGGTATGTTTTTTCATAGTAGGCATATGGTAGGCCTTGTTATGTCTTTGGTAAAAAGTATAATTTTCATTTATAGTGCACTTATGAAATACAGAACTATTTCTTCTGAACATGTGGAATATATTCTTTAAATTTTTGTGTAACATATTACTCAAATTGAATACATTTCAAAAACAATCATGGTTTTTAATTAAATTGTAGCTCTATCACATTTTCAGTGGTATAACTCAGCTTATGGTGATACAAAGAACAATATTGATTATTTATGACCTGCTGACAGAATTAAAATTAATTAATGTCAACTTCTGAAAATATTGAAAAGGAAAAGCAAGATTTTCTTATCCCTTGGGAAAGGTGAGGGAAAATAATTTTTTTGTGCGTGTAGGGACAAAATTGTGATTTTACTTTGTGAATACAGATATTTAAAGCATACTGAAAAACTGTTTTAACTGACAGAAATAGTTAGTGAATCTATATAAATTTACAGAGGTTGGAAAGAGTCAAACAGTAATTTTACTCTTTCTGTATTGAGTCTAAAGTGTAAAAAGTTAAAACTGTAGAACTGAAAGAAATGCTGTGTATGCTGGGCTGTCATGTTAATTAAATAAACAACTAGAACAGTGACTCTGTGTATGAAATACATTTTGAAAAGCCTGGGGGAGGGGGTGCAAGCAGGCAAGGGTGAGTGACACTGGCATGAAAAAACATTCATTATATCTGTAGTGACATTTGTGTGAATTTGTTTTATTATATTAGGAGTATAGCTCTGAGAATAATCTCTTCAGGACTCTAGTTGAATAAATGCTTTACCAAATTTAATTTTACTTCTGTGTTAAATAAGTTCTTATTTATTATGTTGAATGTTTATGAGCCTTAAAATTAGGATGTTTATGAGCCTCAAAATTAGAAATATGCCCATATATTATATTTTAAGATTTTCAGTTAATGTGGTTTGTGCCAGTAACAGCCCGGCAGAGTCTATGTAAACGTCATTGAAACTTGTGTTATTTAATCTATCAAAAAAGGAGTTTGTCTTGGGTTTATGGTGGGAGTTGTAGTTTTCAGAAAGCCTTATTGTTGAGAGATGTAATCTCATAGATGAAGGTAATCAATGCAACTATTTTATCATGTTGTTTCTGAAGAGATTTTGACATAGCTAAGCAATGCCTTTGCATAGGGCGAGTTTCTTTAGCTTTGTAAAAGTATGCGTAACCCTACACGTAAATGATGAGTTGTTTATTTAGTTGGCCATGTGTGTCCATTCCGTGAAGTCTTCCTCCTTCCTCTTCTCTTCTGTGTGTAATATTTATAATTGTATCTTCTGGAAAAACAAACAAACAAAAAACCAAAAGAACCCTAAGTATGAGATTGACTTAAATATTGAATTTTGATTGAAAACTCAATTTGTATTTTTTTCTACACTTATGTTTACGGTAAAGCTCTATCAAATAATTCAGAATGAACCTCAGAAGGTTCAGACATCTCCATTTTCTAAGGATATGCTCTGTTAATATTCAAGTGAACATTATTTCCTTTACATAGAAATGTAAATGCTTTTAGTAATTACCTATATATACTTTTACTATTGGTAGTATTTTTTAAAAGGAGCCACCCCACTCACCCCCCAAGGCTACCTTAGGGAATTGTCTTCACTTTGAAATGAGAATATATGTTTACACTGTTGTCAACATAAAATACACAGGTTTGATCTCTGGAGGAAAAAAAATCTTAAAGATGCGCATAAGTTGTAGTTCAGACAAAGATCTGTTGGATAACAATAGTCAAAAATATTAGTTGGCCATGTGTTCACCATACATGTATACTGCTGTTTTTCAAAAAAGATGCTACCTGATGTTATCTGAATAGCTGATGTTATTCATAGAGGTCTTTGGTCAGTGAACCTATCAAATGTCATATTAACACGTTTTATCTGTGTATTAGGCCTTGTGCTAAAAATCATACAAATTATACACAGACAGATACTATGTAGCACCTGTCTTTCCAGAGCTTAGAGCTTAGTTATAATAGCGAGATGTCACCATAAGAAAAGGGGAAACCACAGTAAAATATCTCAGTGACCTCTTTGCTAAATGTCTAAGGAATGCGTATAATAGCTTAGAGAAGATTTTAAATCTAGATCCAGAACCATTCATTTCTTCTTTGAAATTTTATTCAAAATTATCCTCTGTTCATTTTTCTGGGGAAAAGGTCTATGATTTTATAAACTTTTTAGAAGGTCTTAACACATAATAGTTAAACATAAATGTTTTAGATTTTGAAGACTGGGAGAATTTTATCTTGGAAATGGAAATCAACTTAGTATACATTTATACTTCTGAAATAAAGGTAAAATGCTATGGGATTTAGGACACGTTATACTTTAATTTAGTACAATGATTGTTTTCATATCTTGAGGTAGTTTATGGCTCTAAGTAACTTGTTGCAATGAAATCTGAAACTGCTTAATTCTGTGCAGACTGTAGTTAGGAGACTAGAATTAGTCTGATTTTATAGAGAAGGAAGCTGAGGGAGAGTCAGCTAAACGTATGTAGCCAGCCCGAGGCAAAATGTTGGCTTTTATCCAATTCTCTCTTGGAGTTGAATGTGCTGCTGGGAGAAAGGGGTAGGAAAGGAATCAGGCTGGTAATTTTAAGACTAGGTATCTTTGTGATTTTACACATGGAGCCAACTCTAAATTCCCATTCAGAGTTAGAAGATTGAGTAAAACCCATTGGATGTACAAATAACACAAAACTTTTGAGCCCTTACAATGAATTTTCTGGTCATCAAATAGTACCAGGCAGCCTCTGGGATGTATTATTCCGGACTTTGCCCTATGAATGAATATCTATTGCATTGCAAAGTCTAACTTTGTGAAGTCTTTATCTCATTAGAGTATGTGGTGGTGACTTAAATATTAAATTTTGTTTTTATTTTAATTTCTCCATAAATTGATTTGAAAGTGTTCAGGATTTCAAAATTTAAGGCAAAAATTAACCTACAAATCAGTAAAGCATTTCTTTGTTAGCAAAAACATTTGGTTATTTTTGTTTACCTGAATTATTTTGCATGGTTTCCTTAAGAATGCATTAAAATTTAAGTAAATAGGATGTAATATTAGAGGAGGTCATGAAGAACATTGCCATTTAGAAGGCGGAAAGCTATCTGGGAAAAGTCACAAACTAATGCCTGTTTGATTCGATTAGAGCTGTTATTTATTATTTAGGAATCTAAATTATTATGAAGATTTTAAGTATAGTCACTGCTGCTAAGATAGTAAAATTACTTGTGTATTTATGTTCTTTCATCCTAAAAATATGAATAATTATAAGGAGCACATTATGTCTGTTGGTGTTTGTGCATGCGCCCATGCGCTCGCACAATTGTGCCTGCCTGTGTATGTGTGAGATTTTTTTCCTCTGCCAGGAAATTGCTTTGGTTGTGTCCATTTAGTGGAGAAACAGTGTCACCCAGTGGCTTTGATGAAAACAGTCTTGTAAACATTATAGATAAGCGCTGTCCAATAGAAATATAACATGAGCCACATATTTAATTTTATATTTTCTAGTAACCACATAAAAACATAAAAAAATAAGTGAAATCCATAATAATAATGTGTAATTTAATCCATCACATCATGTCAACATAAAATCAGTATAAAAAATGAAGATATTTTGCTTTGTGTGTTTGTACTATGTCTAAATATCAACATCGCGTGTACATTTTACACTTACAGAACATCTCAGTTTGGGGTAGCCCCATTTTAGGTACTCAATAGACACATAGCTAATGGCCACCTTACTAAACAGTGTAACTATACCTTTTTCAAGAGATGAAATACTTGACTACTAATGTCACCTCTTCAGTTATAATGGAAAATCTATGTAGATTTAATGATAGCACTTAATAGACAGTCATTCAAATTTATATGTAATCTTGGTAGCTTATTTTTGTACCGCTTACTACTCTACTAGGTGACAAGTCTGTTTTTCTCCTTTCATATTATTGCAAACATTTTAAAATATGATTATTTTAATTGGAGACGGAGTTCAACAGAGTCCTTAATAAGGAACCTTTATGTTAACCTGTTTCATAACACAGTACCAAGTTTTCCAGTTAATTTTGCATTTGCCTTTCAGCGTTTGATTGGTAACAGGGATTGCTTATATATACAATGTGAACACATGATTGGTCATGTTCACGGTAATTAGTCTGTAATTGGGTTATCTAACATCTCTTTAGACATGAAAATGCTTATGTTTATAGTGCAGGTCATTATCTGTAACTTAGGAAACTAAAGTGACAAACTTGCTAGCAGCTTTAATGGATACAAATTTTAACAGTATCTCTAAAGAGCTGATGAGTTTTCACTTTTGCTTATGTAAACACCAATCTCATGGATATGCAAACTGAAAATGGTTCTATTTGGTGTATAGAGAGGACTGGAGATTTTGATTGAGTCGAATTTCTAATGTAGGAAGTGAGATTAAGTGGCATTTGGTGCTCTATGTGATTTCAAACTGCAGGGTGAACTCAGAAAAATGTACAGATGGAAAAGATGGTGACTTTTCAAGGTCACCTTCCTTCCATTTCCTCTCCCCAAACTCTATGAATTCATTAAGTCTAGGCATAGTTCCAATGTTATATTGAGAATTAATGAGAAAATTACTTTTTTATATATGTCATTTTCCTTTATATAAATATATAGTATGATTATTTAAAAGTGTACATTTATTTTTTAATAATGGTTTATATCTGTGTGTAATGCTTATAGTGACTTTTGATTTGTAAATTCCCCTTTTTGAAAGAAAGACATATTATTTATCTTTGCATTCCAGAATAAAAATACATAGATTTTTACATATCACTTAGGAACTAATCTGAAAAGAGCAACAGGCAATAGAATCATGGTATACAAAGAAGCACGTTTGGCTGAAATGAAATAATGTGGACTCAGTCTCACTCCTGGTGAAGTTGGCTTAATATAGACTTTTTGAAGTAGCCAGCTGAAGAATAGAACGCCATAGCAATCATGGCTGTTACTTGAAAGACTGTATTTGAATGTAACTAGTCATTTGCCCTGGCTAATTTTGAGATTGCTTTAAATTAATGTAGAGGTTGGTTTTGTAAAATTTCTTTGTTTTTGGTCTCCTTTCTGACAATGTGTGTGTGTGTGTGTGTGTGTGTGTGTGTGTCTGTGTGTGTGTGTGTGTGTACCTGCATGTGTGTGTATGTATAGATTTTTTTCAAAGAAATGCATTTTATTCATTTATTTTTAACCTAATAGATTCTTTTTGCTCAGAGTCTGTTTAAAAATGTAAGGATTGCCTTTCTAGCCCCTACAACCCATAACACCTTGTCAGAATAGTGAACTAATTTTATGCAAGAAGGTTGTGGTTTTGATTTAATAGAATTTTAATAACAATTTTCCATCTTCTGAAGTAAGTTTAAATAACTGAATATTTATGCTACATATGTGGCAAGTGTTTCTTCCTCTCCAGGTATAATCTACTTAAATAAACCTAATGGAAATTTGAAGTCATAGAAATATTATTTTGGGGGGAATGTTTTATTTTGTGGCAACCTATGTGGAGTCAGCGTCCTTAGGACATTTTTATAATAAACTAGTGTGAAGACAAAAGAAATAGTTCTTATTTTTAAACTAAGTATTTTACAGGATCAAACTAACAGGTCTACTTAGGACATGCTCCTCAGGAGGCAGCGTTTGTCCTTGTGATCTGAAATATCCCCTTGTTTTGGGAGTTAGTATTTAGAGGTCCTGTCTCAGCAACTGTCTCTTAGAAAGTTTGGAGAGAACCTGTTGAGTTGCCTAGGCTACCTTGAAAATTTTCTTTCTAGGCTCAGAAACTAAGGAAATCACAGTCAGATAAAAACAGTTTTCATTATAAAGGAATCAAACTTTTTAGTTTCCTTGTCTCAGCCATAAATATTTTCTTTAGAAAATTCTGGCCCAGTGCCTTGCTCATTGTAGGTGCTGGCTGACAGGATAAATGGATGGAAAAGAAATATATAACTTTTAATCTGAAATATTTATCTCCCCAATTTCCTGAGAATGAGCTAGTGCTTAAACCAATTTAAGTAAACTTTTATAGAGAAAATAGCTAGCCTTTTAACTAGTCTATGAGCTTACATTTTTAAATATATTTTTATTACTTTAACTCTTTTGCTGTGTTAATTACTTTCAAGCTTTTTTTTAAATGTGTCAGAAATCCACACAAAAACAAAAAATTGATATGTTGACTATTGTATGCATTTGATAATAACAATTTGAGCTGCTTTGTATATAAATGACATTATTTTTCTGTATAAAACTTTCAGATATATTCATCCGGATATATCTGACCATCGTGGCAAAAGGGTTAAAAAATATTCTCTTGCATGTGTCAGATAAGGGGCCGAATTTGCCTGTGTACTTACTGGTAGGAAATCCCATGGCCAGTATGAGTCCTAGATGTTTATTTTTAGCTCACTGCTAAATGAAAATAACCAACCCAAATGGCTGTAGTGTAAACTTTAGAAAGACATCTGAAATTAGTGTATATTTTTTAGAAAAATAAAAATTCAGCTTTTTTTTTGTTTCAACTAATAACTTAATTGAGAAAAGAAGGATAAACTTTGACTTTACTTGACCCATCACTTTCTACAAATTGTTGGCAGGTGTTCTTCAACTAGGGTTCTTACTGAATAGCTGTGTTTCCTGAAAAGTCTAATGTAAAGTAAATACTATCTCTATTTTATCTTATAATTGTGCTCAATTACAAAATACAGTTTGAGACAGTTGCTTCCAGAGATGACTTTGATAAATTAGCTTATTCGTAATGTCATCCAGCTGTAGTTGTAGTCCAATTGTGCTGAACAATCTAGTTTGGTAGGATAATTTCAGAGTCCAAATGAACTGAAAAATTAAAAAGAACAATTTACAAGGTTTTATTGAAATGACAAGTTTTAGTTTATCCTGTCAATTTTTTTGGTCCATCTAGTTTTTAATAGACCTTGACTTACTAAAATTGAAAGTTTTGAGTCAAATAAAAATGTTTTGTTGCTGTAGTTTTAATATGTAATAGATATTGTTGTATCCTGTCACTGAAATCAGAGACATCTCTTTTGAGTATGTTAGGCAGATCATCATGCCTTTAGATTAACTAAGAGTAGTGTTTAGATAGAAAAGTTATTTCCAACTTACTTTTATAGAGATAAGTTTCTTTTTGTCTTTGAATGTCAGATGGTCTAATAGGTTGATATTTTAGAAAGGTTACCATTACTGAAAACTTTAAGAGTTTGAGATTTCTTTGAATATATTTTTTAAAAATATGAATTTTGTTTCAGATATTTGAAAAAAAAGTATTGCAAACTGAGGATTTAGTTATAAATTAATTTATATTTTGAAATAATCAAAATATGTTCTTGTAAATAAGCCATTTCTAAATTTATTTGACATTTTCGTAAAAAGGTATAAGCAAAACCTTTTTAACTCTATTTTCATTTTAGAGTGGGAAGCTAACTATGTGTCTGTACCATTTTTGAATAGTGTCTGTTTTTATTCTTAATTATTTGTTTTTGCTATAATTGGAATTGTTTTGGCTAGATAAACAGGGCCTAAATTATAGCACAGTTATTAAGTCAGTAGCCTCGTTTGTTTGCTTCTCTTCATTCCTTTTTGCTTGAATAATAATTGGATTGAATCTTCTTAACCCCTTCAGAGAATGACTAGAGCTTTTAAAGGTTTTCAGTGGAACTTCCGTACACAATCAACAAGTCCTAAATGAAAAGTATGAGAACTTGGTTGGAAATGTTGGATACAGATATAGCTGAACACTGAGTAAGTTATCTAAAAAAATAAAGTAGCATTCAGAAATGGATATTGTCCATCATAAATTTGTGAAAGAAATTGATATTAGTATTTTACTTGTTCAAAGAAAACTAGATCAAAATCAAACCAATAATTCCTCAGTCTTTTTTCCCCCCAAATTTATTGTATGGTTTTTGGGGGATATAATGTTGGTGCACTTAAAATCTAGAACTCCTTTTTGTTTAGAAGGAGAAGAGCCTAAGAGAGTCACTCCTGGATACTGAGCAGGAAGTGTAGCCATGCATTGGCTCGGGATCTGTTCTAAGACCAAAAACACTTAGATTATTTTTCGGAGGTCATAATGCTATTCATGAACTTTCCTGACATTCATTACTTTCCAAGACATTGATTTTTATTCTTTAGCACACTTACCATTTTGCCTTATAAATGTACCCTTATGGCATTCTTGTGTAAACTTTTATGTATTACATGACCAGATTGACTAAAAATGTCAGCAAGTAAATGTATCCTGTTTAAGATCCAGGACTCTATTTCACATTGACTATTGGTTACCTTCTAGGTATTTCAATTTGCCTAGATTCTTATCTTCTTTTCCCCTGTTGCTAATTAATCTTATATAATGCGATGTTCATCAAATCATTGTTGATGAATTCTAACAATCAATGCCTATAATTAATAAATTGATAGACTTCCTTCAAATGCTTTTAAAATTTGTGAGGAGATTGCCTGACCTCACGTATTTATAATTATACATCATCATCTGGCATTTTCTAAATCGGAGTGCATGCTATAGTTCTCAAATTTTAGTGTGAATAAAAATCATCTAGGAAGCCTATTAAAAAGCAAATTCCTAGGTCCTATGGTCAGATATTCTTATTTAGTTATGTGTAGAGTAGGGCCCAGAAGTCTAAAGTTTTAAGGAGCACTCTAGGTACTTTAGCAGAGAAACACGGGCTATAAACTTCTGTCTACTACAACTGGGCAGAAAATTTTGACTTTTACAATCTTATTAATCAAATAGTTAAAAAGTATTTGCCTTAGTATCGTGGAAAAAATATTTATTTATTTATACACATACATACATACATACAGACAGACAGACAGACAGACAGACAGATTATATTTTATGAACCAGTGACATTCATAAAATTTTTACTTTGATTTCCCCATTGAGAATACCTAAGAGAAGTTCTTTGACCTCTCTGCATATCAATTCCCTTTTCTGTAAAATAAGAATAATAGTTTGTCTACCTATCTCATACAACTGTTATAAAGTTAAAAAAAATTGCTATATAAATGTTAAGTAGAAAGAGTATAGGGCACTGGACTGAGACAGGCCAAGGCTTTGTCATGTGTACAGGTTTCTTCAACTTTCTGAGCTGGAGTAATACAGCCTACTTCTAAGGTGTGAAGATTAAATTAATGGAAATAATGGATATCGGTTCTTGTCAAGATCAAGAATAGCATCTATTACTACCCATTAGTGCCATGTCATTGAAGGTTGTAGGCTAAATATCAGAAAGTACAATGTAAAACAATGTAAACAAAATTGCATTTGATAGAAAAAAAAGACTTGAAAAATCTTACAAAAGATGTGTATTTTCTGAAAGTTTATTACAATGATTAATTAGAGAGTTACTTAAATTGCAATCAGACAAATGAAGAGCCTGGAGAACCAGACAGGTTAACAGTGGAAAGAGAAAAATCTGACAAAGATGGGGAAAGGTGCCTCAGAAGAAGATGTTAGTGAAAAAGGATGAAGGGAGATATTAAGGAAAATTAATGGAGTCTTTCAACATTTTTTTAAAAATGGCTGACGACACTTTTCAGAGTCAGTTGTGCAATCGTGTATAGTATAACCCCACCAGGAACATGATTTGTGCTTTCTCTGCCATTATAACGGTATAACCTATATTTTGTTTTAAAAAACAAAGCTTTTTGTTTCTTTTTTTCAGAATTTTTAGTTCCATTATTCATAGTATAATTCCAGCCATACCCTTCTTTTTCCTTATTATTTGCCATTGTGGAAAGCAGCTAGTATAGTGCTGGCTCGGCAATGGCCCTTCATTACAAAGTAGTGATTGTTTCATTACATAAGAATATTCCTCTAGAAGTCTAGATGCTCCTTTTTTTTTTTTCCCAGCTTGCAGAGGGCCCTACTGAAGGGCTCAATACTCAGACTACCTGTCTTTTAGATTTTTCCATTTATTGAATGATCTTTCAGTCTAGTCTGAGGTGTTATCTTAGTTTGACCTCAGAAGGAGCAGGAATCCTATATTGCCCCACTCTATCCACATTGGGTCAACTTAGGAAATCTGCCTGGGGTAGTCATTGTTTCCCCCTACTTGGTCATAGAAAGATCTCTGGTTTTCACTCTGTGATATAGGAGGAGGTATCAGACAGGTGATGAGAGAAGGCCAGCAGATCAGTAGGCCAGGGGAGTCATTGTGACTCTGTTACTCCAAAGGAAATGGGAAGCCATTGAAGGGTTTTAAGTAGAGAAAGGATGTAATCAGACTTACGTTGAATAGAATCTCTCAGGCTCTTTGTGTGGAGTGAGAATAGATGTTAGGATGGAAAAAGAGAGACCAATTAGAAGATTGTTGCAATAATCCAGGAAAGATTGGGAATTAGACTGAGAGGTACTGTTAGTGGGAAGGTTGTAAATTGATATTGAATGGCTGAACTTCTATTTGAGGGTAGTGAGAGAGTTCCTCAAATTTTTTCTTTGTTTAGGGGCATAATATTAAGGATGTATATATCTGTCTATCGATATGTCTATCTGTATACATATATATAGATATAGCTATAGATATAGATATAGATATAGATATAGATATAGATATAGATACAGATATAGATATAGATATATAAATATATATTTCATTTCTTCCTTTAAAAAAATCTGATTGGGTTGATTTTTTTGTTTGTTTCCAATTTATTTTCTGCCTTTGCCTTGCAGAGTACGTACAGATCGTGCGCCTGACTTAGGAAAGCCATCTTACACTGAACAAATTCTAATCAAGTATCTTAAACTCTTCAAAACTTATTAGTTTGTTAGGGTATTGTAACATTTGGTTTGGAAATTGGTTTGGAAGTTTTATTTTTAAATAAGTGTCTTTTTACTTTAAAATAAATTTTAAAATAAATTTTAATAAAATAAATTTTTAATAAAGTTAAGTATTATTCTCATGTTCTCCCTCTTAAACAGATGTATTTTCTAATATCTTAAGCACTAATATAGCAATAACATTAGACTATTCAAAAAAAGAATCAAGCTTTTCTCTTTTTATTAGTCTTTGCATAGTCTGGCAAATCCCATTTTTATCTAAAGGCATGTTGCCAATACATCCCAGACCTTCCTATAGAGGGAATGCTTCTATTTTGTTTTCATATTAGCTCAGATCATTTGTCAACATACAAAGCACTTCAGTGATAGGTGCTATATAAATATTTAAATTATGATAGCTTGTTTGCACTGTAACTTTACAGAGTTTGCTAACTCTACACTGTGGTTAATGTCTGATTATGAAATATTTTATATACTGCCTGGGAGAAACAAAAGATAAGGAATTTTAAAGTGTATGAAATGAAGAGTTTTTAATAACATGAGAAAAATACTTTGATGAGTGGAGAGGAAAATCAGGAAACAAAATTGGGGATAAGACATGCACCCACCTACAACAATCAAATGCATAGCAGAGAGAAACAGTGTCAAAATGTTTGTTTTTGTCTGAGGGTATCATGGGTGATTTTTTATTTTTCTATTCTGTATTTTCTAAGTTTTCCACCCTGCACACATGTTTTATAGTTAGAAAAACAATTAAAACTTTATAAAGTAATATAGTCATTTGACATTGTTCCTCTGGATATGTCCACAGAGCAATTTTAGGGCCATCTGCTTCTAGTTGTTGAACTTGAAGACATGGAAATAGCAACTCCAGTTGCTTCTATGGATGGTAATGTGGCCTTCAGTACTGGGTAAAACATACTGGGAAATAAAATCCTCCTGCCTACTCAATTCTTCACTCAGATGGCTTAAGTTTCTTACAAGGTTGGAGATTTAACTGATACATGATCCTCTAAAATGGGTCCCGAAAACTAGAATCACATATACACAAATCTTGTAACTTTACTTGAAAGTATAGTTTTATGAACAAATATACATACATGTGTACCAAAATCTGTACATACTACAAATGCTTTTGGGACTGATTTTGGTTAAAAGTTGAACAGGCGTTTGAGATGAACATGAAACAAATCATATTCTACTAAGGAGAGAAAATCCTTTATAAAACATATATAAGGAAGGTATTGAGCCTACCTCACTGATTATTGGGCCAGGGGATTGTAAATCAAAATCAACTTTATAATGATTTTTTTTTTCAAAGTAATGGACATTTAAAAAAAACATACTTTTTGCCTGAAAGAATTCTGTGTACCAAAGTACTTATTAAATACATAGTATAATTTTCTAATATTTTATGCTTAGTCTATAAGTAAAATAGAAGCATTTTAATTTTATAATATATAAAAATTTATCCATAACTCATATGCAGAAATATTGAGATATTTCTATATTTTATTTTTTCTGCATCTGAGTTTCACTGTATATAATATTAATTAATTTCAGTTTTGGTGGTCAGAATTTGTTGATTATTCTTTACATTTCCTGAATAAGACTAAGGAACTGCATTTTTCTGTTTGTTATTGCTTGTTTAAATAAATGAATAGGGAAATAAAGCAGTGTGTAATGTTTGAAAAATCACTTCCATATTTATTTTATATTATAAACATGCTTTCTCATTTGAATAACTAAACTTCTGTGGAAATATATTTGAAAATATTAAACCAGTTTCTAGATATAAAAAAATAAAGAGACTATGGTCTCAAATCTTTCCCCTCAAAAAATATCTTTCCAGAAATAAACATAATAGAATCAGAGATTGTAGTTAAACAAACAAAAAAAAATGTAATCTTGACTCAAGTGTTCCATCCTCTTTTTACAATCCAAGGAGAGTTAGCAGATTAGCACTAGCTGATTATGTTTGAGATGATTGAGTTAAAGCGACAGAGATTGGTAGGCATTTTTCTGCCCAGTGGAGTGTCTGTCTGGATTGGTGGCGGCTGATGAGGGGAATGCAGGGAGTTGGCCCTGAAGTTTGCATTTGGCTGTAATCCAGATTTCAGTCTTTCAGGTGAGAGATGCACCTTTCCCATAGAACCTGAGGTTATCCATTGCTGAGGCACACTAATAATAAAACTATAGTTTATCAACCAGAATGTCAGATTATTAATTTATACTAGGGAATTTCACTGTGGGGAAGATCCAAATGCCAGTACTGACTGGTAAGTGCTTCTTGTTTTTAGTGGGAATGTCACCATTAACATGGTTAGCTTCTAGACTGTGACAGGAAATCTCTGGATTGTGGGAATTCTCCTTGGAAAACTTACACTGTTCATCATTTTTATTCCAGAATATTTGAAGAGTGCCCCAACATGCCAGAGAGGGTGGGATTGTTGGGGAAGGGTTTAAAATGGACTGCCCTTGCACCCCCTCCCTGAGCTTGTAATAGATACTACATGAACAAATGATTACAATGCCAAGTGATAAATGCTTTGAAATACAGAGAAGTCATGAGAACTTTGCTCTCCAGAAAGGTCATAACCAAATTTAATGCTTGAATGCCATCATTCTCTTAACATGGATTTTTGGTAAAATTCTGTCTTTCCTTTCTGACTTCTCTTTTTGATTTATGTTTAATTTTTGTCATGTGTTTATGTTAATAACAAGCTGACTATAATCAACTTCGGTACAATACAAAGACTACATCTGAAAAAGGAAAACATAAGAATATATGTTTGAAAGAATGTTTTGCTGTATTTCTCCTGTGGACATGAGGTTCAGAGGGAAGGAAGGAGGGTAAGGGTGAAATGTATTGTGGAGCTGGAGGCCACGTGTGGGGTGATATTGTTCTGAAAAAAAAACAAAAACATATGACGCAGATAACCTAGTGTTATGGTAGTGGGACAGGCGGGATGGTAGGAAATTTTTAAGAGAGAAGACAGAGAAGGTTGGAGGTGGGGAAGGAAAAACAGAGAGTGTCTTATGATTAGGTTGAGGAATATGATCATTGTTCTGTCTGCACCAGAAGTTCCTGAAAATTTTAAGCATTGGGTGATGGAATGGATGCAGCATAATTTTGATAGCAGTGGATCAGATGAAAGGCAAATTGGAGACAGGAGACATTTAAGAAACTGCTGTAAAAGTCCTGGTGACAGATACAAGATTTGTTAGGACAGTGTGGGTGGAAAGGGAAAATGATTTAAGAAAAAAATGAAGAGCTGCAATCAACAGGATTAGACACGGATTGATGGTGGAAAATGTTAACAAAGTGCACGAACAGTCCTTAAAGTTGTGAATCTGGGCAACTAGAAAGATTTGGATGCTGTTCTTCGAGAGAGAAACCATCAGAAGACCAGCTTTTGTTTGTTTAAAGTTCTGAGGAAAGGAGGATGGTGTGTGTGTGTGTGTGTGTGTGTGTGTGTGTGTGTGTGTGTGTGTGTGTTTGATTTGGAAATATTCCATGTTTGTTACTTTTTCAACCTCATGTGGCCATGTTTGCCTGGAGGAGGCCAATTTCATCCATTCACAAAAAAATTTTAATATCAGAATTACATATGCTCACTATGTTTCCTTACTCAGTCAGTATGTACATGCTTTTTTGATCCAGAAGCTTCTTGTCGCTAGTCTATAACTGCAAACACAGAAAGGTTGTAGTCGTTGGCCTTTTAATTAGCACAAAGACTATCACCCTTTTTTGAGATTAGATTTTAAATAGGGTCCTGAATATTACAGGACAGACAACTTTGTACTCTTGGTGCTGCTCTTACCAATAAAATAGACCAACTAAAGTCAGTACAGACTGTAGCTTCTGTGTAACCCTTTGAAAATCCCTGGGTGATGCACTACCATAACCCTGACCACATTTTAAAAATTAAGGGCAAGATTCTTATCCTCAAACAAATGAATGCTGCATCATATGACTAGTTTAAAAAAATTGTTTTATTAGTTGGGACAATCTAGGCAGTCTAGAGCTGTTAACCTTGTAAAATTATCAAGTTGAATTCCACTTTGATATTTTTCTGGGGTTATTCTAGATGCTTACACTGGTGTGTGTGTGTGTGTGTGTGTGTGTGTGTGTGTGTGTGTGTGTGTGTGTGTGTGTATGTATCTATATCTATATACCTGTATATCTATATATCTATATCTATATCTTCCTTCTTTGCTCACTTGGTGAAGATTCCCACCAGGTAAAATCTTCATTGCTCTCAGTATTTTTCTAAACTTGTCTTTATATATCATAATGGATTTGTGGAGGACTTTTTTCTTATTTATGTATGTGTTCCTTTTCCTAGAAAGCTTCACTGCTGTATATCATAGGGTTGCTGGGAAATTAAAGGTAGAGCCTAATTTCTGATATCACAGACAAGTGGTCCTCAGTAAGCTTTTGCTTAAACTACTGTGTCAGGGAGCAAAGTTCCCTTCCATACCTTCCCCCTCTGTCTCTTCCTCTATCCCTCTACCTCTCCTCCTTTTTGTTATTTATTGATTTTTTTTCTAATCATGGTCTTTTGGAATTTAGAAGTCCAGAGCAGTTAGGGGACTTGTGATTCTGTCACATTACAAATCACTAATCTGGATAGTAAGACCCTTAACACATACATAGACTGTGTTATCTTTTTTTTTAATCAGCAAAATAATGTATAGATTGATATTTAATTTTTAATTTGTGGTCAGCTAAAACTTTGAAGACCTTCACATGAGTTAACACTAAGCTCTAACTGTGTGTGTCTTTGGTACTTACAAGGATCCTTTGCTCTTGTTTGATACAGTTGAAAATAGGAAGAAAGTCACGATTTCTACTCTCCTGAATATCTTCTTGTGAATTATGTGTGGCTAGAATAGTGAAAAAGTTGGAGGAAAGAAAACACTATCTAAAACTTGGTCAAGTTTTAGGGAATTAAAATAGTTCCATTTATCTACTTTATTCAAAGTAGACCTTTAACACAATGGAAATCCGCAGCAAGTTTAGTAATGCCTTAGGTTATCCTTGGTACAAAAACCATAGCTAGGAAAAGAACCAGTATGTCAATATGACATTTTGTCCATGATTTTGTACTGAATACAAATATTAAAACAACCGACACATTTATAACTATCACTTCATATAGGTCTAAAATGCAGCTGGAAAAGGAAGGTTTGAGGTTTGATGCACCAAATTATGGGAGCTTTTGGAAATATTCCCAACATCAGATGGCACTGTCAATGGTGAAATGAACTTTTCATCCTAGGGCAGCTCGTTGAGATGGCAGTAACAATAGTTCTTTGCCTTCTACAAAGGTGGTTATCACGTTATAGGCTTTTTCAAACTCTAAGCCACCCTTGATTCTGATATATTCCATATAGGGAGACCTCCCCACCTCCTGAATCAATGTTGTACTGAGCCACATTACTGATGTGTGTGTCACATCCATCAGATATGTTAACATGAGGGGAAAAAAAAGTTTTTTCAAATCATGGCCGTATAATCTTGATCCACGAAGGTCATGAACCTAATTTGTGGACCAAGTGAGCATTACTTTCCTGTTCAATGTTCCTGTTAGGAGAGATTTAAATAAATACAGCTCAGAGGAAGGGCCTTTTCAGAAGTTTCATTTAACATCAGTGAGATATTCTTGCAAGAGGCAGTAAGCGCCTCTATTTTTACAGCCATTTGGATTTTACTTTTGACTTTACTGGTTTGCTAACCTTGAACAGCATACTATCTCATAATTTTTTCCCATGAAGTTATGCTTCATTTTTATTTTCTATAGTTTATGAGTTCATGCTTGTAACTTATAGGGAAATCATAAAATAATAGGGCAGAGAGTAGCTAGAACACTAAACATTCTAAAAGGATATCGCTGCATTAAAGATGGTAGGAATTACTTTTTCATGAGTTCGGATAAAGAAAACTCTTTGTGGCACTTTGGGCAATAAATAAATGATTTACTTTATTAAACATTGAAATGAAATAGACTGCTAAACTAAAGAGTTGCATGTGGAATATTTTTTCTAATTTAGTTAAATATTGATATGTATAATACATGAGCTATCAGAAAAGCATTGTAACTGTGTAGAACTCTACATAGTCTTCCAGAAGTGCCGAACTCTGTAATTGTATTCTCTGTAGAAGAAAATATGATTTTAAGATATCAATAAAATATACCAGAATTTAAGTTATTCTGCTTACTCTGTGTTTCCAGAGTTTTAAATAGTGCATTGCATTGTTACCACCTGGGGCTAATTTTGCCCTTAGGGACAAAGTCTAAACATATTTTTAGTTGGCAGGACTTAGAGGGTGCTATGAAGGTGCATGCAGTAGGTAGAAGTGAGGGATGATGTTAAACATCCTACAAGGCACAAGTTAGTCCCCCAAACAAAGAATTATCTGACATAAAATATCAGCCATGCCAAGATTGAGAAAAACTTTAGAGGATTGTGCATTTATTTTTTTATTAATACTCCATACAGGAAGATGAAATGAGTGGAAATTGAAATTTTTCTTATTCTAAGTGTGAAAATAGTGATAGCAGGATCTATTGATGGAGGGAATCAAGTACTGTGCAGGGATTACAATGCAGGATTTAAAAAAAAAAATTTTTTTTTATCACATTTGGGTTTTAATCTTTACTCCAACCACTTATTAGCTGTCTTGCTTTGGGTGAAATGATTAATCCCTCTGAGATTGAATGTATTCATTTATAAAATGTGAATAATAAATTCTACCTAACAGTCTTGCTGTGGTAAATATAATGGTGTTTGTAACCTGGAAGGTATTATGTGTTCAATAAGGATAGCCACTGTTATGTTTAGCATATCATTTGGGATTAGTACTGTAGTATTTATATGGTCATATAGGGAATGAGACGGTAGAAATATCAGTAGAGATGAATTTCTTGAATGAATTTTAAGGATGTCTTTGCAATTTAAGGAAGCAGGGTAGTCTTTAAATATGTCTGTATGTCCATATCTGAAGAAACAGAAAAGATTATTTGACAATCTAGGAAGATCTATAAGAATATAGTCTTTAAGACAGGAAACCAACATGAAAAAAATGCCAAATTATTAACAGAAATTACCGATGAGGTTCTAATTAACAACCCTTTTTGGCTTGTTTATCTCTGTTAGTTGGTTTCCCTTGCTAGTCACCTTTGTTAAAGTGGTTAAGCTGTGGAAACCATTAAAATTTTCCTGGCATGATAAAGCAGGTCATATTGATGTCTTTATCTTTTATGCTGGCATGTGGTGCTGTTACTGAAGCCAGTGTAATTTGGTCTGGGTGGTGACTAAAGAAGAGGACAGGAGAATTTATAACTTGAATCTTCAAAGCCAGGACTCTTTAAGGAAAGAGTTTTTACATTTTACTAAGAACTTCCATAAAAACATAAGAAGCATATTGATTAAATTTCTAGTTTCAAAAAATGGGAAGGCATAAATAATACTTTGGAGGATTGGTTATGAATTTCCAAATGTGTATAGATTTGAACTGTGGGAAAAGACTAAGAATATTAAATTTAATAGGAAAAAAATGTAATTTCCTATAAATTTAGTTTTAGAAATAATTGTATAATTTCATGATGATAGAGTCTGGACCGTTACTTAATTCCTACTTAAAGAAAGTACAAATACTTTCTTTAAGTATTCACATTAGATGGCTGCAAGTTTAATGAATTGACTACTCTGAGTTTTGGTTTTGGCAGTATAATTTCCGGAATTCCACTCCTGAATGTGTAGCATCGTGACCAGTTCTGCTTGCATATTTAAAGAAGAATATTGACCACTGTAAATTGGTCAGAAAGCCTAAAATTACTCAAATCCCTGCTGTGCCATGTATTAACTGTGGCTTTGGGTAAATTATAATGCTTAATCTCTAAAGTTTCAGTTTGTTATATTAAAAAAAAAAAGCTTTTTTTTTTTTTTTTAAACTATCCCATAGAGATGTTTTAGGAATTGACTGAGATAATGATGATGCTAATAATAGCAACTCCTGTTAAACTTTGTACATTGTTTACTCTAAGCCAGGCTAAATTCTAAAAACTTCACATTTATGAATGCATGTACTCCTTATCAGTACTCTTTGAGATCGGTACCGTTGTTCCCATTTTACAGCTGAGGAAACTGAGGCACAGTGAGAGTAATGTCTCTATATATTCCACCTGTGTAAAAACCATAGCCTAAAATTTTGCACATATTGAATTCTAGGCATTCTGATATGTGTATCATGACAGTGTCATATGTTTTACATATCTCTGTGCCTTTTAGCCAGGATTAGGAAATTGGGCTCATTTCATGACAGGTTTTGAGCCCCATTGGTACCTATGAAGACTTGAAGAATTATATTTACAATATATTTCAAGATAGTTTATTTCCCCTTTAATACGACTTATCAAGTTTATATAGTAATATATAAAGATGTATATCTAATATATTATGGGTATAGTGAAATATGTATGATAATAAATTGTCAAGTTAATGTAGTTCATGTAGCATAATTAGCAAAGTCATAATTGGGCTCAAATATAATGGTATGATTGAACAATACTTTTAAATATTTCCCAAGCACTACTTATACTGTACCATTTACTTCGAACAAAATAAATATTTTCTTTAAAATTTAAACCGTAAATAATTGTATCCTGGGTATTTATTTAGAAGGTGGTCTATAAACTATATCCACTAATTTAAAATTATTAAAATAAACAATTCAGTCAAATGGAGAATTGGCCCATTTTCCTAAATGCAAACAAATCTACTTATAAAAATTCTGTAAAAAAGAGATTACAAATGAATGAAAGTAAAGGAAGGGTTGTTCATGACCATATTGACTAAATATGGGGAGGTTTAGACCAAGTAGAGGATTTGGTGACTATTTATTGATTTTAATCGATTCTGTAATTCATTTTATGGAAATTTACTGATATCCATCTGTCCATGAGAATGCCCATTTCTTCAGGAGTGCTGGCAGTTTCTATCCACTTCAGTCTAACATCTTTTCTTTTGACCAGAGCAGAAACTCTGACCTTTACTTCCAAATGGTTAATTACTAAGGCTAAATTAACTTAGGATAAAGTAGGAAAATGCCTGGTGGCCTGTTGATAGAGAAAGAGGGAAATGCCTGGGAGGAAGAATTTAGTGTTATCGTGGAAAAGAAGCAGCAGGGCCCACTTACTTACATAACTTTCACTATTACCTCATTTTAAAAAAAATTCTTAGCGATTATTTGATAATCCCAATACCTTATTTATTTTCTCAATTTAGACATCTCAGGTATCTTACTTCCTGTCATCAATTGATCCATTCATGTCCACCTCCAAAACTTTTGTACTGATAATCTGACCAATGCTGTTTTGAAAATCTGTAATGATTTTCTGAATTATAAAAAGCCCAGTGTTTTCATAAAAATGAAAAAAGGCTACCTAAATAACTACTTATTATTTGGCCTAGGTTTTTCTGCATCCCCTAAAGTGAAACAGCCTGTTAAAAGAGCTTTATTTTAGTGGTTTTCATTCTAGTTTATGTGAGAAAAATGAGTCTCAAATGCATAAATTGAATGAAAATAAACATGTGGTCAAGTTTGTTTAGAACCAATGATTGGGTATATTATTCTGGAACAAAAATTCTGTTTACTCATCATTCCTATAACTCTAATATATCTAAGAAGTTTTAATGCTAGAGGAATATTTTATTTTATTTTTTAAAATTGTTGTAACATATGTAACATAAAATCTACCATTGAAACATTTATAATTGTGCAGTTCAGTGGCATTAAATACCTTCACATTGTTTTGCAACCATCATCACCATGCATCTCCAGAAAATTTTCATCTTTTCAAACTGAAACTGTACCCATTAAATAATAACTCCTTCCCATTTTCACTTTCCTGGTAACCATCATTCTACGTGCTGCTTGTATGAATTTGACTTCTCTTATGAGTGGAATCATACAGTATTGTAATACTTTTCTTGACTGGCTTAGTTTACTTCACATATGGTCATCAGGGTCCATTCATGTTGTAACATGGGTCAAAATTTCCTTCTTTTTAAAGGCTGAATAATCTTCTGTTGTATATGTTTATCACATTTTGTTTATCCATTGATGAGTAGTTGTGTTACTTCTACTTGTTGGCTATTATGAATAATGCTCCTATGAACATGGTTGTACAAATAAGATTTTTCTTTTAGTTTTTCGGTTAGAGTTGATATATAATATTATGTTTGTTTCAGGTATACAACACAGTGATTAGACATTTATGTAACTTATGAAGATATCACCCCAATAAATGCAGTACCCATCTGACACCATGAATAGTTATTACAATACTGCTGACTATATTTCCGATGTTATACTTCACATCCCCATGACTATTTTGTAACTACCAATTTATACCTCTTAATCCTCTCCCCCCTTCACCCATCCTCCGCAAACTCCACTCATCTGGCAACCATCAAAATGCTCTCTGTATCTATGAGTTTGTTTGTTTGTTTATCCTGTACTTTAGATTCCAAATATAAGTGAAATCATATGACATTTGTCTTTCTCTGTCTTACTTACTTCACTCAGCACAGTACTGTCCAGGTCCATCCAGGTTATTGCTGATGCAAAGATTTCATCTTTTTTATGGTTAAGTAATATTCCATTGTATGTATGTACCACCTCTTTTTTATTTATTCACTCATTGATGGACACCCAGGTTGCTTCCATATCTTTGCTATATAAATAATGCTGCAATGAACATATGGATGCAAATGTCACTTTGACATAGTTTTTGAGTTTCTTTGTGTAAATACCCAGAAGTGGGATTACTGGTTACTTCTTTCCCTCTTTTTATAGCTTTTATTTTAAAGTCTATTTTGTCTGATATAAGTATTGCTACTCCAGATTTTTGTTTGACTGTTTCCATGAAATATCTTTTTCTATCCCTTTACTTTCAGTCTGTCCAACTGAATTGAGTCTCTTGTAGGCAGCATATGTAAGGGTTTTGTTTTCTTGTCCATTCAGCCAACTTATGTAGTTTGATTGGAGCATTTAAGCCATTTACAAGTAAAGTAATTGTTGAAAGATATGTAGTTATTGCCATTTTAGTATTCCTATTTCTCCTTCCTCTTCTTCTCCTTCTTCCTCTTCTCCTCCTCTTCCTCCTCCTCCTCTTCCTCCTCCTTCTTCTTCTGTAATACTGGTTAGGTTGTAATGAACTCATTTAGCTTTTTATTGTCTGGGAATCTCTTTATCTATCCTTCAAGTCTAATGATAGCTTTATTCTGTAGAATAATCTTGGTTGAGGGTCCGTGCTTTTCATCACTTTGACTATCTCCTGCCAATCCCTTCTGGCCTGCAGAGTTTCTGTTGAGAAATCAGCTGACAGTCTTATGGGAGCTCCTTTGTACTTAACTAACTGCTTTTCTCTTGCTTTTAAGATTCTCTCTTTGTCTTTAACCTTTGCTGTTTTAATTATGATGTGTTTTGGTGTGGGCCTCTTTGGGTTCTTCTTGTTTGGGAGTCTCTGTGCTTCCCGGTCCTGTATATCTATTTCCTTGCCAGGTTAGGGAAGTTTTCTATCATTATTTTTTCAAATTAAGTTTTCAATTCCTTGTTGTCTCTCTTCTCTTTCTGGTACCCCTATCATGGGAATATTGGTACACTTGATGTTGTCCTAGAGGTCCCTTAAACTAGCCTCATTATTTTTGGTTTCTTTTTTCTTTTTGCTGTTCCAGTGGGTGTTTTCTGCAACTTTATCTTCCAAATTGCTGATTCGATTTTCTGCTTCATCTAATCTATGGTCGATTCCCTTTAATGTAGTTTTCATTTCAGTTATTTTTCATTTCAGACTTTTTTTTTAGGTTTTTTTTGTCTCCACTTTTATGTTTCCTATCTTTTGAATTCTCACTGAGATTATTGAGCATCCTTTTAATCAGTGTTTTGAACTCTGCAGCTGGTACATTGTTTGTCTCCATTTTGTTTGGTTCTTTTTCTGGAATTTTGTTCTGTTCTTTTATTTGAGACATGTTTCTTTGTCTCCCCATTTTGGCTGCCTCCCTGTGTGTGTTTCTATCTATTAGGTAGGGCTGCTATATGTTTTCAGTCTTAATAGAGTGGCCTTATGTATTAGGTGTCCTGTGGGGCCCAGTCTCCCTGGTCACCTGAGTTGGGTGCTCCAGGTGTGTCCTTTGTGTGGGTTTGTGTGCCTTCCTGTTGTAGCTGAGCCTGGGTTGCTGTTTGTACATCAGTGTGAAGGAATGACCCTCTGGCTGATTGGTTGTGGGAACTGGCCGTGACTACAGTGGAGGAACTGTTGTGCAAGGCTAAGCCCACGAAGCATGATTTGCTTTGGCAGGGATATGGTGCCTGCTGAGTCTGCCCTTTGGGTGTAGACGTGGTTGGGTGGTGCTCGGTGTGGTCTGCAGTTGATCACCAGGTGTGTTGGTTTGGGGCATCTTGGGAGGGGCTCTGTTACAGGCCAAGGTCAGCCAGTGCCTGTGCCCTGCCCAGGGCCACTTGGTATGAGCTGCAAAGTTATCTGCAGATGGTTACCACTTGTGCTAGGCTTGAAGGTGCCTGGGAGAGGCTAAGCTGTGAACTGAGGTTAGCTGCTTCTAGTGCCAGAATTGGGGCTGCTTAGCAATAAGTGTGGGGCATGCCAAGGCCAGATGCTGATTGTCTGGGGTTTGTAAACCTTTGAGAGATTTTAGGAAAGTCCACAGCCTGACAGGCCGTTTGTATAGAAAAGTCACTGGAAGCATGTTGAGTGGGTCCACAAGTTGGATTGGGTGGGACAAAAGTTGTTAACTAGGTTGATGGAGACTCAGATATATAGCATCTGTCTGGGTTGGCAAAGGGCTCAACAAAGGAACAGTGGCCTCTACCAGCACTCCTGTCTGGGAGAAAGCTGCCTCTCCAGCCCTTGCACTGAAGCCAGACAATTCAGTTCCTCTCCGTATGTCCCGGTGCCTTTTGAACTGCTGCCCCAGCACTGGAGCTCAAATGAGTGAGTCCCTCAGTGAATAAGTCTATGTATATGGGCCCTTTACAAGGTACATCTTGGACTCCAGCAGCCCTCTGTGTCACTCAGACACAATTTTCACTGGTTTTTACAGTTAGAAGTTATGGGGACTCTTCTTCCTGGTTCTGGAACCCTGACCTGGGGAGCCTGGTTTGGGGCTGGAACCACTCACTCCTCATGGGGGACCTGCACAGCCAAGATATCCCTTCCAACTTTTAAGGGCCACAGGGGGGTATGGGACCAATCCATTTTGTGTCTCCACCCCTACTAACAGTTTTGAAGTGGATTCTTCTGTATGTCCATAGCTGTAGAGCTTCGGTTCAGCTAGACTTCAGGCAAGTCTCAGTGATGGTTGTTCTGTAGTTTAGTTGTAATTTTGATGTGTTTATGAGAGGAGGCAAGCACAGTTTTCACCCACTCCACTATCTTGACTGTACTCCTCAGAAGATTTTTATATTACTTACAAAGTGTCAGTCGTGTAAACCTTTTATATACATAAAACCACCCAGTTGTAAAAGGAGCTGCAGCAAATGTTAGTGACTTAATTGCATTTTTTTAACAAGACACTTTTCCCAAACTAATAGTAATCAATCACCTTCTCATGAAAAGATGAAAAATTATAGGAAGATAATAAAGGCCATACATGAGAGTATTAGCATGTTAATTAGGACCTGCAAATTATGGGTTAAAATTAAAATTTTGTTGCTTAGCTTGTCATTATATATGGGATTCAGGCTATTAAATAATTTATTACAAAAGCTGAAAAATACTTTGATTTTAGTTGTTTTCTAGTAGAGAGGCAAAGAAACCTCTTGACAAACAGAAAAACTGTGGATAGAAATAACACATTTGTTTCAAGAGCATTCAAGGCTTTGCTTCTCACTATTTTTTTCAAGGAGGAGATAAATTATTTTTTTTTAACCTATCAAACCAGTATTCTAACAGTCTATGTTCACAACTGTTGTAGGATGGTTCAGCCATATTTATCAAACCTTTTGCAAATTTTTGAACATTGCTGTATTCATATTAATCAATTGTGTATTCATATTAATTTTCAGTCTAGTCATTCCAAATGAAGTAAAATTTTGTTTAAGAATTATTGAATTGGACTAAAGGAAGAATACGTTAATTTTTTCTAGTTTAAAAGCTTTGTAGGAATCCTCTGTTTGCATTGTCTGCACAGTTTTCCCTCAGTTCTGTTAGGTTCACTTCTAGTTTGAGACATCCATTAGCAGATACTTTAGCACTGATACTTTATTTGTCCCAAACTATATGAGATCTGGAGCCAGGGCTCCAGGTGACATTTTACCTTCTGGAAGTCTATTTCTGTGTTCTGACACATGTGTGACTGAACTCTTTTTTTAAAATAAGGAATTACTACCTGAAGCCAGAGAGATACTGGAGAAGGAAAAGCCTCCAGATTCCTGCTGTCTGAAGGAGCAGCATAGCCAGACATTGATGAATGTGGAATATAATTGCTGAGTTTTGTTATAAAAGCTCATTTTAACCTTAACGTTGTTAATATTTTAATCCATATTTATGTTTCTCTTGCTAGTTTACTCTTTTCCCATTTGCTGATTTCCCCCCTATATGCTAAGCATTTTCCAGATATCACAACTAATTTTTCACAGCAACATTAGAGGTATGTATTATTATTCATGTCTGGTTAAGTAACCAACCTAAGAATTCATTGTTTATCAGATACAGAGCCTAGGTTTGAATGCAGGTCTGTCTGGCTCTGAGTCTTCCTTTTCCATTGCACTAGGCAGCAAAAGCATAACTGGTATTTACAGGATATAATTTTCCTCAGACTGATAATCATTATGTCAAGCCTTTCCTTTTCCACTTTTGCTGTCCTAGTTTATGGCTTGGACCACATCATGGTTGAAAGGACTACTGTGGGAGCTTCCCAATTGGTCTTCCTGCTCTCATGCTTTCTGAATATTATCTCATCCCTGGCTTAACCACACTTTTCCTTCCTGATCTACAACTCTAATCATGGCAGTTTTGTTGAATGCTAATATAAAATCATGTCAATCTTTTGATAAAAAGTAGTTTGTACTTCTCAGTTGCTTTTCCAATACAATGAACACCTCTTAATTTGGGATTCATGACCCCTTTTCATCTGTCCTTCTTACTCTCAGCCTTTTCAAACTGCTCCTTCCTTTGTCATATCAATTTTCTAGTTAATTTGAATTGATTATACTGTGCTCACACACTCACTTATGTGCTCTCCCTCTCTCTCTGTTCCCACAGGTATAGATAGATCTCTAGCCCTTGATTTCCTATTTCTGCTACCACACAGTTGCCTCTTGCCTTTAATGCTCATCTCTCTGTCTTTATCTCCAGCCAATGTAAATAAAAAATTTACCCATCTTCTGCCTGCTTAATGATGCATTTTCTGATTATCCCGTTTGGAAGTTCTTCCTCCTTCCTCTGAATGTCTATAGCATTCTATATATTACTCTCTTGTGACACTTATATTTTCCACCTTGGATTGTAAATATTTTTATAAGTGAGAGTGAAGTCTTTGAGGGGATGGTCTATGTGTAATCGGCCCACCTTTCCTTTGACTCACAATGTTTATCATAGTGCCATGTGGATGATCAACAAATGTTTTTGAGTAAAGGAGATATTATTGTAATTTACATGTATATGGTGCTTGAAAATTTAGAGGATGTCATCTTAAGTGTACATTTTTTTCATTCAATTTGACAACAAAGTGTGATTATCCCCATTTTATGGGTGACATTTGTTAGTTTATGGACATAAGGTCAGGAAATGTCTGTGGAGCTTCATAGGAAGTTCTGTTCCTAGGAAAGTGGTAATATGGGATTCCAAGTTAATCACCATAGAGCTAAAAGGACCCAGTACAACTAAATCCAAGGTTTCTGGTTGACCCCTAGTTGTGCTTTGGACTCATCTGCAGTAAATTAAAGATACAATCACCCCCCCCCACCACCACCACCACAGATTCTGATTTGATGATCTGAGGTGGGACCCAGACATTGGTATTTTTATTTTTAAGTGTAGTGATTTTGAAAAAAATATTGTATGGGAGAAATTTATGAATAGAGATTCGTGATTTCTGTTATAAACACATTAAAGATTTTGAGTCAATCATTCATAGACTAGTTGTTTTTGTTTTTTTTTAATAAAATGGAAATTCCATTTTTCCTCTAGTTCTACAGTATTGTCAAAAGTTAATTATTTTCTGATGCTGGTTTGAAAAATAGATCTATATCCTAGTTGTAAGAATAACTTTTCAGAAGCCCAGATTTATGCTGATCTAATCTTAACTCTGAGCTATCAGAGTTAAACAATTTATGATGTGGTATTCTATGTCAGCACATATTTCTGGAAAATGTAAGCTTGAGTACCAGTAAAGATTATATTTAATACTCACAAAAGAATAAAAAAGTCTTGTATATTAATGAGAACTATTTGTTGAAAGAAAGTCATATAGGAATAGAGAAATAATATGTAACTCCTACTAGTATGGTAATTTCTTATTTTTCTCTCTCCTTAAGGAATGCCATGACATCAATTTTTATTGTTGCTGTTAAATTAATAACCAAATTTATTTATTTTATTTTTTTAGTATGTGGGCATGTACATAATGCACACTGACTTTAATTAAATTTTTCTTGTAGCTCAAGGTATTCATTCAATTTGAATTATTTTAAAATGTAGGAGTGCGTATAATAACATCCTTAGAGACCATTAAGATGTTTTGAGATACTTTCCTGGTACTGTATGGCTCAGCCTTCCATACTTCTATATTATTATGTGTGACTCTTTAAATTTTTATTCCCTTCCTTACAGTTAGCTGTCCAGAGTGTTTTAGCATGTATCTTTGGTTCTGCTGCAAGGAAGAATTCTAAGTTTGCAGGGAGAGCACTTAACCACACTTGTTAAATTGATTATCTTACTTATTCACAGTTGTAGTCAGTGCGTTCTATCTAGGTGAAGGCGTGAAGGTGACAATATATTTTTTCCTATGTAGGACAGACTTTAGGATTTGTGACCACAATTGTATATACCTTTAGGGGCTTTTTCTCCATTACAATGAGGTTTACAACTGTGTTATGAATAGAAGAATTTGTTATAATTTCTTCCAAAAGAAAAGGAAGACACAACTTCAGAATGCTCAAAGTGATGATTCTATGGTAAAGAAGGAGATTTAGAAGTTTGACAACCTAAATTTTGTTTTTTCTATAAGACTATATATATATATATATATGTGTGTGTATATATATATATATACATATGTATATATATACACATATATATTATATATATATATATATATATATATAATATATATATATATATATTATATATATATACTTATTTTTATTTCAGGGCTATTTCAATTCTGAACTTTAAATTTAAAAAAACAGTGAGGATTACCAATTGTACATTTTTATTTAGATTTTTTTGGGGACAATCAAATTTATTCTTAATTTATGTATAGATACAGATATAGCTGTTTCAAGACAGAGACTATACACATGATAGGCACTCTAATTTTTAATTTCGAACTCTGAAACTTAATAATTTAGTCAAAGTTCATTCCTTAGCTTTCTGTTTGAACTTCCTAATGAAGTATTTCCTTTCAAAGGCTTTTCTTGGAATTTTTCTTTGGCAGGTAAGTTTGCATATCTAAAGTGAAATCGTTTGGCCAGTTTTCTGAAAAAGAATAATTTAAAAGACAGAAAAATGTAGGATGGCTTTGAAGCATTCTAGTGTTAGAATTTTGGGAGAAACTGAAATAAAGAAATTATATGCTGTATTAATAGGAATATGTGTTATTTAAACCATTAATATTTTAATAAAGTATTTTTTCTTTTAATAAGTTCATTTGGTTTATAACTTTATTTCATAGGGGAAGTATTACTTCTCTCTCTCCCTATTTCACTGAGTTAAGTTTTGGCAAAAGTGACTTAATTATAATTTTGGAACTGCATCATGCTTAAAACTAATTGGATCCTGGACTTAATAAAATTGCACCTATATAGAAAGTCATGTAATTTAACTTTAGGTATGGAAAAGGAACGAGACAATTTTGGTAATTTCCAAGTTAAAAATATAATGCTGTAAGTTCCTTGAGGTAGGAACCACATGTCTTAATTTTTTCTTTGTCCTGAATTGAACCTAACATATATATATATGATACTCATTAAAACTTTTTATTGATTTATTGGCTACAAAATACATATATTGAATAGGACTAACAATTTTAACTCAATTTGACTTGATCTACTATGTCTCTTATTGAAATAGTCCTTAAAAAGCTTATCTAGTATTTCTTTAGTAATACGGTTTTATCTAATATTTCTCTTACAGAAATAACCATTCTTAAAGGTTTAATTTTTTGACCTGAAAGCCTCAGATTACCTTATTTATATATATCCAAATTATTTTCCTTATGAAGCATGATTCATATTCCATGAGCTATTGGCTACTTTGTCAAACACCATTGTTCATCCACATCTATGTAGCTTATAAATTAGGGTGGGGGTAAGAAGTAGTATAAATCCTTTTTTTTAAATACACATTTGTCTACTGGATAATGCCTGACAAAGTATAAATGGTTACCTATTGCTTGCTGATTCAAATACAAAGTTTTCTTCTGGCTGCCTTTATCTCTTTCCCAAATATTTATGTTGACAAACTATTATGCATATAAGATCAGCTTTTCTGAATAAAGCTTTGAGGTAGGTGTGAAGGAAAGAAAAGTGGAAGAGGAAATGGAAAAAGGGAAACAGCTACTTAAACTACTACTTCTTATTAATCCTTCCTGTTCCCTCAGCAATTTTCTCTCCATCTTCATTGTATGTATTTTGCCGATTCTATTATGTGAGGGTCTCCTTATAAGATTTCTCATGGTTTCTTTGTGTACCGCCCTCTTTACTCTGATGGGTATACCCATTTCCTGTGAGCCCACCAGGTTCCTTGTTACATTCATTCTCTTCTGGTCCTCAGGATAACCTAATTTTTCTTCTGCACTTACTAAAGTCTAATTCATCCTTTATGCACTATTTCCAGACCCTTTCAGCAAACCTCTGAGCCTGTACAGCTTTTCTCATTTACTTGAACGCCTCCTACAGAGCACCTCACCGTTTAGCACTTCCTTACTGTTGGGTGGGCTTATTTCCCTGACCACACCATGGACATCCAGTCTTAAGCTGCTGCTTTGCCTTACACAGTGGCATGACACACAGTTTGGGCTCAAGGAAGGTATTGATTACAGGCTTTGTGATTTTGGGGAAGTTATTTAGCATCTCTGAGCCTTGCCTTTTTTCTTCATCTGTTTAATGGGGATAACAATGCCTACCTCTTAAAGTTCTTAATTTAATTTCTTTACCCCATCCACCAAACTGCCAAGCACATAGCAGGCATTTAATATTATTTCCTTTTCCTCATACTTACATGGTTGGGCTTAGAATAGATATTAACTACTAACTTTTTATTTTTATTTATTTTTATTTTTTGCAATTAAGTAGTCATTGAATGGCTGAATTTTAGAAAGGCAATAGAGGCAGCAGATAGAATCAGTAGGACATGTCTTCGTGTAGGTATTTTTAGTCTAAAAAGGTGGTAGCTCTAAATCTAGCAAAATGAAGTGTTGTTACATAGTGTAGCTGGTCAGCAAGATTCCCAGGTAAGGAAAGTGCTTGGTGGTGTTACTGAGCCTAATTTGTTAGATTGGATAGATGAAGGAAGATCTAGCAGCATTCCCTAATTCCTTACAATTCAAAGATTCTGTAGCTTGGAATTAAATTTTTAATTGATTTTAGAATACTTAAGTTTGAAGTTGCAAGTTAGCTTTTGTAAATTTAGAATTGCTTAAAAATTACTTCCGGGTGACTTACATGTGTCTAGCAGTGTACCTACTTGTATACTTTCAGTAACTATATGAAGAAAAGCAAAGAGTATGTATTAACATTTTCTTTTTTTCTTTTTGTGGAAATTAATTTTGTTTCAGGCTCCTCTTATACTGAAGTGTAGTAAAATATATGTTCTTATAAGTAAAACTTTATTAGGAGTCACATTTGTAACAATATTTTAGACATTCATAAAAGAGTATGGATGAAGTTAAAAGAATTAAACATGTGTATCTGTCTCCCTTCCTAAAATATTGGTATAAGACCTATTTAAAATGAAAACTGATATTGTAGTTAAAAATTGATATTCTTGATGATGTTGTGTTACTCTGGTATTCGCACTGCTGTTTGGCTCTGTAGATGTGAGAAAACACTCGTTATTAAGGGCGTTTTTCTTTGTGGAAAATTGGCTCAAGCTGACTTTAATTTGCAGTTAGCTTTCATTAGAGTTTCTTTTCATAAGGGTCATTCTTCATTCTTCATTTTTATTTCAAAGATTAAATGGATTTATAAGTAATTATTTTAATGTAACATCTGTTCTTATGTTTTCCCTATTCAGAAGTTTCTTCTCAAGTATTCAATGTTTGTGTTCTGTAAGCTATGCAAATGAGTTTTAAAGGAAAATATGTAATCCTGAATGATATAATTTATTACAGTTCTTTCTCATCATAATTTTAATTTCATTTCTCATGAAATTAAACACATTTCTCATGTCTTTCAATAGACTTTCTAAATGTCATGAAAAATTTAAATCTATGACAGCATTAATTATGTGTACATTTATTGTTTCTGCTCCATAGTTTCTCAAAGTGGAATGATGAATCCATTGAGAATGAGGGCTCTGGAAAGCTCTAAAAGAGAGACATGTTTTCTTTCCTTCCACCTACCATCCTCCCTCCCTTTCTCCTTCTAGAAATGGAAGTTTTGTTTCCTGTGAAATGGATAGATTATAACAAACACACAAACCTGATACAAGCCATTGAAGGCCGTGGGGCAGGCCCAGACCTCCAGCCTTTCCCTCATCATCTCCACCTACCTAGGTTCTTGGGCTGAGGAATCAGAAATGTGGAGTTTGAAAGTAATATTTATTAGATCATTTGAGGCCTTAATGGTTGTTATGTTTGCAAGTCAATGACCCAACTTGAAGCCACAGCAACGTTTTACTTTGAATAGTTCCTACTTTAAAAAAAATTCTATTTTAGCTATTTCACTAACTGGTCACTTCTACACCTCTTAAAAAAATCATTGTTTCTCAGACTTGAATATATTTACTATTATTAGTTTATTTAAACATGAACTAGATTTCGTTTGCTGAACAAAAAGACTTTTACTAACAGTTTTAATGTAAAAATAGAGAACATTTTCTTTTTGGAAATTATCATGATTGCAAAACTTTTACTAGATAGGAAAAGTATCTTTGCTTATAATGAATGCTTTCAAAATAAAGTCACTGAATCCAAAATAGTAAAGTTATGAATTATTGTTGGAACTCCCTATAGAATTTATATGATATATGTTTATTTAGCCACTATTTGAATACCTCCAGTGGACGTGAGCATACCACATTTAAATCACTGCAAAGCAATGGGTGTTTTTGAGAGAAGGGGAAAAAAGTGGTAACTAAGTGAGGTGATAAATATGTTAATTAGTTGATTATGGTAATCACTTCACAATGTATACATTCATATGTCAAAACATTTCACAACCTAAATATATGCAAATTTATTTGTCAGTCATACATCAATAAATATGGGGAAGAAGAAAAGAAAGAGAAGGGAACTGGATCCAAATGAATATTACTGCAACTTGTGGTTCTTCTCCCTATTGGCTGTTTGATATTGGGCAAGTGAGTGAATTTCTTAGCTTTGGTTTTCTATTTAATGGAAATTTAAATCCCAGCTCTATAGTTTTGTTGAGTGATAATATACATAGATATCATATATAAAACATTTAATAAAACATTGCTATAGGATGATTGTTATGTTGAGTCAAAAACTGCTCTGTTATCCCTTTTTCTTAATACCTGTTTTTTATCCTATATAGTCAAATAGTGAAAGACTATTCTCATTTGCCTCTTAGGACTTTCAAGTTTTCTCCCCTAGTTAAAGACATCCACTTAATTCAGTCGTCCTTTGTCCTTTATCTTGGTTTTCATATCTGTTGACATCTTTCCTCTTCGGTGGGATGCAGTTGTAGTCTATTCCACTGAGGTGCTGGGCTATATTTTATTGTAGCCATCTCCTGGAAGCCACACTTGTTTGGTATGACTCCATTATCTTGACTGTACTGAATTGGACACAAGCTGAGCAGTAAAATTCTGATCCAGGAATTTGGTATTGGGACCAAGTGTGAGTTAAGTCAGCCTTTTCCAAAATACAAAAGCCCCTTCCCCAAACCCCTATAGATGTAATGAGCAGAAAAAGTTATTTTACAGAAAAGATGACGTAAATATGAGCAGTGGGGGAAAGGGAGAGGGATTTCAGTCACCTCAGGTCTCACATGATCCTGGTTCTGCTTCTTCCCTCAGGCCCATTGTGTTCCTGCCCTTCATTCTGTGAATAACTCTGCCCCCCTAAGCTATATAGAGTTAGTTTCTGTTATTGCAACTACTGTTTTCCATCAAAAGATGCTGTTCATTGTAAGACCAACGCAATTCAGAGATACCAAAATGTGAAAAAATATTTTAACATAACAATATATTTTAAAAACATCTCTGTTAAGATCTTGGGCACAGAATTGAACATGATGATTGACTCCTTCCCCCATTCCCCATATGGTGACACTAAAATAAAAAACAGCATATTTCCTGTTTTATCCACAGAGCCCTATCTGTTGTCTCCAGCTGCCTATGAAACATTTCCAGTTAGATGGTCCTATCTAACATATTTGAGAATTGATACTCTTCTCCTCTGTCAGGCTGGATTCCCTTTATTTCAACTTTCCTCCCGTGTAAACTAGTGATCTAAGAGTAACTTGGAATTATTTTCTTTCTTCCCTTAATTCCATTCTGACACAAAATTTTAGCATTTTTTTTTTTAAATCATTAGTTTAAGTCGTGGTATAACACACATAACAAAATCTACCATCTTAACCATTTTAAAATGTATAGTTTAGTGATAGTAAGAGTATTCACATTATTGGGCAACCATCACCACCATCCAAGCTCTAGAACACTTTTTATCTTGAAATACTGAAACTCTGTACCCATTAAACTATTAACTCCCCATTCCCCACTCTCCCCAGCCCCTGGTAGTCTGTGAATTTGATGACTCACAGGTACCGCATATAAGTGGGTTCATGTAATTGTGTCTTTTTGTGACTGGCTTATTTCATTTAGCACAAGGTCCTCAAGATTAATTTATGTTTCAGCATATGTCAAAAATTTGGCATTTCTTATGTTGACATTATTCTGTGGTTTACCCTTTTTCTTTCTTCTTTACCCCATCATTGACAACCAAGGGTCCAAGCCTTTATCATTTTGTACCTCGGGCACTGAAATAATGTCTCCACAAGTGTCTGGAGATTCTCTCCCTGCTTATAGCCATAATCTACAATTCATGAGTAATCTTTATAACATGGCTTTCGTCTGGTTGTTGCCCACAGGACGACCACAAATAGAGCTCTATGTGTGGTTGCTGCAACAGAGTGGCCTGGTAGCCCCTTCTTGCTAAAACATTATACTTTCTCACCTGATATTCCCCATCTAGTATAGTCTCTTCTACTTAATTTTTGAGGCCTTCATAATTTAGTTAGATTCTTTTATCTCATTAACATGTACTTTAATTTATGCACCACCATTATTAGCCCAGGGTCTTTATTTCAATCAGATAATCATTTAACTTTCTCTATAAAACCCAGTGTTTATACTTATCTCTACTGTTCTTTTGTTCTTTTTTTTTTTTTTTTTTTTTTGGCCTTTAATTCCTCTCAGATGAAAATTTCAACTTGCTTCTCTTGAGCTATCCCAGTGCCACGTATTCTGTGTAACTCACCTTCACGAAAACTTCATGACTGCAACAGCCCTGTGTATAATTCACTTAGTCACAGTCTTACTCTTGAACCCTGTTCCTATAGATTGTGTTGTGCTGATGAGTAGTCTCCTTACTAGACTGCAGTTTCTTGGAAACTTATGCTTGTGTATTATAGCTCCACATTAACAAGCAGAGTGCAAATATGCATCAAGTGGGCAATAAATACGTGTTGTGTTAGTGGCACATTTATATTAATAGTACAATAATAAAATAAATTACAGACATGCCATAAAAGCTTTCATGGCATGACTATCATTTTCTAGTTCCCTGTTGTTTCTAAACCATCCACCCTTAATTTACTTGCAAATGCTTTTAAGTTTGAAAACACTTAAGAAAATTACTAGTGTTATTTTTTCCGCCTGAGAAGCACACTGTATGTAGTTAGCCAAGCATCATTCCCAAATGAGAAGTATTTGATATATCTATAGGTAATTAGATACATACACATGAAAGGGAAAAAAACAAACAAAAACAAACAAAAAACTCACCTGAGTCCATAATGTTGGCAGGAAGGCAGAGATACAGTTCAGTTCAGTAACAGTGCATTGAAATACCAATTGCATCTTGTGTTGGAATAAAAAGATGAAGAAAGCAACATCATCTTACCTTTGTGGTATATAGTCTAGTAGGAATATATTTATATTAAGTAATTAAAAGTAATGAATATGGTTAAAGGGATGTGAGACACTGATTGCTGAGGGAGAGAATGGCAAGGGAATTAATTATACCTTATCTATGAGATTAGTGAAAACCTTTGAGAAAGTTATTTCATTTATACACAAACACACACACACACACACACACACACACACACACACACACACACACACAGTGCCAAAAAAATGTATACACATTTTAAGAAGGAAAAACTGTATTAAAATTGTAATAATATATACCAATAACAAAAATGAATACAAGTCACATTTGACTGCTTCAATTACAAGAGGTGCTCAAAGTGGTTACCATCAGCGAGTGTCCAGACACTTCTGATTACGGCGAACTACTGCTTGAGCAACATTGACCAGTGTCCACTTGTATACATTTTTTTGGCAACCCCCGTATACATATATAATATGCTTATATATACATATATGTATTTATTTATGTATCTATGTAAATTTGTTATGTATATTACATTCCTATAAGACTGCCAAGTAAGTGCTCAAAAAATAACTAAGGTATAGGCTATAGATGAGACACGAATCCTGCCTGGCTTGGAGTGCAGATTTTGAAATTATCTTTATAGATTGCAGTAAGGTTATGGAAGTATAATAGATAAAATTTCTTGGGAGATTATAGAAAAGCAGAACTCCTGAGAACATGAATCTCTAGTTAAGAGAGTAGAGGTACATTTATGGCTGGCTACTGTACATTTAAAATCATATAACTGGAAATAATTTTGTGCACCATCCAAGCTGATATAGTTAAAATAAAGATGAGTCAAACGAGGTCCTGTTAAACTCAGTGATTTTCTATAAGTCATGTCTTAGAAAGTCTCACAGGTATCCCTTTCTAATGTAGGTTTTTAAATCAATTCAGCCTCTTTTGGTATTTTGTCTGCATTAAATTATAAACTGTGGTGGTATAAGTAATTTTTTCCTGTGCTTATACTTACCACTTTTTGGCAGTAGCAAAATTGAAGATACCTATCAAGTAATCAGATTGGTTTAATTGTATACATTATCTCTGCTTATAAGAAATTACCAAGTAAAATAATTTCCTGGCCTTTGCCTCTAGGTTGTTTTCCCTGGTTGCTCCACCTGCTCTTTCTGTGTGCTTAGACTATCACCGACTTCCTTTTCACAGTCCCTGTTGGTTGCTCTGAGTAGACTCTAGGTTTCCTGTGAACAGCTTCTCTTTTCCATCTGATCATTCACTGAATCCAGAGAAACACAGTGCTTGGCAAAGAAGAAAAAAAAGAAGATACCAGTTACTTAATGAACGAAAACTGCATATTTCTGAGCCCATAAATTTTTTAAAGGTGGATACTCACTTATTCATACATTTTCTTTTGGGCCAAGTAAGATATCTGAACATGGTAGAAACATAGTTACCTTGAGTTATTGTTATTTCTTTTTAGTAGCTCTCTTTTGTCATGGTTTGAACTGAGGACAGTAATTATTTTTAGGAGCAAAACATTGATCTTTAAAGAATTTAGTCTCTTAAGCAAATATAAAACCATTATTAGACATACAAGTATATCAAATATAAAATTTTGATTATAAAATACTCATTACTGTTTGATCCTAAAGATCGAACTTTACAGGAATGCTGATAAAGTTAATAGCCTATTTTTTAGCCCTTGATTTGTCTTTTAGTTAAAGAGCGTTTTAAACCACAGAACGTAGAGATAGTTATGTTCTATTTATTGCTAATTTCTTTCTTGCTATTTTTTCCTTTCTTTTCGTATCATGCCCATAGCAGCTGTTTCCCTAACGCTTACCCCAACCCACAGACTTTCCCACGCTCCTTTTTTGGCTCTCATTTGGCATTGATCCTTAGTTTGACAGATAAAACGTGTGCCTGAATTGTAGTTATGGCTGAGCTACTAACCATTAGGTTTCCCGTAGGGGTGATTGTGCTTCTTTTTACCCCCAAACAAGGTGATCATTTTATGATAAAGTATTCAGTTCACTCTGAATAAACCTTCGGCCTCCATGTTTATATCCTCATTCCTTGGTAACATGCTGACTGATGACTCAGAGTGTCTGTAAATGCAGTGTGAGTGAAGCGCATGGGAGGATATCAGACTTGGGTACACAAAGAGGCAGCATGAGCTTCAGTGTTCGACAGAAATTGAGTTTAGTCCAAACTCAGACACACTAGCTTGTGACCCTGGATGAGTGATATTCATTTTCCATTTGTTTTAAGCGCCTCATGGGTAAAATGAAATAATAATGATCTGACTTTTGAAGCTCAGATTCAAATGGTGTCATTTTGGTAGATCTGAGACTACCACATTATGGGCCTTATCACTGTTTCATTTAGATACATAAAATCAAGGTTGCTAATTCTAAGGTATGTATCTATAACTCAACAATTTCCATAGCACAGTATGAACTTTACTCGCAGGGACATTCGCCAAGTTGATGTGTGGATGTAGGTGAAATCATGTGTGGACATAGAAGGAATAGGGAATTAAAATAGATAAATTCTCAGTTGTGAACATCAGCATCTTTGCATTTAAAGATCTGATAGTAAGTGGATTACATTAAACAAAACAAAATAAATTACCCTTAGGTTCATTTTCATATAGAGACTAATTGATAACTAAATTAACTTTCAGTCTAATGAGCTATCTTTATTATCTTTGTTCCCCAGAGCTATTTAATACATTTTAAGGGTTCAAGGAAGAATAAATAATAGTAATCAATAAATGAGAGAATAAATGAATTTAAGACATAAATTAAATTTATAAATTTAGGAGTAAGTGCATACAACCCACCTTTATGTGTAAGAGTGTGCATATGCATATGTGTGTGTATGACTAAATGGTCACAATTTAAAATAAGGCCAAAATTAAACATTCAAAAAACATTAAGCAGCCACTACGTACCAGGAATAGTAGAATAAATAACATTTTCTAAAGTTACAGGTTTTCCTCCAAATTTAGGAGTACTCTTGCACACACTATGTAAAACAACTTAATTCTGTGTTGGTGTGTATTTCAGTTTCATCTTTTTTAGACTTTCTCTGAATGGCTTCATTACTTCTTAAATCCCTCAAGAAATTCTGAAAGAATCAGAAGACACTGTACCTGATTTCTAAATTTAAATTTTCTAGACAGTTTCTATAGATTATGTGAAAATTATTCTTAGCTCAGGTGTCTCATACATATATGAGTATGAACATGTATACAACTATGGACTATGCTTAGTTACTTTTAATTTAGAAAGAGCTCCCCTCCCCCCCATAGGAATAGATACTTTGTAAAGCTGTAAAATAATTTAAATTCTCATGAATGCCTTAATTTTACATTCCAAGTATGTAAAGTGAGCTATTGTGATTTTACAAATGTGTGTTATTGTGGGAATAAATATGGTTATTTTTATTAAAAAAATACACATTTTACAAATGATGGTGGAAACCTTAACCAAAGTATATATAATGTGTATATAATATGAGAAACTGTTCCTGCAACTGTAATTCATGCTGCAATATGGACATCTACGAGTAAATATGTTTATTTTAACCTCTCTTCTGTACTTGATATGTTATTGCCTAATGGAGTCATTTATGTGATATTTATGTGTCAGTCCTTAACTTTTAGAACCGGTTTACTTTTCAAAAGAATAAGTCGGCAGTACACAAAAGTATACTATTTTATAAAAAGGACATTGAAAGTCTGATATTAGAATGATATAATTTCCTTTTTGTTTTATATTGAATTTTAAAAATTGACTTATTTGGAAATCTTTGTAAACCATACATTTTATCTTAGGATACTGATATATTTAAGAATACTGCCAAATTACAGTATAATCCATAGACTTGAGAGAGAAAACTTGCCCTTATTTTTAATTTCCTATGGTAACAATTTATCAATGAAAGCTTTGTTATAAGTGCCAACCAGATGAACTTTTGTCTTATAAAGGTTGTTTGAACTTGAAGAGACATCAAGAAGTTTCTGAATCCATCTGTCCAATTCCATCCAGAACTGCTTCCAATTGGTCTCAGGGCTCATTTAGGCAATTTAAGCATTGTGATTGTTCTACTAAAGTTCTGCAATTATACATTTACTCCATAGGTATTATAAAGAGGAATAGTAGTTAAGATTTATAAACCAATTTAATATGAAAAATGTAGGATATAAAAGCTGATATTTGTAGAGTGCTTATTACATGTTCTAGGCAATTTACCTATATTATCTTTCAGTTTTCTTATAAAGATAAATGAGTTAATATAAAAAAATGCCTTGAATGTGTTTTATCTATTTACAACAACATAATTATATCAAGTATTACTAATTTAATTTTAAGTAATAGAAAACTTATAGGTGGACGAACCTTGATTTGAATTCCTGGCTGCCTGATCTCTGAGTCCATTCTCTTTCTCATTGAGCTATTACAGTTTTCACATCTAGAAAATCTAGAATGGTCCAGAAAATTCCCCAGATCCTCCTTGTTAGGGCTCCTTCACAACAGACCTTTGGGATAGAAATTGGTTTATAACCACTTATCAGATTATCAGATTGCCTTTCATTGGTTGAGTTGACATCAAGCTACCTAAACTGTCTCAACTTCTCCTGTAAAATGGGGAAGATAATACCAACCTTAGGTGTGCTGGGAGGATAAAATGAGATAATGCATGTAAATTGCTGAGCACAAAGCTTGGCACATAATAGCCACTCAATAAAGGTTAACTGTTATTGTTGCTTTGAGGACATGCATCAGATGACTGATCACATTGGCTATTAGTGCTCAGCTGTAGTCTGAGTCCTGGACAAATGTGATAGGATGCTTTTGTGAACTAACCTCACCCCTGGCTGCACCCTGGCATTCCTCTTCTAACTTTCTGGTGATCTACTTTCCTCATCCATTTTGTTTAAAGGTCATTTACTGTAGTTACATTTTTAGATGATTCATTAACTTAAATTCTTTCTGAAAGACAACAAAAAGTGGTCATCATTGATCTTTTATCAGTTTCTCCCTGTACTTTCTCAATACTTTTTTAGTTTATATAATTAGGATTATAGTGTATATATTGGTTGGTTTCCTATATTTTTAAATTAATATTTTGTAACCATTTTCTAAAACATTAAAAGTATTAAGACATCACTCATATGCTTTTATCACTTTGTGTCACTTTCATTAATTGTATACTTCTTAATATTCTTTGTATGAGTAAGTCATATTTAAGCATTTCTGTCTTGTTGGACTTGTCGATTACCTCCAGGTTTTGTCAGTATAAATAACATTGAAGTAAACATTTTCATAAACCCTTATTGCATTTTTGATTATTTCTTCCAGATACTTTTCTGTACAAGGGGTTATGGATTACTAAGCATTCTGTACTTTAAGGTAATGGTTTACAACCTAATAATTAAAATTGGAAGAAAGTTTCTTTTAAAAAATCTTAGAGCAGTGGTTTTTAAAGTGAGACATCTCCTTTGGGGTTGCTATGAGAGGAAGGGCTACTATAAACCAAAGGTAACTTTTTCCATGTTCCTTTCTTACAAGTGAAATGTTCTTATTTAGTAACAAAGATGCATTTCAGAATGTCAGGTTTGACCCAAAAGTAAAGCCATATGTTTTTGTTTCATTTTATAATGATATGGAAATATTATATTTACCTATTTTGAACACTCAATATTACATACTAAATACTCTACTTAATGAATAATTTATTTAAAATTAAATTTCAACCTTCTGCTTAAGTTTGAAATTAATGAAGAAAGGTAGCATGAGGATAGTTTTAGAAACTTTTTTTTGTCAAGTGAAGAATATTTTACTGACTTTACAACTGTCACTAAAATTTCTCTTAGAAAAAAAGTATGGACAAATATTTAAATATTGTTACCAGTATGGAGAGAATACCATTCCCTTCTCATGCTACCCATTCCCAAAGGGCTTGTGTGTCAGATGGAGTCAGGGCTTCAGAGAAGAGAAATAAAAAATATCTGTGTGACAAAGAGAGAATGTTTGGTAATCTTTTTGTAGCTTGCAAAAGAATATAGGAAAATAAAGTTGAGGGGACCAGGAGTGTAAACTGCAATGTGACTCTTGTAAATCCCCCCACCATATCTCCATCCTCCAAACTCAGTCAAGTCGCATAAATTCATGAATGCTTGCTTCCAAAGTTTGTATTATTTTTCATGTGTGAGAAGGGTCTGAGCTTCATACTAGCATCCAAGAAGAATGAAAACTCAGTTGATAATTGTAAGTAGCAGGAATCTTAGCCAAGAGTAAAAGTTTGGATTGGGAACTTTCACTGAACTTTCACTTAGGGGCATTCAAGGGAATTTCACTTGTATCCTGAAGGCCAGAGAGGCCCTAGGTGAAGGAGTTTTCAAAAGCCCTGCAGAGGTAGTAGCATAAGCCTTACTTTTCATTGTTATATGGAGCAGAATACCTGAAGGCTGGCTCCATGGTACTAAATGAAGTCTCCACACTGGATGCACATCAGATTTATCTCTACAAATATAAACTGGGTTAAGGGTAGGTTATTCCACTTTGCTATCAGATTCCAGATGTTATCAGGCAATAAAAGGATGAGTGTTTTACCCTTTATTCACATGTCCTAAATCTGACAGGCTTTTGGAAGATACTTTGATAGGAATAGAGGAAGGCCAGTATTACAGAGTGATAGATTCGTTCCATATGGTCCCAAGTAGTAGAACTAGTTAGGGTCAAAAGATAAATACCGTGCTTCCCCAAAAATAAGACCTAACCGGAAAATGTGCCCTAGCGTGATTTTTCGGGATGACATCCCCTGAACAAAAGCCCTAATGCGTCTTTTGGAGCAAACCTTAATATAAGACCCAGTCTTATTTTCGGGGAAACACGGTACTTTTTCTGATCGTGGGAGGTATATATGTATTGAGTGGAAGTACAGTGTGGTGGGGATAAGATAGAGGATGTCAAAATGGTAAAACCATAATAGTGATGATAGATGAAATAAAACAGTTATATTAGATAAACTTAAATGTTCCACTAGTCCAGAAATTGTCAAAGTGTCAAATAAACACTTTAAAATTTTATGGCATTGGTTTTTAGGCATATACCGGAGTGCCAAAAAATGTATACACATCTTGTATTCATCTTTGCTATCAGTATATATTATTTCAATTATAATCCAGTTTTTTTTCTTTCTTAAAATATGTATACATTTTTTTTGCACCCTCTGTATATTTGCATACTTTTCTAGTGCTTTTTTTTTTTTATTTTCAAAAAAGAAAGTGATGGCATTGATTTTTAGGCAGGCATATGTATTTGTATACTTTTCTAGTGTTTTTATTTTTTTTTCAAAAGTTGTTATTTATTTTGTCTTTGTATAAATATAAGTTAATATTCTGTTGTTTAGGAAACATTTTATACTAATAGTCGCCCTAACTTTGATGATCAATTAATGTTAAATGCATGTCTTTGTAAGACTTAAAGCTGTGCTTACACCAGATAACAACTGAAGGCTGTGAGAATATTCTATTGGCTCTGAGGTTTGTTGCTTTAATTGCAGCCAAGTTAATCTGTAGAATTTAACAATTATACTGCCTTGTGTGTTAAGGGTTTATAACTCTGGTATAGAATAAGCAAACAGCGTAAAACACTTGTACCTGTGTGTACTGCTCAGAGTTTTATTGGTAATAATAATAATAAAAAGACATGCTGACTTTTGTGCTTGGGAACAGAATCTGTTTCTAACCTTTGCTATTAACAGGAAGTGGGAGAGGTGAAATGAGGCCTGGTTTTGTGGCTGGGCCAGAGCACTCTGTGTTCCTAAGAGTGGCATTCAGATTTCATGTCCGTCTAGCTTCTTGCTCCTTGGAATAGCTGTCTTTTGAAGTCCTAAAAACATAGATTGGTAATGAGCAACTTAAAGTCAAGGGTGGGCAAATATTTAGAAAATCCAACCTCTGTGAATAGCCAGTCTAGGATAATTTGGTTCAGATTGTGTTATAAGTGAAGTTTCTTTTTCCATCTAAATTATGAAGTTTGACTAATACAATAATATAAATTTTCTAAATAACAATAATTGGAAAGTCTTTTTTTTTAATATAGAGCTATTGCTGTGTTTATTTTGAAATTTTAGGATTGCATTAATTTGCTGTCTAGTGTATTAAAAGGACAGTACAGCTCTTGGAGAGCCTTTTTTGTAATTAGAAGTAGTATAAGAAAAAAGAATTCTAATATAACTTTTAGATTACATACTGAATTAATAATTTTGAATTAAAGTAAACCTTTTATTCTATTTCATGTTATCACTGAGGGCATCCATTATAACATATATAAAGTCCTATATTAGAAGACATTATTCTGTGTCAGGAAAGAAAAACATATAACTTAATAAAGACTTATTTCTAACAAAGTCGTGTTCTAAAAATTATACGTATAGAAGGACCTGACAGTAGCTCCATCTAGACTTAAATGAATACTAGCGAATATCCCATTTACCAATGCTATATTGTCTCTTCCTCCCTCTAAGAAAATAAAGATAGGCAGATTTTGCTAAATAGTTCCAAAGGGAAGACATATGTGAATATTTTTTATATATTTTGGAATATATGACTTTTAAAAGGCAGTTGGAGTTACTAGCATATTTATCTCCTGCCTTGGGGACAGTTTTTAAAACTGTGAAGTTTATTTAGTTAGAATTGCTATAGACTTTTGAAATCTGATTTAATATTCTAGTGTTTACCTTTCAAAAATGTCCTGTATTTTATAGTTGTGACTGTCAGAATATAACATACATCTTATATTTTTTGCATAATGTAATTTTGCAACACTAACATCTTTGTCTAATTTCTTACAATAGTTGTTTAACTGAAATAGTGTAAAATTTAAGTTGCATGAGAATTAGGCTTGGAATACTACAAATCACTGGAATAGGTAGCCAATAAAAGCTGGGTTGATTTTAGTTATGTTTGGTTTTATGCAGTACCAAATTATAATGCCATTCTCTAAATTCAAGTTTCTAAAAACAATATGGGCTATCATTTATCAAAATATATTTTTTACACATTTATCACATTTTTACTACAGCATACATACTTATAAAATATACAGAGGAAATATACATATATTTAATATAGAGCCTTATAAGTCTTTGCATTGTCATAGATATGAATGTTACAAAAAATAATAGCAGTTAGATAATAGTACGTCTCTGTTAAAAACTCCAAAATATTCCTCCCTCCATAGACACAATGTACACACTCATACATATGCACTCATACATTCATATCTATCTTGGTTGACTTTTTTCTTGAGACTTTAATCCTGAAATATTTCATAGTACACATACAGCTGAGATTAAAGTGAGCGTTTTAAGTGTACACTTTTCATAATGCCTTGAGCGTGTTTTTCTGTGGCCGAGGGAAATAGCCTTGTGCACCTGGACAAACAAAGGTGTTCCTTCAAAAACAGACTTTCAGAATCATTAATTCTGGCTTAGACATAATTATAAAGGTTAAGTGGACTCGCATGCATAAGGTCTTAGCGCTGGTGAGTGGCTGATATGTGTTTTGCTTCTTCCCTTTGCCACCTACGTTTTGTGTTTCCTCTTAGAAGTTTGATTTCCTTTGTAGCAAGGGTGGCAAAGACAAACCTCACTTTTTGCAGCCTCTTGGTGGTATGCGGGGCCCACTGGCTGAGATAATAAGCACTACTGCCCGAACACATCCCAAGGTAAGGCTAGTGATGGTAAAGTTGGGGGTAGAGGTGGGTTTTTCATTCTTTTGGGTGCTAAAGATGTTGAAAGAGTAGATAGTACATATGGCAATGATTGAGTGAGAAATCAGGGTGTGAGTGCAGTTATTGTGTTTAGTGTCAGAGTGAAGAAATCACTGTGCCTTTCAGTGAGGTGGATATTGGTGAGAAATTATGCAAACTAGAAGGAGAAAGTATCGGATATTTGCATTTTTTTGAATTAAGTGAAAATAGATATTACTAAAGTAAAACTATTAAAGGACACATATTTTTTTTTTGCTTGAAATTCTTAATAGTATTATAGTAATCATACTAGTTTGTCCTCTATTATAGAATAGCTATAAAATAAGGTAGTCAATTCTTAGTTGTTAGGAAGGGAAATGGTGGAGATGAAAAAGTAAAAGATAGTGATTGACGGAGACATGAGCTGTAGCAAAGCCTGTCATCCCTTTTGTGTTGGGGGATAATTGACATCAGTAGACCTCTCACTTTCTTTTGTGTTTTCTCCTTCCTTTTCCCTTTTAATTACTTATCTGGAATCACAAGTTTGAGTAGGAAAATAATTCAGCAAATACAAATAGATAAATGCAAATAGAGGAGCATATATGAATTGCTGACTTTCTAAGCTAAGAATTTGAACATATACTTCTGAATTTATTTTGTTAGAAAATCCTATGATTGCAAATCACTACGACAAATTCACAGGTAACTCAACAATGAAGTACTCCTATCCTTGCAAAACAAAAATTGTTTGAGAGGTGGCGTGGAATAATGTGTACAGCTGCGTTATGGATGATTTACACTGGAACTACTATGTGTCCCTGTCAGAGTATCTACTTATTGGAAAGCATAAAAATGTTAGCACGTTTCATCATTCATACTGTAGTGTAAAGCAAATAGCCAATGACAAACTTTGATAAATATTAACAGTGATTATAATTAAAACAAAACAAAACAAAACAAAAAACCAGAATGTCAACAATAGAACAGCCATCTCCAAACAGTGGGTCCCAATGTAATAACAATCAAATTCAGTCCTGAGTTCTGTCCACTGTGCCCTCACGTTCTTCTCTGTCTCCTTGCATAGCACAGGAACCACAGTACAGAGCGAAATGAGGACTTGATATACTCAGGACGTTCTAGTGATGAGATGCGTCTAGCTTTATTGGAATGTAGCCCTTAGTCTCAGGCAAAAACAATAGTTTGTGGAAATTTGTCTCAAATCATTTGCAAGAACTAACTAATGCCCATGTTTTAAATAACCTTGGGTTAGCTGGAACATACATGGGTTAGCCAAAAATATCAATTTAGAGTACTTAAAGAGGCAAGCTTCTGGATTGGTTCAGGTGACCAGTAGTCTGGTGGTAATGCGTGCATTTTAGAGTAGTTTTATCTTTAATCTCCAAACAAGTTGAAGATTGAAGCTAGTGGAGTTCTATTAGAAGATAGGTCCTAAAGAAGTGGAGTGATTTTTTTTTTCCCTTCATGCAACGTTTCTGATAGTCCTGCCTTCTTCAGTTCCGTGCTTCTCCTCTATAGTAAAAATAAAATTTCACTTTTTAATATAAAGGCTCATTATGATTTAATTAAAAGTTTATTCTGTCTTGCCCTAAGGCACTTTGTAAATATGAGGTTACATAGAAGCCTAAGCATATTTGTATGAATAAATACATTTACAAAATTGATATTTAAATAGAGGGAACACTCAGATTGGGCCAGACATCATTTTAAGCATGTTACAGGTATTAATTTTTGTAATCCTTTCAACAGCCCTAAAAGTGACCTTCATATTTTGGGTTCAATATAAAAGTTGTGCTCAGAATGTGTATAACATATTATGTATTGTTTACCATGGTTCTATTTATCTTTCTGTTATCTATTTAATGTAACTAAGACCTACAAATATGATGATGTTATATTGTTTGTTTCCCAAATATGTGAGACAGTACCTCTTTTTCTAGGTATTTATTGATGGTCAAGAGGCAGCATAATATAATGATTGAGCCCCAGTCTGGTTCTAGACCACCTGGTTTTGAATCCTGGCTCTGCTTCTTACTGGCTGTGTGATTTGGGGCAAGTCACTTAAATTGTCTGCACTTCAGTTTGTTTGTTTGTTAAATGTTTATAATAATAGTATCTACTTTATAGAGTTGTTATTCAGACAAAATGAGTTAATATTTTGAAAGCGTTCAGTAGAGTTACTAGCAATATTAAATATAACATAAGCAATAATATACATACATATGTATTTGAATAGCAAAGACTTTCACAAGGGAAATGGTTTAATTCTCCTGGTGGATGAGAATGGCATCTAGAAAAGATTCTAAGCAATGAGAATGGCAACTAGAGATTTTGTTACAAAATATAGTGGATTATCCCAGATATTTATCCCTCTCTCAGTCAGCTACATATCTGAATTCTCTGCCTGTTACTGAAGAAGTGGTTGCTGGCTCCAAGTGAAAATTGAATATGAAAATATTCAGTGTTTGAAAAACATCTGGAGGTTTTACTTGACTACAAATTTAATATGAGCCAAATGTATGATGCAGCTGCTTAAAAGAAAAAAAAGAAAGAAAGAAAAAAGACCCTAAGATTTCCTTAGGCAGTATAAATAGAAATAGAGTGTCCACATCATGGGAAGGAATATCTTTGACGTACTTAACACTGGCTGGATCACAGTTGGAATACTGTGTTTTGTGCAAGACACCATAATTTTAGGAAAGACATTGACAAACTGGAGTGCCAGAAGTCTGGAAATCATGTAGAAAACAGAAGACCAAGGGGAACTAAAACACCTGTCTCCAATTATTTACAAGGTTGTCGTTTTTTTTTTTTTAAAAAAAGACACTTGTATATTGTTCTAGAGAGCAAAAGTATAATCAGTATAATGAAAGTCACATGCATATTTTAACTCAGAATTAAGGGGGAGCCTTTATAACAATTAGAGTATCCAATAATGGGAGTAGTTCGTTGTTCTCCTTCGTAATGGTACTGATACTGGGTCTTGCTGTTAGACTTCCTGTATATGATTGAAAATTAAATTCAATTACATTCACTAAAATCAAATTTATGTATTTATATCCTCATTGGGTTTGCGCAGTGAGGATCCTTGGAAAATTCATTAAGGTCGTAAGGCTGTTATGTGATTGCATGGATAGTTAAGATTAGATTTGTTCTATCTAATCATAATGAAAGGAGTAAAAAGTCTGTATGATTGTTTCACTTTTTTTCAGGCTGATTTTGAAATATTATTTAAGGGTGGGATCAAGGAACACTGGCTGATATCATGTGTTCCCAAATTGCACAAATTCATTTAAGTTTGGCTCAGTTAATTATTAGGAATTCTCTATATGTATGTCAACAAATATAGTTTGATAAAGGACTAAGTGAGTATTGTATGGTGTTGGGATCTGATCAGAGAAAACCCATGGATCTCATCCCTGATCTCTATCTGGGTGAAAGTTTAAGAGGGGAAAATGTTGTGTACCTTTGAATTTTATATAGGAACAGTATTTGAGATTCATAATGACACTAAGCGTTCTCTTTAAGGATTGGTTAAAATGAAAGTGTATTACTGGATAATAATAATAGAAGATAGCCATAGTGTTGCCTTAGGAACTCACTTTATGTTTTATGATAGGCATGTTTCTATTTTGGTATTTCATTCTTGTGCTCTTCTTAGGGTTAGGTATGTGTTAGATCTTAGAATTCCTTTAAACTCATCTTGTCAAAACATTTGCCTTTATTGTGTTAATATTACCAAGTTTCAGACATTAGCTTATGTTCAGTATCAGTGATTTGTTATAATTTTTTTGAAAAATCAATAAAATGGACTTAGTAATTTTACATTTTTCTCATAGAAGATAGGTATTTTAAAATTTAATAAATTTAACCATATGATGTATGTATTTCCACATAGGATAGAATTAGTAAAAAGTAAAGAAATATTAAATTAAAAGGCACATTTATATATTTTTTCTTTTGCAGTGTTAAATAAAATAAATTTGCTGTAATCTAGAATATACTGGAATTTCCCCCAAACTATTCAAATAAATAAATAATTTCTTGCTCTTCTTTGGAACAGAGATGGATACATCTGAGGGATTGTTTCCATATCCTTTAGGTGGTTCCAGTCTCATCTACTTTTATCCTCAAGTCTGAGTTACTAAAACTGGATGAGGCACTGTCTAGTCCACGTCTCCACGTAGAATTTTTCTTTCTGCTGTAATCTGTTAAGTTGTGAAGAAACATTACAAATCAAACTATCATGTTTGAATGTTTATTATTTTAATTTATGATATGTATTTTACTTGTGTAATATAGATTAGAAGGTGAAAGGTGAATATAATTCATGTGCATATTAATTACAATCCATACACTTTGGAGCACTTTTTTTTCTTCTTTTGATGTTCCAAAGCATGAGACTGAGTATGTGCAATAATAGTGAGATTGTTATGCATCCAGGGGTTCAGATTGCAAATTGTTTTCTGTTTCTCTACTTTAAAGGTAATCGAATGAACACCATGCAAAGGGATTTAATTACTGGAATATTTTCTTTAAAAATACTTGTGTTACTATAATATCATTTGTAAAATGAAAAGATGATTAGGGAAATATTATAACTGGGATTTGTGGAATATGTCGACTCTAAATCACATTGATGCTATGAACCTTTCCTTCCTATCCTCTTGTTATAAGTCTCCATTCTGAGGAAAACAACTTTAGTTGACAGTATAAATAAGCATTTCATTAAGAAATGCTTTTCAATATAATTAAGTTATATTGCTTAATGTCTTCGGTGAACACAAGTTGGAAAAATAGTATATATTGGTATGATTTCTTTCTTTTTTTTTCTTCAATTGGTTATTTTTTTGGTAGTTTTATCTTATTTTTAACCCTTGTCTCAAGTTGTTCCTTGGTAGAGTGATGCAAGTTACAGCACTTTTTTTAAATGGTTAAAAATTTGTGATAATAGAGCTATGAGCCTTCTGAGATGAAGAGCATTTTGAATGCAAGACTGTTTAGTTGTAAATATTGTATTGGTCACACCTGAATTTGTGAAGTGCTCTCCTAAGCCAAGAATAATTTTCAGCCAACTAAAGCCTGTGGGGTGGGAAGACTATCCTAAGTAATGTAATGAGCTCACTTTAAATGAGAAGTTAGGTATTACTGAAGGAACACTTTACTGAGCACCTACTACATGCAAAACACTGGGAGAGAAGGATTATAAAAGAGAAAGTTAATGTATGTAGATTTGGCCATTAGAAAGAGTATATTTACTTTTTTGTAGTTTTTTTTTTTTTCTTAATCTGTATCATTTCAGTTTCTCATTTTGTTTCCAATATTGAAGCATCAATTTCATGTTCCATATATCCTGGACTCTGACTCTACGTTTTTCTGGCATCGACCCAATACCCAAATCCCAAGATCTACTGCATATCTTGCCTTACGGTTGCACGCTTGAATTGCAAAATGCCCCTAAATGTTTTGAAAATTTATTTGTGTACATTTTCAAAATAACCTTCCTTTTGGCTCTCGGTTTTATGTGAACTGTAGTTAAACTCTTTTTTTCCATGATTTGTAGCATATGTGATTTAACTATTTGCTAGTATCGCTTTCCCAAGTAAACATATTTGTACAAAAGCATTTCAAGAGCCATATACTTAAAAGAGAAACTCCTCTAAGATGACTCTATGCTTACACGTGGGTTTAAAAATTAATAAAATGTATAGCTTAGTGCACTTTTCTATTTTCTTTCAAAGTTCATTTTAATGTCTGACTTTTGAGGAAGTGTAAGCCTTTAAAATATTTAAAGCTAAAATAACTCTTGTAACATTTCATCCGAAAGTATTTGCCCCTAACAGAAGAGAATCAAATCAGTTGACATTACAGTCAACCTGTATTGACCCTGCACTTTAAAAAACCATCTATTGCAGGTGGTTTGAAAACATAATCAAACATAAATCTTGGATTGGAATGTTTTGACCTCAGAGATATGAAGTATTTTCCATAAATTGTGCCTTTGGTGTCATTTTTCATTTTTTAGAATAACCCCCTGGATTCTTACATTTTTTCACCCAGATTATCACTAAGAAAAAGGCCTCTAGCATTTTCAATTCTATTTGCCCTTCAACAAAATATCATAGTAATATTGGAATGTATATTTTCACTATTCTAATTGTGGCTTCTTGGAGGGCAGTTGTGTGAAGTGTTAGACATGCTATCTGAATCATAAATACAGCTGCAAACATCTAGAGGGTGATTGTAGATGCCATTTAGAAATGAGAAATGTTTGTCACAGAATAAGCTGGAGACTTGCTCCAAATCATACAGATGGCCAAGTTATGATCATGGTCCAACGTTTCTAGTACTGTGATCTAGTGCTTTTCCCAGAGTCAGGTGATCATACCCAGTGTGCAGTAATGAAACAAGCTGGCAAACTCGCTTCTTTTCAGCGATAAAAGTGTATAAAAGCAAAAATGTCAAAACTTGGAAAAGGCAGTGTTCTGAGTAGTATCTATGAATCCAGTTTTGTGACTGAAATGCTCAGGGATAATGTGTGTGCTTAGCAGTGTTAGTGTGACTAGAGTGTGGGTTTTCATTTGGGCTTTGGGTTGAGACAGAACTGGACTCAAATTTGGCCCTACCAGTTACTAGAATTGTGACCTTGGGCAAGTCATTTAAACTCCCAAAGCTCTGGTTTACTCATCTATAAAATGTAAAATGGTTGTAATGTCTTCATTGTAATGTTTTGGTGAGAATTAGAGAGACTGTATGTAAAGCACCTACCATAGTGCATGATGCAGGATGTATATATGAGTATATACCAATAACTTCTCCTGAAAGGGTAAAATAAATGACTATTTAAATCATCTCAATGTTTTAAGCCATTTGTTCTGCTAAAATTGTGAGGTAAGCTTAGCATATACATTTGTGTTCATCAGAAGTCCATAGACAATTTATTAGTCCTCTAGCTATTTGTTTTTGAGTGAAGCAACTTTCACCTTCAAGAAAATCAAAGAAGCAGAAAAGTAAGATTATTAAAATGTTTGGGGAAATGATAGAATGATGGTGTGATTCACTTTGAAATTTTTAATACTATTCCTTGACTATCACCAAGAAAATTTGTTTTCTAAATGGAAAAGTTTATATACTGTTTAGGAAGATAATCTTTTGCTTAAACACCAGTTAATGTCTTCAGTAAAAGGCAGATATTGATTTTTTGGAAGATGATGTGAGTGTTTAATCTTTAACACAAGGTCTGATTTCAAGTCTTGGAAAGCAGAACATGGTTAAATCATTTCCAATATGGAAACTTAAAAAAGCTACTAGTGTAAAAAAGTTGTTTTCAAAATGTTTAAACATTTCACACAGGATGAACTATTTACTAATATGGGAGAAAATTAGTAATAATTCCTGTATGTCAACATTTCAACTAATGTCACCCGATTCCTGGGTCGCTCTGGATTTCTTCTGTGCACGCTTATGTAAGTTATCTCATGCACTTGGTGGCATCATCCTGCATAGCTTAGAAAGCCTTGAAAGCTGCCAGGAAACTTTCAGTGAGCATCCAGGTGTTCTGAATCTTGCTAAGGAATTTACAGCCCTGCTTTCATAAGGACGGGTTCCCTATAGTCTCCCCATGTCTAAGCTCTAACAAAGAATAGTGGACACACATTACTCTTGGGCGTCCGGGGATATGATGATCTGTGGATACTTTGGAGTCAAGATCCTGGTGGCTTGAGGCCGTCCACACCCTACGTTAATATTCTTGGATCACTTGCATTTTCTGTCAGTGGCTCCTCTAAATACCATTTGTCAGGAAACTAATGCTCCCTGTAGCTCCCTCTAATGGGCCTGGCAGACATTACAGTCTTGGAAATTTCCAAGTCTGTCTCAGAGATAAACAGTAACAGGGTCTGTTAATTGAAAGTGTGGTTAACTGCCAAGCTACTCTTTATGCCTGCCTTTATTCCTTCTTCATGAAAAGAACAAATTATCTGAAAAGGAGCAGAAAACTCGCATGTGTTTTAGTTTAAGGGATTGTAAAAATACAGTGAGAGGATTTTTGGACTCTTCATTGTCCTGATGATGGGGAAAATGGGCTGAAGTAAACCCTACACTGATATAATTTGGTTAACCTGTTATTAATTTGGACGAAAGTCCTGAAAAACTGCTTTAAAAGGTATACAGTAGAAAGGGCGATATTGTTGAAAATTTAGAAGGTGGCATTCATACCAATGATTAATGAATAAAGAGACTACGATTGCAAACTTTTATGACTAAAATTTAAATGTTATACTGAGTAGATTCTTTTATGGTTTATATTTTTTGCTGCCTCACCTAGTGCATCACAGTTTACACACACAAACACAGAGACCTCTGCAAAGATGCCTATATTCAATAAAACTTAGAATTATCAAATAAGTGCTTCACCTTGTTCTCTTCAGGGCCAAGTAGGTACCTACCTTTTCCAGGCAGGAAGGAAGCCCTCATGGTTCCTGGTATAGCAAATTCATAAACTATATCCTTTGTGAAGATTATTTTTTTTAATTAAGGAAGTTTTTAATAATATTAATAGCATGATATAATCTCTTAGGCCTTGATAAACACCAGGCCTTAAATGAGTTTCTGTATTTTTAACGTTTTTCTTTTGTCTGAAGGAAAATTTTGTTTTGTTTTGGAGAAAAATTACCCAATTTTTTTATTCTTTGTTTTGCGGTCAGAGTGCATTGTTTTACTATATGAGAGCAAAAGTAAAACACTTCACTGCAAGGAAGATATTCAAAACCACGGAAGTGAAGAAAGTTGACATGGACTACTACTTAGAAATTTAGCATTTTATTCTAAAACATGGTACTTTGACATAAATAGGTCCCTATTTTTATATCTGTGTATCTATACACATGCATTGGATGCTGCCTGAGTCCCCAGATACCTCCTTTCTCTACTTTTAATGTACATACCGTGTTTCCCTGAAAATAAAACCTAGCCGGACAATCAGCTCAAATGTGCCTTTTGGAGCAAAAATTAATATAAGGCTCGGTCTTATTTTACTATAATATAATACCTGGTCTGATATGATATGATGTGATGGATGTGATGTGATGTGATGTGATGTGATGTGATATGACATAATGTAATATAATATGAAGAACGAGTCTTGTATTATAGTAAAATAAGACCAGGTCTTACATTAATTTTTGCTCCAAAAGACACATTTGAGTTGATTGTCCGGCTAGGTCTTATTTTCGGGGAAACATGGTATACGTACATACACAGTATTTCACTGAACTTGAAAGAATTGTGTTGTCATAAAGATAATATGTATGGCCTGTTTCTATTTTGGCTCTGTGGAGAGAGGGATAAATTTCATGGGAAAACTATCTTAAATCCATTTTCTTGTCCTGAACTGCTGCTGACTTACTCCTTGGCTCCAGGCAAGTCACTCTTTCTCGATTCAATCACTACCATAATAATGAAATATCCTCCATTCGTTGGAGGATTTTTTTTTTTTTAAGCATCTCTATTCTATCCTTTCATTTTCAGAGAGTAATAATATCTCTTTTAGATTGTTTCATTTGGAAGGAAACATTATCTGTCCATCCTTATTACCACCCTAACATGACGTTGGCATGTTTGTTAAGCATTCTATAATTCTGTCTAAAACAGGTAGATTGATTTTATATTTTGAAAATAAAAGATACAGAATGCGATGAGACTACAGGGAGACTACCTGAATAACTAAGCCTGGCTCATCACATATAATGTAAGGTACCAGGCTCACAGAAGCAATAATGGATGAACCCCCTCAAAAGAAGTTTTTGTTTATTATAATTTCTGAAAACAGTTTCTCCATAAAGATGATTTATAGGATTATTTTGTTGTTGTTGTTCATTGAAATCTTGTTTTGCCATGTAAGTTCATGTGGGGGGAAAGTTACCATTTGAGAGGATGAGAATGCTGTTATATAATGGTGGAGATAAAAAATTTTATTAGCTCCATGATCCTAAAATAATTTATTTAGCCTTTCTGAGACTATTTTGTTGTTGTTGTTTAAGATGGGCCATTTGAGTTGCTATGAAGATTAATTTAAATCAGATGGGTTAAGTGTTAGGACACTGCATGTCAGATAGTGACTGGTCAAAGTAGAACAAAGCACCACTGCTATTTAGACAGATATATAGCTATAATATCCTTAAATTTTTCATGGTATTAGGTTATATTTCAAGTTTTTGCAATTCAGTGAAAGACCACAAAAGAAACTTAATAGAAATCATGAAATCAAAGATAATCTATGTGCTTTATCTTTCCAATTGTGTATCAGCCTTTTGAAAGGGAATGTGTTCATTTTATACTTTAGTGAAATAACACATCATGCAACTACTGTAAAGTTCCTAAGTTCCTGTTTGCTGAGAGGTAAAGGAAGGTTTTAAGATGAATGAGATTGAGTGGCCGAGTGGTCTGACTTCAATATTAATCTGTAAACACTTTAAAAATGCACAGTCATTCAGCGTATGGCTTTTTTCTTCATAAATCTTTTATGAAAAACAGTGATAATGTGCCAATGTTGATGAAACATTGCACTAGAATATATTTTTTTTATTTACAGATGAACAAGCTAAGACCTAAGGTAGTTAAATGATTTGCCCAAAGTCACACAGATGTGACTCTATCTAATTTCCCTGTTCACCAGATATTTAGATACTCTTTTCTAAGTCAAAAAGTGAAGAATTTACTCTTCTAACATTTATCAAATTCTTACTGTTTTCGAATTGTAGAAAAAAGCTGAGGAATTTTTTAAAGAAAAAAAGGAAGAATTTCAATTATTTTTCTTTTTTCCTTTTTCCATATCATTATAAAAATTTAGGGGGATAATTGATTAGTTTATTTAGCCTGCTTTCTGAACCATGTTTTTTTAAAAAACCTTGTTCAGTTTGGTACCATGCCATTTGCTGGTTAAATGTTCTTGAAATTTAGATGAATGGTTGTCAAATAATTAAAATGTATCTTTATGATTTTGTGTACCGGGAATAGAAAACTTAATTGAAAATTATATGTATATATATTAACATTAATATGTATATATATTAACAGAAGTATATTGTTCCACAAACGAAATTCTAGAAGGTCTCAGGATTGATTTCATCAAAGAGTTTTGGCTCCATATTTCCTTGGAATTCTCTTGGCTTTGCCCTCCTCCAGTGGGTGCTGGAGTGCTTCTTTGCTATCTATTCAAGCATAATAAATGAAATGAAGAATAGGACAGGCAGAACATTCCTAGCAGAAGTTCTTCTCCTATTAGCCTAAATGACCATTTCGGAACCATTCCCTGAAGAGATCAATGGGATCATCCCTTGACCAAACTGACCTTTGGTGGGACAGCAGACTTTTGACATTGGGTTACAGGAGAGAGGGGTTGAACCTCAATAAATTGGGATTCTATTAAGAAGGAGGAAGGTGGAGGGAGGAGATGGTGGATGGACAAGAAACCTTGCCCCTTGGAAGAACTGGAGATTTTGTGTTCCCAGTGTTAAAAGAGGCAAGTATGCAATTCTGAGGGTCAATTATTAAGTAGATAAAAGTGGAAGTATGTAGGATACATAAGTGCCATTTAGCCTTGGAAATTATATCGGTTGTGGTGATATATGTCACCTTTTGGTTCTGTGTGGGGTCTCCAATGCAGGATGACTTAAAAAAATAATATTGTGAAAATTGTGACAAATACTTAACAATACTTTTTCAAGATAGCTGTTTATTTCTAGTTTCACCTGCAGTTGGTTTTTAGTAAATCCAAAACCCAATTAAGTAAATTTTTTATAAATATTGTACAATGTTTCAGTGTCAGAATTGCAAGAACAGCATAATAAATAAAATAAATACTCAGAATATAATTTTAGTAAGGTTGAGAAAAGCATATGCTACTGGAAAGATATTTCTATGTCTAATAGAAAAAAATGTATGTCTCCTCTGTCACAATTTTGCCTTCAGATTCATTGCTTATAGACTCCTGTTTACTTCACAAATACTGAAATTTTTCATAGATGGGTTGGGGGGAAAGAACATGCGTAAATGAAATTCCTAGATGGTCAATGCTTTAAGTACAGTTGTCTTCCACCACTGACCAATACTGAATTAGAATTGGTTGTAGAAAAATTGATCAATTATTTTTCTCCCTCTGAGCTCAGTTCTCATTTAACTTAAATTTGCTTTGTTCTCCCTTAGACTCAGTGTTTCTGATGCTGGAGGTTTGAAGCTCCCACATTGTTAAGAAATAATGTGTAACATTGATATTCTTTTAAAAATATCATTAAAGTGCTTCATCTTAGATGATTTGTTAAATCAAGACTTGAATATTGAGGTGACCTTTTCTGCATTTCAGTTGAGTGCCTGAGTCTTCCCATAGACTTGACTGTCTGTAACCCGGTCTTGCTCATGACTATAGCATGTGCCCCCAAATCATCTATGGACCAGGAAGAGAACATGCATTTGTAATATATATTTACAATTTGTTTCCATTAATATTCCTGGAGTCTTCGAATTTGTGTGGTTATTGTGCCTCCATAGAAACTACCAAAGTAACCTCTATTCTCCATGGGGAGCCAGAGCCAGAAAGACTATTTAGAATTTATTGTTTTAGAGACTCTTTGCTAGTTTTTAGTTAACTCCGTGACCTGGTAAGGATCATGACCAGACAGGAGCATTGAATACACTTGAGAGCAAAAGCAGACACAGCCTCTGTCCTCAGAGGGAGTGTAGTTTAGTGGCAGAGACGGGTAAAGCAAACACTTGTAGAAGTAATGGCATTTAAGAAAGGAGGTACATGGTGTTGTAAAGAACCTGTAATAGACCTTTTTGTGAAATGCTGATTGAGCCAAGATCTGAAAGATCAGAAATTAGACTCCCACAATATCATGAAAAATAGGATCAAAATAAATGTGATCCATTGGCTGTCTTGCTCTGTTTAATTCTATATAGTGTTTATCTAGTGTGGAGTTTATTGCATTGGGCTTATATCTTATATATACAGTAGTACCTTGGTTTTCGAACATCTCCGTTGACGAACATTGTGGTTTATGAACGCTGTACACCCAGAAGTAAATGCTTCAGTTTTCGAACATGACTCAGAAATCGAACATGTCACACAGCTTCCGCTGAATGCAAGATCCTGAGACCTAGCTGATGGCTGTTTACAAACATTTCATAACTCTTGGATTATGTTCGAAAACCGAGGTACCACTGTATTGGGCTTAAATTACTAGAGGCGTTTTTAGTCAGTTGGTGAAGAACAGCCTCTCTAGTTTTCTCAAGGATTAAAGATTTTAAAACAACTTTTAAATTAATTCGTATTAATGTAAAAATTAATCCATTGAGAAAGAAATGAGAATATCAATTTTAGACAGATTTTAACATCTGTATAATAAAACTTCGATTCTTGATTTGATTGAAAAAATATTTAAGGAGCACCTTCTACATACCAGGCATTTTTCTGGGTGCTGGGGTACGAAGCAGAGACGGCCAGGGCTCTTGAACTCGCAGTCCAGAAAAAGCTTCTCTCTAAGAATAGCCTAGACAGGGTGGCTGTGCTTCTCTTTTTTCTCTCTGTCATAGGGAATCCCAGTGCTTTCCTTATTACAGTGGAGTCACCATGAGATTCTTGATTGTGGATCATTTTCACTCAATTCCTAACACTGATCATTTGTGACTAGCATTTGTATTCAGATTTATCAAAAATATCTTTCTGCTGTTCAGTCACATCTTGAGAAGCCTAAATCTTCTACTCAGCTGCGTGTCATCCAGAATTTAGGCTTTTCTTCCAGATTAAAAAAAAACTTCATTTGGATGCAGCATGTTCTAAAATAGTGAACCCCAAGAAACCCCATATGACAATGATACTCTCTTTTTTGTTGTTATACCACTAAGGGATAACAGTAAAATACATATGAAAGAAACTTCTCTGTGCGGTCAGGAGGGTGGATGATGTGACAGGAGCCTTTATAGTGGACAGACTCTAGACTTGGTGGGTGGGTGTGAGATGGGTCAGTCACAAAATCTGAATATGATATCTGGATCTGACTCCTACCAGTTATGAGATGCTACGAGTAATTTGCTTAACTTGATCAATCTCTTTTCTCCTTTTCTGACAGAGTAATTATACCTGCTCTGCTTAGCTCACAGCTATCGTAAGGATCGTGTGAGAAATGAACAGATATTTTTATAGTGTAGTGTAGATACAAAGCTAGAAATGGTTAGATTTTAGTGTGGTGTAACCACTCTGGGTACAATACCATGTTGGATCTGGACAAAGATGTTAAATAAGGGAAACTGGAATTTTTCTCCCATTTGTGTGTGTGTGAGTGTGTGTGTGTGTGTGTGTGTGTGTGTGTGTGTGTGTGTGTGTGTGATTTCTGGTATTGGGCAAGATAGAGATTTTGGTTCATAGTAATTTTTGTGGTTACCCTAAAGTTAAATTGCATAGGTAAATGTGGAATAGATCTTTGCTCCTTAATGTAAGGTTCAATGGTCAGCCAAATCAGCATTACCTGGGAGCAGCTAGAAATGCAGACTCTCAGGACCCCCTGGGCTGACATTTAAAATCCATCCTGATCATTCAAAAGACTTGAGGACGTTGCAAAAACACTGACAACCAGCAGCTGCTGGATGTTTTAGCACCACCTGGTAGAATGGGGGATACAAGAGGGTTATAGTGAAAAAAAAAATATGCTGTTTTCTGTTCCCAAGGAACCATTTTAGGGGTGAAAGGTTCATATTCCATTATCAGTCCCCTGAGCCCACCAGTGTTCAAAAATGTTTTTTCCCAAGACTTTTATGGTGCTAAACTCAGACTTTTCGTATTGGAATAACAGACCAAATATGAGTGACAGTTATAGTGTCTGGGATTGAGGGAAATATTTAGTCAGAGGAACTGGGGATTTATCAGAAGATATGTATGATTTCATCTCTAGGATTCTGGTCTCTGGTCACCTTTGCTCTCTGAGGACAGTGAATAAGGGCTGCTTTACTCTGCTCGTTCTAAGTTCCATGAGGTACACATTCTCAGGGACTCAGCCTGTTTTGTCAAAAATATCTTATTCTGTTATAGAGGGGAAGAATGAAGTCAATTGAGACCAAGAGTGGCTTAAATTCTCAATAAGGATCACATGTGTATTTGAAAATAGGAAGTACTTCTTCAGATTCTGTGTCTAATACCCAAATCTTTTCTATATAATTGCAAATTAACCCTCTCTTCTAGCTTTAGCAAGGTTTAGGATTAAATAAAATTGAACTAGCTTTACCCTTAGAACAGCAGTTTTCTTTGCAGGATAGGTGAAATAATTTTTAATCTTTCCTCTGTAATTATAATAGTTGTGACCTTGCTCCTTTCTCCTACCCTCCGCCCCCACATTTTATTCCCTCCTTCCTGGGGATCTGGGTAAAACTGAAGATATTTTCTGAGTGAAATGCTATGTGATTCCTTTGAGTATTGACTCCACATCTGGACTCTGGAAACAAAAATTGAGAGTGTTGGGTGAGGTGAGGTAAATCAACTTTAATACGAGAGATTAGTGATGGCACATGACAAAATTCAAGGCTTTATTTTTCCAATTTTACTACAAAATCAGCGAAATCTTGTCATGGTCAGTATTTGGGAACCAATGTTGTACCCGACTCAGCTTTCATTTACTTATTCAATAAATACTGATTGTGTCCCTACTATGTGCTGATAATATTATACGTAGTAGGACTAGGTAGTGAGAAGACACTTGTACTCACACAGTGTACATTTTATCACGGTAAACATCCTTTTGAACCAATAGCTCCAAAGTTTGAAAATAAATAAATAGAAGATTAGCACTGTGTTTCTCATATTAAATACTATGTTTTCAGATTTAGCTAATGCCCTTTTTGTGTAAACAAACAAAAAGATGGTTTTACCCAATAAGACTGCCAATCAAAGCAGGTAATCATTTTATGATAATTGTCTTCTAAAGCAGACCCATGCAAGGGTATTGCTAACATTAAGACTTTTCTTGAGTTTTCCTATAGCTTATTCCATCTAGTAAAGAAGGCGTTCTAGTCTTGGGGTAGAAAATGTTGCTAGAAAGAAGTAGATCCATTTTTTCTAGAGTTGACCAAACTACTTTTATTTCTTTTTTAAAGAAGGTCCTAACTATCTACAGGTGTTCAGCCTCCTAAAATTTCAATTTATGTTCAGCACAACCAGCTTTTGAGTGTTTACTATAAGCCTTTAGCCACATAGTAATTTCTCCCTTAAAGAAATCTGCTGTATATAATGTTAAGGCAGAGTTGTCATGACTGTTATACTGTGTCTTAAGCCAAATACATTTCTCAGCATTCCAAGGTTATGTGAATACACAGAAATAATTATTTTCAGATGTTGACATTGCACTTAGCGCTTTAGTAATATAAGAAAATTTGGTTCAAAAGGCATTCATCTAAAAAGCAATGAAAAATACAGTGTGGATAAATATGATGTGCATTCAGACACTATAATGCAGAAGTGTTTGGAGTAATTTAGCTTTCTGTCATAATATCTTTATAACATAGGCTATGTTCTGAGATAGCATGTTTCCTATAACACAGCTACAGTCCAGAGATGTGTCTTGCTTCCAGTCGAGTAACTGCTTTTAAGCACTGAGCCAGACACCCAATTCTCAGATTCTCTTGTCACTTAATATGTTCTGTCTTTAAGTCAGTTTCAAAAGTTAAAGAATTGAAATCTTAGTTTTGAAACACAGTTTTTCTATAATGTCCATAAAACGACAATAGGACTTTAAAAGCCTGATCCATCTCAGGTAGTTTTGGCAGGAAGGGGTTGAGAGAAGTAAGATTTAACTAGTGGAGAGACAAAGACAAAGTTGGTTAAATACTCAAACTTATTTTTGTCTTAACGTTCATACATGACATCCGATATGAATTTCATCGATTTGTATCAACTTTTCTTCTAGTCAATAGACAAAGGAGAAATATGAATGAAGTTTTATTATACAGGCAGTATTGTTTCTGTACATTTACAAAAGAAAAAATATTTTTATCATCTGTTAATCATTCAATTTTTACAGTAACATTGAAAGAAAACATAAAAAAGTACTATTTGATGTATGATAATTATACTTGAAAATATTTGGATCAACTGAGTATTGTTGACTGCTTGTCTAGCAAAGCAGAATGTTTTGATTTTACAATATTGTAAATGCTGTGGGCCAAAGAGGGCATCTGCTAAGTTTTTACTTTTAGTTACATATTTCTGTTTTTGCCTTGTAGTCTTGCAATGCATAATTAAAAATGTTTGCAAAGTATAAGAAGTATATAGTATGGTGAAGTATGACAATTAAGTTTGCGAACTCATCCTAGAAAAAGTGCTACATACCTCATTGCTGAATATAACTACGGTCACCTTCAAAGTACTCCCCTTGGGAAGCTATGCACCAACTCCAGTACTTAGTCCACCCTTCAAAGCAATTTTAGAACTCTTTTTCTAGAATGACCATCAGAGCTGGTGTCATATTACCCTTGATGTCCTGAATGTTATCAAAATGTCTTCCTTTCAATATTTACTTTATCTTTGGGTAAATAAAGAAGTCATTGGGGGCCAGATCAGGTGAGTAGGGAGGGTGTTCCAATATAGTTATTTGTTTACTGGCTAAAAACTCTCTCACAGATAGTGCCGTGTGAGCTGGTGCATTGTTGTGATGCAAGAGCCGTGAATTGTTGGCAAAAAGTTCAGGTCGTCTAACCTTTACACACAGTCTTTGTAGCACTTGCAAATAGTAAACTTGGTTAACTCTTTGTCCAGTTGGTACAAATTCATCATGAATAATCTCTCTGATATCAAAGAAGGTTAGCAACATCATTGCAACAAGTTCGCAAACTTAATTTTCAGAACTCGTGTTAACTATCTGTTTTGAATTATAAATTTTAAAAAAAATGGGACTCCCTTCCTGCCCACCACCCTAGAGACAGACTTTCCATGACAGAATAGTTTTAAACACCAGGATGTTGCATAAGTCAATCTGGAAAAAATAGGGACAGACAGCTGGCAGTATCTAATAAAGCTTTGCTTTGTGACTTTTTTTTAATTGTTCAATGAACTATAGTTAGTCATATATGCGTAACTTATACAACATAAATTATAATGTCCCGACCTATGTGGATATACTTTCAAAATCAGTAATTTTTTTGCTTATGTTGTTTCTAATTGTTTTTACTCAGGCACTCTTAAAAAAATATTGTAGTATAATGTAGATCCAAAGAAATCTAAGCTTTGATGATAATGAGTATGAGAGAAAATCTATGCAAAGGACTTTTGAGAGAATTAACATTTGCGATAGGGTATGAAAAGTTGATATATTCTGTCTATGATACTACCTGGTTTTTATGTTGTATAAGTAATAGTTAGGATTTAGTTTTAAGTTTTACTCTCCAAAGTCTTAAACTCCAAAGTAATTTACTGTGGCAAAGAAGTTGGTGGATGGCTCCATTATCCTACAGGTTACTCGGGGCTGGCTCTAAAACAGCTCATGGGGTGGAGATTAAACTAGTATGTGTCAGAAGTTGAACTTGTAGCCAGAGACTGGCCCTGTGACCACTGACCTCTGTTTTCCAGTGTTGGAGGACCTTTGGTATCCCAGAGAATGATGTACATTTTATACTGTCAGCTATGGTCACTGATGGGATGTTTTTGAGCAGGATGAGGACTGTGTTCCTCCCAATTAATCTTTTTGCCTCAGCTCACTCTCCTATTCTCACACACTCCTCTTTTCAACCGTGCCCTCAAGCTAGAGAGAAACCTTTCAGGATTACGGGTCTGATTGTATACTGCAGTTGCTTGCAAACTTACAGTGTTCCTGGGTGTACAGCGTATTTTTTCTGCCCCTTCCCATGGTGTACAAGGCCTTGCCAAACTATGTATCTTCCTTTGGAACAATTTTCCATTCTCTCAAGTCTCTTTGACCTCTCATTCCTCTACTTTTCTTAGGTTAGTGCCTCTGTCTTGACGACCCTTCTCACCTCTGGATCCTCCATCCCCCTTCTACTGTTCTCATTTATGGTTAATCAGTGTACCACTTGTTAACCCTTTCGTTCTGTGAAGAACTAAAGAAATATATAAACCTGTAGGAAATTTTTGTAAGAGTGTATTTGAGCCAAAACTGATGACAGTTGCTGGGAAGCAAGATCTCAAATGACCCAGAGAATACAGTTTTTCAGTTTCTTTTATGCATTTGAAATTAAGGAGGGAAGGTAAAGGATGATTACATGAAGCGGGAGAAAGTAAGGTAGAGATTGGATTGCAGGATAGTTAAGATTATGTGCGCTCTTGAGGGTGGTTATGCTTTTAAAGGGGTTACTTTTGGCATTTCAAAGGTATGTTAACCTAGATACACAAGAACAATAGACAGGGCTGGTTTAAAACCTTTCACTAAAAACGTTAGGGGTGGCCTGTAAGCTCAATTGGTGAGAGCGCGAGCTCTTAACAAGGTTGCTGGCTTGATTCCCACATTGGCCAGGGAGCTGCGCCCTCCACACATAGACTGATGGACAATGACTTGTCTTGGAGCTGATGGGTCCTGGAAAAAACACACCATTACCCAATTAAAAAAATAAAAAGTTATAGGCCTGGGGTGTGACTACCCATTTAGGAATTTATGATATATTACAGCACCCCTTTTTCATCCACAATTAATATAAATTTTGAAAGTTTGTTTCCAGACAATTCTATATCAAAATGGAATTTAATTGTTGACACTACATATCCACGTTAAAAAGGCTTTTAAAATTATTTAATGTAAGTTGTTTTTGGTGTGTTTTTTTCATACTTTCAGTTTGTGCCATATAATCACAACCAGGTATACACAGTAGTCAGTCAGGATAGGCTAACTTAGGTTGCAATAACAACAACTACAAAATTATTAATGGCTTATGACAAAAGGATTTTATTTCCATGTGGTTTGGAAGGAAAACTGGGCTTATCAACAGTTACTTTGGAAAGCAGTTCCACTTGACACATGCTCCCCCAGTCACCTGAGCAGGGGAAGAGAACATGGTGAGCACACACTTCCGAGCACTTCTGCCAGGTGGTGATGCATCTGTGTGAATACACTTGTGTGAATACACTTCACTGACCTCATGTGGCCTCCCTAAATGTCAAGGAGGCGGGGAAGTATAATCCTACCATGTGGTGGAAAGTGGAGGACAAATGGAAATATTATGTCAACAGCACCGCTGGATGTAAAGCTTAGAAATTGTAGGCCAATTCTTTTGAAATTTATGTTCAGTAGCAGTTTGTAAAAATGTAGTCAAATCTAGCAGCTTGGAAATTAAAACTGAAAAAAAAACAAAAAACGTAAGATGTGATTATGTGTCTTTTGAAATCATTATCTCAGTGTAAAACAATGAATTTGCAGCATATGTAAGCACTTAGTGTCTGAGGCACAAAAATCTGTTAAAATCAACTGATAGTGTGGAAGGAAAAGACAGTGTCACAGCAAGTAGACTGAGTTATCCTTGGGTTATATATCATGCTTAAAACATTCTTTTTTTGGGGGACAGGGTGGAGAGAACCATGATTATAATTCAGAATTCACCTGTCAAAGGCAACGAGCAGAGTTTGAATGAGTCAAAATTTCATGTTGAATTACTCCTCTATTGATGTGTTGAATTTTATATAAAAACATCGTTTTGTTAATATTTATTTTCCTTTGGTCTGTTTTCAGTTGTCAGCACTACTTGCCATTTTTAAAATTTCTTTTTGTAAAAAGACGTTATATAGAAATGTATTCGAGGGACATTTAATATAACTGTAGCATTGGAGAGAACTCTTACTCTGTCCTACTATGGATATCACTAAACTATATCACTGCAGTCCTCCCTGCTAACTTGGATTTAGGAGCTTGACTGCCTGCATAGGTATGTAAGAGGATGCGGGTGAGAGGAGAAATTAAGAATATAGTTGTATTAGAATTATTTGCTGATATAAGCTTCTTAGGAAATACCTTATTATTTTCTAGAGTAAATAATGATTGTCAGTGTGACCAAGTATGCAGACATAAAGTAAGGAAATCTAAAAGCAGTATGTGTGTGATCCAAAAACAAGTTCACTAGTAACTGCTTTTTCCTGTGTTTTGTTTCTATTGCACAACAAGAATACTCCCTTCCATTTCTTGTGCGTAAGTTAAATATGTATGAGTAAATGTCTTAGTTTCTTTTGCTTCACAGTAATTATGCTGAAAATTCTTAAGAGATGCATTAGCTTAAGTTAAATATTAAATGTAGAAATTGCAAAACAAACTATTCGATGGAAATAAAATTTCTTTAAAAAAATAGGTATTAATTGTTGGTTTCATTTAGCAAATATGGAACTTCACTCTTCTGCCTCTCAGAAAATTTGCTGAATTGTTCATGACTCCCCCTGAATGTTTGTATTTTCATAACCTAGTAAAAGAATAACTGATTTGTATGTGCCAGGTTTATGTCCTTTTAAACGCAGGGCCATTCTGTTAACTTCTTTGTCGCAATATGAGGGAAAGAAAAGGATGGAAAACCTCGCACTGTTGGCTTATGTAGCAGATAGTTAAAGGATAGGAGGATTTTAAAATTATGGAATACATGAAAACTAAGTTCTGTTTTCAGTAATGTGGCCCATGTATAGGAGATTTTAAGATGATAGATTCCTTAATTCCTTTCCTTTCTATTGTGTAATCAACCAGCAAGTATTTATCAAGTCTATTAGTTGAAGGTACCTGAAGCTGAGTTTTCATTTCTGTCTTGCTTTCGCTATCCCCTCGCTCCCAGGATGTCCCAATCTCTCCATTATGAATATCAGTTTTCTATGTGCATTAAATGTGTCTTTTCTCTAATAGGACTTCACACTGCTCACTTTCCTTACACTAAATACACATGAACACCAAGTAGCCATACCTCTTAAACTTATAAGCTTATGCAAAATCCCAAAACAAGCAAAACCAGTTAGTGATACTAGTTTTTATCAGTCCATTTACATTTGGAGGTATCTAGTCAATCAGAGAAGTTTATTCTATTGAAATTCATTGACTTTAGGTATCAGTCACTATGTAGCCTACATGTAGCAGCAGGTTTAAGAATATCATTGAGCTGACAATAAATTATGGACATACGTAAGCTCAAAAATTGCCCTGTGAGTTTTCAAAATTAAAGAAATAAAGCATTGATTATCTTTGATCCAAACAATTCACAACACAGCCTCAACCCCTTACTGGGTCAGGCTGTGGAAGAAGAGAATGTGATGAAATGACAGTGTGTGCTCTGTGAATTACAATCAAACGTGATTTCAGCAAATGTAGGGAAAATGTGAAGCATGCCTTAAATTTTCAGCCCCAGGAATGAAGAGACGACTTGGATAGGAATAGAAACAAGGACTGTTTCTATTATGAACCTTGGGTGTGTTCAAAGTAAATGAGTTTGGTTCTATGAAGGAATCCAGGACCAGGTTTGAGCCCCTGTGGATCAATAAATTTCACACTAAGAAACACCTCATACTCTTGCCAGTTGTCAGCAAACCCATCATCATGGCCAGTAAAATAACGCCAAAAGCCAATCTAGTTGGCAGAAATCACACAAATACATGAGTGACAGAAGAGCAAAATGGGTCAGTTTCACAACATCATTTCTATTGAGCCCCACGCTACACTGCTTATAGTCGAAACAAGTAGAAGTCTAGAGGTAAAGACCTGCATTAAATTCTGCAGTGATGCAGGAATAAATGTTAACAGCTCTACCTGGCTGCTTTCTCCTGCTTTGTCCTGGAAATATTTCACCATTTAAGAGAAGCTGACTACACACCTTGGGGGAAAAAGAAAATGTTTTCTACCATATTGTGCAAATCCATGTAAATCTTCTCATTTTCCTCCTTTTTCTGAGTTAAGTCACACAAGTGTCTGTAAGGCTTTTCCAAATACTTTGTGAAGCCTTAAGAACTATAACCCCCCAAATTTATAGCATGCCCAAGTGGCTGCAGATTATAGCCAAATGTGAGTACGTATGAACATATGGAATGCAGCCAGTTTTAAAAATGTGGGTGGCGTTGTCTTTAACTCAGACTCAGAATGCTTTACATAGTAGTGGGAAACATTGGGGCTAACTTGAAATGTTTTAAAAGCAAACAGGATTTTGGTAAGACAAAGGAAAATGGAACTATGGCCTCACCTTTTATTTCTCACTAATGACAAAAATGGTTTCCTTGCTTTGTTGATTGTTTCTTCTAGATGAGCTTTGCATACCCCGTCCATGGAGTATAGAGTCATGGCCCTGCACTCATTTTTTCCTTCCTGGAGGTATAAATAGACGGATGACGCCCTATGCTCTCTGCAGTCCGTGCATCATTCATACCGTACATCTCCTTTCTAGGTCACAAAGCTTTAAAAAAATCAGCAGCAGTAGCAGCATGTGAGAAGATGAGCATGTGACCCCTTCTCTCACCTCAAAGCAGTGCCTTTGATAGCATCCAGACAGCAGTGCGTGGAAACATGACATTTGGGTGGTTCAAGAATATCAGAGGGAAAAATAGCCATTCTTACCAAATAGCTTAAAAATAGCATCATCTGAGCATTTTTCCCTCCACCCTTTCTCCCTCACATGCCTGAAATGAAGCCTTTCTCATCCAAAGCATAACAAATAATTTATATTTTATGAGAACTTGAAGGAGGAATATGTATTTTGTGAGAATTTGAAGGATTTATTTTTATTCTGTGAGAATTTGAAGGAGGAACTTGCCTTATGTGAGAATTTGAAGAGCCTGCTGCTCCTTCTCCCTTTGTCCAATCGTATAAGCTCAAATCATGAGCAAATGTCATCTCCTTTTCCTCTTTCCTCTCCAGTAAAATAAACATGGTCATGCTTCCTGGCAGTCATTTATTATTCAGTGCCCACTGAGGAACAGTGTACCTACCGTGTTGAGTGTATTGAGATGGGGCGAGGGAGGAACATTATTCTCTGCTCTCCTCCAGCCTCTTCACTTTGCTTGTGATTTTCAGTTCAGCTCTTCCCGAGAGGGTTAATTGCCAGAGCTAATCACACATTTGAGTAAATCAGGGAACAAGGTTGGTCAGTCGCAGAGGCAGTGTCTTTGTAGTCTTTGAGTTTGTCCCCCGGCCTCCAACTTATTCATCGCTTTGTTTCCTTCTTGGTCTGTCAAAACTTTTCAGAGACCATCATTCCTCTCTGAGTGCCGACTATGTGCCAGACTAGTTTAAGCATTTGGAATACCAGTTAGCAGGTGGATAAATCCCCTGTTCATTTTAAGTTTCATTCTAATAGATAATATTTCAGGTGGAATAAATGCTGTGAAGAAAAACGAAGCAGGCTGAGTGTTATCAATAGGTGGGTATGGAACTTGTATACTATTAGATGTAGGTTGGCTAAGGATGTTCAAATTGATCAGGGGACGTCTGCTTTTTTCAGGAGAGCAAGCCATGTGCATGTCTTGGGACATACGTTTCAGGCAGAGAAAATGGCAAATGTAAATTTCACAGGTGAGGACACAGCAGGGGAGCAAAGGTGGAAGTGGTATGGCAAGAGGTCAGAGAGGAAGCAGTGAACATACCACGGAGGCCTGTGCAGGCCATGTTGAGGCCTTTGGACTTGATTCTGACCAAGATGTGACCTCTGAGAGGAGAGGTATGATCTTCAGAAGAGTGATGTGTAACACAGACTGTAGATGGTTCACGGCAGGCATGTGCTCATATTTTGATGAATACATCAAATATACTTTTATTTCAAAGGAAGATGCATGTCAAAAGTTTGAGCTGATCAGATCTTGCCAGGGGGTAAGAAATGTAACATAACTACATGCTGGTGCTAAACAGAGAGTGTTTACTTGGGTGTGTGAGAACTGTGCCTTGTAACTTTGTATGAGAACATGTTCAAAGTAGTGAATAGTTTTTAACTCAAGCTGAGTCAGAGTATGAAGAATGAACAGGGGGAAAGCCCAGTTACCTGCAGAAAGGTATTTCAGTTTTACAAAGCTTGCGTTTAAATCAAGTATGTACTTTTAAATCCCTGCAAGTATGTCAGCAAAAGTTCTGGTATTTGAAAGTACACCTTGATCACTTGAAAAGGGTTGTAGATATTTAAGGTATTTAAGAACGTGGTTCAAACTTCCAGTCCAGGAAAGTTTCAGACCTCAGTGTAGTAACAGCTCTGCTAAACCCTCTTCAGAGGTGTATAATTACGTCTAGTTTTCTTTTTTTGTTTTTTCTTTTTTTTTTTTGTTTTTTTCTGGATGAAAGGGCCAGTGACTTTTTTGAATGTCAACAGATCACAAAACCAAAAGGGGATTCATTTCCCTCTTTTAATTTCACCATATTACATGACTTCCTGGTGTTTAGAGGAATTTTCTTTTCTTTTGAGTTATTGACATAATTAAAGTTAATATGCTTGAATTCACTAGAAACCTGTTTGGTTATGATATCTTTTTATATTTTACATATTACTGTTGCCTGCAAACTATAATTCTTTCCCACTTTTGTATGTTTTGATATCCTAATGTTTAAAGCTTATCTTTAAAGTCTATATTTATCTATATCTATATAGATACATATATATTTAAGCTTTTGAGTCTCTACTGGTAATTAAGATTACCTCCTCAAGGCCTGGTTTGTACATGCATTCACTTAGGAAGATTTTGTTATTGCTATTTGTATTAGTTACCTATTTTTTTATTAGTTTCAGGTGCACAAGACAAAGTAATATTTAGACGTTTATCATTTATATACCTCACACTGTGTGAACCCTCCATCCACTATCCCTCTGACATCACACAGAGCCATTACATTTTCACTGTCTCTATTCCTAATGCTGTACTCTGCTTCTTGTAAGTACATACATACACACACACACACACACACACACACACACACACACTCACACACACACATAAACTTGTAGTTGACATTCATTATTGTTCAGCTTCAGCTTCAGGTGTACAATGCAGTGATCAGGCATCTACATCATCCCTGAGGTGGTCTCCCTAATGAGACAAGTGTCTGTCGGATACCCTACAAAATCTTTACAACATTATTGATTACATTCCTCAAATTAATTTTCAAAACCTCGTGGCCATCTGGTGGTTACTGACTGTTTTCTAATCCCTTCACCTTTCCCCTTATCCCCACACCCCCTCCCATCTAGCAATGCTCAGTTTTTCCTCTATGTCTCTGAGACTGTTTCTGATTAGTTCCCTCACTTATTCTTTTCTTTAGATTCCACATATAAGTGACATCATATGGTATTTGTCTTTCTCTGCCTGACTTATTTCACTTAACATAATGTTCTCTAGGTCCATCCATGTTGTTGCAAATGGTAAGATTTCATTCTTCTTGATGGCTGCGTAATACTCCATTGTATAAATGTACCACAGTTTCTTAATCCAATTATCTACCGATGGGCATTTCGGTTGCTTCCATGTCTTGGCTATTGTGTATAGTGCTGCAATAAACATAGGAGTGCATAAAGTTTTTTGAATTAGAGTTATGGATTTCTCTGGCTAGATACCTAGGAGTGGAATTGCTGGAACATAAGGTAATTTCATTTTCATATTTTTGAGATAACTCCATACTGTTTTCCATAGTGGCTGTACCAGTCTGCAATCCCACCAACAGTGCACAAGTGTTCCCTTTTCTCCACATCCACGCCAGCACTTGTTGTTTGTTTATTTATTGATGATAGCCATTTTCACTGGGGTGAGGTGGTATCTCACTGTGGTTTTTATTTGCATTTCTCTGATGGTTAGTGAGGTTGAGCATTTTTTCATATGTCTGTTTGCCATCTGTATGCCCTTTTTAGAAAAATGTCTCTTCATGTCCTCTGCCCATTTTTTAATTGGGTTGTTTGTTATTTTGGAGTTGAATTGAGTGAGTTTTTTATAAATTTGTGATATTAACCCCTTATCAGATATATCATTGGCAAATATCTTTTCCCATTCAGTAGGATCCCTTTTTGTTTTATTGATGGTTTCCTTTGCTGTGAAAAAACTTTTTAGTTTGATGTAATCCCACATGCTTATATTTTCTCTTACTTCCCTTATGCGAGGAGATATATCAGTAAAAATCTTACTCCGGGTAATGTCTGTGAAGTTTCTTCCTATATTTTCTTCTAGGAATTTTATGGTTTCAGATCTTACATTTAAGTCTTTAAGCCATTTTGAATTTATTTTTGTATATGGTGTAAGGAGGTGGTCCAGCTTTATTTTTTTGCATGTGTTTGTCCAGGTTTCCCAGCACCATTTATTGAGCAGACTATCTTTACCCCACCGTACATTCTTTCTTCCATTGTCATAGATTAAATGGCCATATAGGCATGGATTTATTTCTGGACTCTCTATTCTGTTCCATTGATCTATGTGTCTGTTTTTATGCCAGTACCATGCTGTTTTGATTACTGTAGCCTTGTAGTATAATTTGATGTCAGGTATCGTTATACCTCCCACTTTGTTCTTATTTCTCAAGATTGCTGAGGCTATCTGGGGTCTTTTATGGTCCCATATAAATTTTAGGATTATATGTTCTATTTTTGTGAAAAACGTCATTGGTAGTTTGATAGGAATTGCATTGAATATGTATATTGCCTTAGGCAGTATGGACATTTTAACTATATTAATTCTTCCTATCCATGAACATGGTATGTGTTTCCATCTATTTGTATTTTCTTTCATTTCTTTCTTCAGTGTCTTATAATTTTCTGAGTACAGATCTTTTACTTCTTTGGTTAAATTTATTCCCAGGTATTTTATAGTCTTTGAAGCAATTGTAAATGGGACTGTTTTTTAAATTTCTCCTTCTGATGTTTTATTATTGGTATATACAAATGCAACTGATTTCTGAATATTAATTTTGTATCCTGCTACTTTACTAAATTCACCTATCAGCTCTAATAGTTTCTTGGTGGAGTCCTTAGGGTTCTTTCTATATAGTATCATGTCATCTGCATATAATGACAATTTTACTTCCTCCTTACCGATTTGGATGCCTTTTATTTCTTTTTCTTGTCTGATTGCTGTGGCTAGAACTTCCAGCACTATGTTGAATAAAAGTGGAGAAAGTGGGTAACCTTGCCTTGTTCCTGATCTTAAGGGGAATGGTTTTAACTTTTCCGCATTGAGTATGATGTTAGCTGTGGGTTTATCATATATGGCCTTTATTATGTTGAGATATGATCCTAGAGGAATTTTCTTATGTATAAGACGAGAGTGCTGGACTTCTTTTGGAGATAGCCAAATTTTATATTCATTTAGGAATATTTGTTCCTATAACACATTAGCAGCTGCACATAACAGACAGTTGTTTAGTTAACTTTGTGTTTCATCATGTCTTCTTATATGCTACATTCACACATATTAAATTTCTTTTCGTTAAATTGCTCTGAGTCGACTCACTGGGCCATTCACCTGCAGAATTGGCCTTGTTCTTGTGTCTGAACAATCTTCTCTCTCTTATCACCTGATTAACATGCACTACTCCTTTAAGTCTCAGCTTAGATGTGACTTCCTCTTGGAATGCTTCCCACATTCCCAAACTCAAGTTGAGTATTAAGTGCTCCCGAATCATGACTCTCTTCTGTGCTTATCAGACTTGTTCTCATGCTGAGTTGTAATGGCTCACCGAGATGAAGTGATGCAAAGGCAAGTATGGTCTCTATCTCATTAATTAGTCTTGTTCTTGGTGCCTGTTTCAGTGTATGGAACCTAGGACTCAATCAATGCCTGTGAGTATAATTGAATGAAAATAAATTCTTAAACGTCAATTGTTTTAATATGTAAGTTCCTTCATTTCCTCATCATCAGTATTAGAATTGAAGTCATCTTTAGTATCTACCTCTCTCTCATCCATTCATTAAATCATTCACCAAATTTGACAATTTTCTTTTGCAGTGTGTTTCTAAACATACATCCTCTTTTTTTGGTCCGAATTAAAATTCTTGTTTTCTAGGCCTATGGGTAAAATAGGTTTGGAAATACTAGTTAAGCAAGTAATGGTTTGATTACCATATGACTTGGCAAAACCTTTAATGAAGGAGCATTATAAATATCTACAGGAAGACTATAAGAACATTTCTTACAGTTATTTCATGAGAGAATCTTTTTTAGTGTTAGAGCATCTGATGTGAATAATGATCTGCAGAACTCACCTGGGAAAGTGCTGCCAGAGATTGTAGAAAAGCCACCCTCTGATCACGGGCCGAGGATTGCTTGGCTTTTATTTAATGACAGGCATCAGCTATAGACAGCAAACATGGGGAAGGGAAACATACCAGACCCCTGATACTGTATGACCTCTGACTCTTACACTCCCTGGGCAGCTTTCACCAGTTACCTTGATTATGTGATGGGACTTCTAAAAGGGTGAGGCACACCTTATTCGCCTGCCAAAGACACTGCTATTCCATCTCATAGTGTTGTGGACTGTCTGCTTTCCTTGATGCTATCTTGATAAGATTGTAAAGAGTTGACAGCCTTTGTCTTCAGACACTTTGCAAAAAATGCCGGAGTGCTATGTCATTTAATACCTGTCCACTTCACTGGCTTGAATCAGTAGGTGCAAGGGATTTAAAAACTTGCCTCATGGAAGTTGGGTGGCAGGCTTATGGATTATTTTCCAGATTTGTGACACACAGATATAGATTATCTATTTCTATAGAGATTTTGTCTGTCTGTCTATCTATCATCTCTATTTCTTTGCTTATGTAAATAGGCAATAAAAACTATGGAAAGAGAATCATGATTTGTCAGAGTCTTTAAGAATTAAGGAAAATCAATTAGAAAGTTCAACTTTTGGGTTAAAGAGGCCAGAGAGAAAAGCATGTAAAATGTTAGATACTTTTTTGCCTTTGTTTTGAATATAAACAGAGATCATATTCTATTGCCACATTTATTATCCTATTATACTTCTTCAGTTACTAGAGACATCTATTCTGGAGTCACCCTTTCCAGCTCTATTACTCTTACATCAACATTTGATCTAGCTGCAAATCTTATTCCACCCAACTTCAAAATATATCTAGTCTCACTACTTTTTGCCACCTACAGTTACCATCCTGGTCTCAGTCACCTTCATCTGTTGCTTATACTGCAGTAACCTTCTAAAATATTCCTGCTTCCACTCTTGCCTCCTTGCACTTTATTCATCACATAGCAACGGAACGAATCTTTTGAAAGGTGAGTTAGGTCGTGTCATTCCTCTGCAATCTTGTGATTGCTCTACTTCTCATTCAGAATAAAATCCAACATTCTTAACACAACCAGTGAGCTCAGCTATGACCTGTCTTCTGCTATATCTTTGACCTCATCTTCTCTAACACTTGCCCCATTTCTCCTCTAGTCACATTAGCTCATTGCTCTTTGTTTGAACCTGCTGAGTATGTCCTTGTCTCAAGGTTTTGCACTTTGTTTCCTCTGCCTAGACTGTACTTCTTTTCAATACCCTCATGGCTTATTCTCTTATTTCTTTGCAGTCTCTGCTCCTGCTTTCCTTATTAATGGGATCTGCCTCAGATTCCCTTATTTTAAGCAGTTTATACACACTAAACCTCATTACTCTATTTTTCTGCATTGTCTGTATTACCACATGACTTGTTAGGCACTTTTTTATTTTCTTTTGGCTCCAACTAGAATGCAAGTTCATTAAGAGAACTTTGTTTGTGTTATGTACTGCTAAGAACAGTGCTTGCAACAGAATCCCTGGCATATAGTAGGCATGTAACAGATGCTTGCTAAATAAATGAAGATGAAAGAATGCCTGAGTAAGCCTTTTGTGTGTTATGGCACTCAACCTTTTCTAAGAAATTATAAGCCGCTTTTCAGTAAATTCCTGTCATTTTGTGAGTTTATGCTAAAATTGAAAGCCTTTCTAATTATAAACATATAGGTTAACATCTTATTGGTTGTTGCTCTCCTGTTTCTTTTGTAGCATAAAGGTCAGGAATTTAAAATGTTGAAAATGTTGGGGAAAGGTCAAAGAGAAAGTAGAATACGAAATCCATTCACATAATACCCCTCAAATCCGCCTGAGCACACTTTAGGGACTCAATGATAAAGAACTTGGCACTTGACTACAAAAGATGATATTTTTTCTGTGATGAAAAATACATGAAGGAAAATACCAAAAATGATGGGTTATCTAAAAATTAACTGCCCATTTTAACAATGATGTCCAGGACATCTTGACAAACTAAGTTCCCATGGGAAGTGATTATGCCCATCACAGCACCTTCCACAGGCAGAGAGGGAGTCAAGATTCAGAACACAGAAAATTGGAGGCATTTACTCTGTTCTGCCCCTTAAAATTTTGCTTAGTGAGGGGAACGTCCTGTAACTTAAGTTTACTAACATACAGAGCAGGTAGAATTTTAAAATACTGAATTTGGTAATATGTTCTCTGGCAGTGTGTTTGCTCATGCAAATATATCACACCACCAAAGAAGAGAGTATACAAACAAATTTGAGGAGGAGTTAATAAGACAAATATGAATATCTCACCTTTGAACCATATTTCACCATATCTATACCTTAATATCTATACCTTGACTTCTTAGAAAATTATTATTTCCAAAAAGTTGATGAAAACATGCATCTCTCTGTGCTGTAGGGTGAATCAAACCCCACAAAATCGATAGCTATAAAGCTAAACTAATTTATAAATAAGAGGTTGCAGTTGGAACAATTAAAAACATGACAAACTCAGGACAATACTCTTGCTATATTGATAATAAAGAGTTCTTACCAAAAATTTTTCTGGCAGTCCAGTTAGACATATGTGTGTCCATGGGTCGAGTTGCCCAACATTGCATTGTAGTTGGAAAACCAGTGATTCAGTTATTTCTGTTTATTAATATGAAAATTTAATATTCCTTTTATTGTTTCCTTGCTTCTACGTGGAGTGATACTTAGTCTCAGGTAAAAATAATTAAGGCTGTAGCTTTGCCCACCAGAATTAAGCAAAGGGCTTAAGCTTTTGGATGAGTTTTCCAGCTGAGGACCAGTCTAAGTACCTGCTCTCTCTCTCTTTTCTTTCTCTCTCTCTCTCCTCTCTCTCTCTCTCTCTCTCTCTCTCTCTCTCTCTCTCTCTCTCTCTCTCTCTCTCTCTCTCTCTCTCTCTCTCTCTCTCTCTCTCTCTCACTAAACATGGAGGTGCTTTTGTCAATTCAGCTTAATTTTTACCTTGCCCTCCCTTTGCCTGAGTTATGACAAAGCCTCCTTCCCAGGACACCCTTGTAATCCTCTTTTATACAAATCTAATCAGTCACTTCATTTCCAGGGATGCATCTATTTCCAACCTGGAAATTCACATAAAAATAAAATCTCAAGCACATTCTGGAAATGAACTTGGTGGAGAAGGAAATCCCCTCCTAATACGACAAAAAGATTCTATTTTTTCTGATGCTAAGCAGGGAACATTTTTATTTATTACTTTTGTTTTGTTTTTAATAATAACAGTTCTATGCTTAAACCTTAGATTTATATAGGTATCCTAGATTTACATGACTCCCAATAGTATTATATTTGGAGTATTTCACTTGGATAAAATTGGCATACATGAATTAAGGGTATGTATGTATTTGTGTATGTACATATGTGCATACATACAACACATATGTCAAGAATGTATACACACACCTTAATTCATGTATATTTTATTGTATACATATATTAAATATAAGCATAATTCTATATAAATATGTATATAAATTATTATATAATATTGTCCTCTATGATATCTACATGGAAGATCCAGAATGGAATACTGGTTTCATAAACTCTCAACTCAATTGGTAGAAAAGGGTATAATGTCTCTATTCAAAGGTATTATAAGGATTAATCGACTTTTAGCAGGTTAGAAGTTAGAACACTGTCTTATCTGAGTCATTACATCTGTTAAAAAATAACTTGCAGTATAATTAATTGTCATAGTTGTTTTATGGCAATGCTGTAAAATTGAAAAAAAACAAAAACTTCTAAACTATGCCCTGATTAAACTAATAAACACGTAAGATAAATTGTCATTTAGAAAAGTTATTCATTTCCCTTAAGTTGCTGCATCTTGAGATTATTTTCTCTACAAGTTTTCTCAGTGTTCTTTATTTATGTAGTTATATTATGATTATTTTGGTGATTCCATTAGATATTGACTTTAGTAACCAGCAAGTATGATCCTTGACATCTTTTTCTTCACAAGTATTTCCAAATATTCTGTCATCTGCATTTCAGGAACTCGGATACTTTAGTCTACTAGCGAATTTTCATCTTTCTGTGTATCTCGTCTTCCCATAGCTAGATATATTATTTATAAACTAGTTAGCTGCGCTATCACAAAAGTGTGAAGGGCAGTGTCTGGTGACGCTGTAACTTTGTTTCATGGTTATTAATGTTTCCTAACAGCCCTTCTATTGGTTACCTCATATGTGGAGATTTCACCTGCCATCTCCATATCTGTTTGAGGTTGCACTGAATTTGTTTCCACTGCTTCCATTTTTTTGAGTGGTACTCTTTATACTGCATTTCATCTATTTGTATAAATATTAACTTCCAAACACCTCTTTTGGAATGAATGTATAATAATATTGGTAAAATCTTTTTGTATAGGTTTAAGAGTGAACTGGGTTATAGTTTACAATTGGCATCTGGATGGTATCTTTCTCCCCCATTTTCCTACTAATGTGCTGTTAGAAACACTGGAAATGATTTATGCGGGAAAACTGCTATTAACATTCTATCTATTGACTGAATCTTGGAGGAGTTTTCACTTACTGGAAGGAAGATAGAACTGGAATGAAACCCATAGTCAATCCTCCAGCTTTGCTATAATTGTCTGAAAGTAATTAGGAAGACAAGCTGTCTTTCCTAATATTTAGAAACATGAATAAAGCTCTTGCAATAAAAAGCAAGGACAGAAGTTAGGATCCTGCCCATCTTTTGCATGAATGCAGCCTTTGAGGTCAGCAAAATGTATCCTACTATATATTATATGCCCAATTGCATGGTGTTTACAGTGTTTCACAGAGTGTTTGAAAAATGTTTATGTTAATAATTTAAGAAAGGTAAAAGGGTGGATTTTTAAAAATAATGAGTATGTAATAGAATAAAAATATGTAAATAAACGTGGATAGTTATAAGGGTGAAGAAAATATGTCAAATGTTAGCAGTGCTTTGTTGTCAGATGGAGGTTTTTTTCTACTTAATGTTTCTTTGTAATTCTCACAATTTTTACAACAAACACTTTTTTTTTAAATTTTATGTCTTGGACTATATACCAAGTTTCTATGTAAACAAAAGAAAAGAAATAGATGGGAAGTAAAACGGTACCCCATTTTTAGCATATGTACACTAATGCTGGGGAAAATAGAAGGGAGCAGGAAAAGAGGATGACCAAATATGAGATGGATTGGATTCGTGACAGAAGCCATAGACATGAGTGTACAGGGGCTGAGCAGGGCTGTTGAGGACAGGACATTGTAGATATTACTCAGTCATAGGGTTGCCAGGAGTCAGAGCTGACTCAGTGGCACATAACACACTTGATTTCATGTAAAATTCTCAGCAATCTTGTGAGTTAGATTTTTATCAACCTTATGTAATTAAGAAGTATTTAAACTGAGACAGTGGTGCAATCTGTCTGACCCCAAACACCGTGTTCCTTCCGTTACACCTTGTTACAGACAAAATATCCTGTTAGGAAGTTTCAAAGGTAGAAATACACTAAAAGGTATTTATGAACAAAAATTTAAAGACATTTTTGAAGTTATTACTATAATTTCTATGTTTTAACATTTATGTACATTTTAATATGTTTTCTAATTAGGAAAGTAGTATGTTGTATAAAGAAAAAATCTTGTATAATTTGACCATCAAGAGCATCAAGAGATTAACATTTTAGAGTACCTTCTTCATATT